>NW_022106898.1:2123-3591 GCF_000313985.2 Echinops telfairi
CAATTGTTCTTAGGTTCCAGCTCCTTGCTGCAGCCACCATGTGAATTCATTTTGGTGAGGGCCTTCCTCTTTCACACTGCCCTCTACTCTACCAAGCATGATGCCCTTGTCCAAAGACTGGTCGAACGTTCACATGCACAAGTGGAAATTGAAAATACCATGGCTTGGAACAGCCCTACCTTAGACGTCAAAGTAACATCTTTGCCTATCAGCAGGTTTTGGGCAGCAGAGTTACCCAAGACAATGTGCCATTTGACCTCTTCATAGCTGTTTCCATGAGTAATGGTTGTGGATCCAAGCAAAATGAAATCCTTGACATGTTTTCTAATTATGGCGTTAGCAACTAAAGTGTCAGTTCGGGTTTTCTTTAAATATGCCATGAAGTGCCAGAAGAGCAAACAAATACGTCCTGCAAAAATATACAGTCAGCATGCTCTTTAGAAGCAAGGGTGGCAACTCTTTTGTCTCGTTTCTTTAGGACATGTTATCAAGAAGAAACGGTGCCGGGAGGAGGACATCATGCTTGCTGATGTACAGCTTCCGGGGAAACAAGAGGAAGCCCCTCAAGGAGACGAACTGACGCTGTGACTAAAACAATGGGCTCAAATATAAGAGTGGATGTGCATCAAAATTCGTGCAACAATAGAATTTTCAATAAACTATTGAAGACCCTGCAAAGAAATGTAAGCCAACTTTAGAAGAGGACAGGGTGTCAGATGGATATTGGTCGAGAGGAGTGCATTCAGGAACGTGAAGAGATTTACTTGTAGTTCATTGACTATGCAAAAATATTCCACTGAGTAGATCATAAGAAACTATAAATAGCATTTCAAAGAATGGGAATTCTAGAGACATTCATTGTGTTTATGAAGAACCTGTACACAAACCAAGAGGCAATGTGATAAACAAAATGAAGGGATACTATGTTGTTTAAAATCAGGAAAGATGTGCGTCAGCCTCATATCCTGGAGCTGTTCTTTAAAACCTG
This sequence comes from Echinops telfairi, assembly GCF_000313985.2. Taxonomy (NCBI): domain Eukaryota; kingdom Metazoa; phylum Chordata; class Mammalia; order Afrosoricida; family Tenrecidae; genus Echinops; species Echinops telfairi. Next base: position 3,112 of record NW_022106898.1, read on the forward strand.
TACGATAAGCAAATAATTCTCGTTCTGGACAACCGAATGTGGCATCAAGATTGAAGGAAGGACCATTCACTTGATATTCAGCAACACAAACTTGCTGGCTGAAAAGCAAGAGGACGTGAGAAACTTATTGATGATCAAAGACTACAGCTTTCAGTATAGATTGTAACTCAAATATAAACAAAACAAAAATCCTTATAACTGGACCAATAGAAAATATCATGATAAATGTTTAAAAAAATAATAAAATGTTGCTAAGGATTTCATCTGACTTTGACCAAAATCAGTGGTCTGAGAGGCAGTATTCAAGAACTCAAAGGACGTTAGGGCAGTTTGCTTCACAAAATCTCTTTTAAAGTGTTCAGGAGCAAAGCGATCGCTTACGGGTTCCAAGGTTGTCTATGTTTTGGAACTGACTTGAGGGCACCCAACATCAGCAGCAATTAGACCAATTAATTCTTGTTTAAAGTCCTGGCTAATGTT
>NW_022106899.1:0-1046 GCF_000313985.2 Echinops telfairi
TCTCTCCATCTGTCTTCTCACAGAATGTCTCCCAGGGAGTGAGAGAGAGTGTGTCTCCCACCTCCAAGGAGGAAATACAGGAGTTCCCAGAATCCTCAGGAGAAGGCCACGCCCACAGAGGCCTCATTGGCGATGACCTCATTGGCAGGCTAGACTCCACCCCTTTACTCTTAATCCTCTCAAATTGACAAGCGATTATGTTACTATCACAGGGACTCCCCCTCCCCCAGAATGTGTATGAAGGACCCCCCACCCACACCCCTACCTGCTGGGGCTAGCTTCAATGTCCAAAACTACTTGCTGGCCCCACGCTCAATGTAGGGTCCCCAGCCGTGCTAGGGTGCTGCTCCAGCTGTCCTGTGTGCTTTTGGAAACAGACAGCCTCATCTTTCTTCTGTGAGGGGGCTGGTGTGTTTGAACCACTGACCTTCCAGTTAGCACCAAGTATGACCAGCTGGGCAATGGGGCACTTCCTCCCAGGGCCTGGCCTTTGCAGAGGAGATGATCTGGGGTCACCATTCACCTGGAGCCTCACACCGCAGCACCCTGGCTGTGTCCTGAGCTGAGTGGGGCAGTGTGGAAGTGGCCCCATGGCTGGTAAGGTCCCCACGGCTAGACTTGTGGGCCTCCCCGGATGTCCCCTTGGAGTGGCTCTGTCAGGGTGGGGGTGGAGGTGGGGTCTCAGTGCATGAAGCTCTGAGGGAGGTGCCCTTGGATGCGAGTGAGTTTTACAGCGTAGCTCTGACGTGTGATTGGGCTTCACTGGTGGCGCAGTGGTGACACATTGCTCCGTTAACTGTCAGGCCAGCCGTTTGAAACCAGCAGCCGCTCGTGGGCTTTCTACTCCTGGAAAGGGTTACAACCCCGGAGACCCACAGGGCAGTTCCACCCAGTCTTAGAGGATCCTCGCTGTGAGCGCCATTGACTGGATGCGATGGCTGGGGCGCGGGCATCTCTACGGGAGCCGACGGGCAGGCTTTCTCCCTTGGAAGGTCACTGGATGGCAGTCAGTTGGCTCTGTTTTTCAAATTTCCCTACAAGCAGGG
>NW_022106899.1:2588-3590 GCF_000313985.2 Echinops telfairi
CCATACTTTGGGCCCATGGTCAGGAGGGACCAGCGCCTGGAGAGGACACTGTACTGGATAAGTAGAGGGGCCGCCAAGAGAGCAAGGTCCTCCACAGGATGGGGTGACCAGGGTTTGAACAGTGCGCTCCAGCAGAGGGAATATGGGGAGACTGGCACAGGGCCCGGTGGTGTTTCCCTCGGTTGTACGGGGGTCGCTATGGGTCAGAACTGAATGGGCGGTACCTCTCAGCAGCAACAGCTTCAGGGCCATTGGGTGCTGTCAGGCACCTACCCTGGAGAGCTGTGCGGATTCCCTGCACCTGAGACCATGCACGGTGCAGGGATTGGCAGGTGAGATTCCATGGAGGGTCCTGGGTAGAGACCTGACCTTGGGTCACCAGGCCGGATCTCAATATCACCCAAAGCTGTCTGGCAGCACAGAGGGCAGGGGAGTGGGTGGAGATGAGGCTGTGGGTAGATGTCATAGGAAACCAGCCTCTAACCACCGAGGGGTTTGTAGGCAACATTTTTCAGTGACAATATATAGAGATCATAGTAAAGTCATAGAAGAAAGGAGAAATAGGAGAGAGAATGAAATAAAGGAGTCAGACACATTTTATGGTAGCATGCTCACCTCAGCCCCTCTTGGTGGTCCACATGGAGGTTGGAGAAGAGAGAGGGAAGGAGAGAAGATCTTTACTATCTTGGGATATTTATACGTAGCCTTTAGACATGCATATTCAGTAGTTACGTACATCACAAGGTGGGTGGTAACCACAGTAAGGTTCCTGAGCTCACAGGTGAGGAAACCTAATACCTGTATTGAGGGAAGGTGTGAGGGGGGATGGGTGCCAAGGCGGGAGGAGATAACCAAAGGATGACTGCTTCCATAAGGAGATAGAATCCACCATGTGTCCATGTTAAGGCAGCATAGTTATTAGGGGAGAATCTGTAGGTATGATATATAAAGCAGGATAATGTACTTGGACTTTATCTCTAATTTACCAAAGTGGTGGCTTTC
>NW_022106900.1:0-963 GCF_000313985.2 Echinops telfairi
TAAGTTCTGTGTGGCTCTGTACTGAATTATCGAATCCGGCATAGAAGGAGAACGCCATGGGCGGAATGAATGGTGGAAGAATAAAGGCTGGAAGGGAGGTATTTCTGATCCCTGCCTTGTGGCAACAGGAAAGCAGTGGGAGCCAGAGATGGTCATTCTTCCCTGCCGGTTATTGCAGGCACCAGAGGAAGAAACATGAAGACTCTAAGAACTTCCTCCACATTACTTCAATGAGAGACAACTAGGTTGAAGCAAACTGGGTGGGCCTTAGGAGTCCCTAGGTAGGAAAAGCAGAACATTCTCAGCGGCTAACAGAAAGGTTGTCAGTTTGAGTCCTACCTAGAAGAGGCACATTTGAAGAAAGGCCTGGAGATCAACTTCAAAAAATCAGCCACTGAAAACCCTGTGAAGCACAGTTCTACGCGAACACTCGGGGAACGGACCTGAGGCTTTAGTGTGGATTCAAATGCCACACTCACTGGGCATGCGTAAAGTGCTACTCCTACCTGGGAACCCGTTTGCGGGCAAGGGGTGGGGGTGGCACGCAAATGTATCTTGCACAAAGCCGTCTCTAGTTTTACTATCAGTATTCTTTCCTCTTTTCTTTTTTAATGTGTACAAGCTGGCACTGGTACATATGAAAACATCTTTGGGGAAAAAAGAGATAGAAAGTCTGCCCTGTTGACAATGTAGACATTTTCTCTTTTTTTAATCATTTTATTGGGAGCTCGTACATCTCTTATCATAATCCATGTGCCCAATCAATTTTGTCAAGCACATTTGTACAATTGTTGCCATCATCATTCTCAAAACATTTTCTTTCTACTTGTCCTTAACATCAGCTCCTCATTTTCCCCCTCCCTCCCCACCCCTCCTCCCTCACGAACCCTTGATAATTTATAAATTATTATTATTTTGTCACGTCTTACACTGTCTGACATCTCCCTTCACCCACTTTTCTGT
>NW_022106900.1:2290-3533 GCF_000313985.2 Echinops telfairi
CCACAATGACCTGCACACACACCCGTTCTCCTTCAGCCCAGGTCTTCACAGTGGTCCTTCCTTCTGCTCCCACTCCACGCCTCATTCTGACCAAGGCACTCTTGTTTGTATTTACACTTCCAATTGACAGAGGACTCTGGGCATGAGAATTGACCCAAAGACTTCAACAATGACCTCCAGCACAGCGATGGCTGTAAGGATGGTGCAGGACCACGCAGTGGCTCCTTCTATGGTTTGGAGGGTCACTGACTCAGAGCAGACATGCTTTATGAGCTCTTTAATGACAACTCTTATCTAACTTACCCCTACACAACAGAGCTCTGACATCACAATGGCTAACCAGTTCCGCTACTAATCAAAAAAGTTGGCAGTTTGAACCCACCTTAAGAGCTCTGGGGGGTGGGGGTGGGGGCTGGGAGTAGGGGTGGGAACAGGGCAGGCCATCTGGTTCTGTAAATGACAGGCAAGGAAACACATGAGGTCACAATGGTTGAGAATCAACTCGATGAGACTCACCAATAAGAGGCAGCCATAACTAGATCATCACGGGGAAAGATCTGCCTCCCTTCTTTCAATCTACTCCTCTGTACCTGTCCCGGGGCCTTGGGCCTCCCGGAAGTTCTTCATGGGTGCCCAGAAGAAAGCTTTATAAACTGATTTGGGTGGGAATAAATGACAGAGATTCTTTCTTCCCCACCCCCACCCCCACCTCACACGGAGGCTCTAAACTCAAATGATGCTAGGTCCTACCTCCTCTTGGCAACTGGATACATAAATAATCCTGGCAAAAGTAGCTTGGAGAAGGACATTTCCACCCAGGGGTTGGCCCTGAAAAAGAATGCTCCGTGAGGGCAAACCATTACTTTTATTAGTCAATTCATAAAACTCTCAGCAGGATCAAGATATTTCTGAGACCCAGATAACACCTGAAGCAGTTCAAACTTATTTTATATAAAGCAATTTCATTCCTAATCATCATCAAAAAAAAAAAAGAACACTATTAAACACTCCCTGAAGTCTCCCTGAAGTGCTTTGTGTTCTGTCTTTATTTTGTCCCCACACAGCAGACAACTGAACAGATGTTTTTGATTAACCACTGGGCTCACAATTGGTCATTTCTGATATCTCTTAGGTTCAAGAAAACACTTGGCCTGTAGCACCAGATATTTAGCAACTATTAAAAAAATCCCCATTAGACCCAGCCTAAGAAAACATGTGTGTGTGTGTGTGTGTGTGTGTGTGT
>NW_022106901.1:0-896 GCF_000313985.2 Echinops telfairi
TAATTGACTTTACAGTGTTCTATGTCAAAGTTATTCACATCCCTGTATTATGCTCAGAGGAAATCAACCGGTGGCTTATTCGATGAGGACCCTACAAATGGATGTTGAGCTTCCACTGTCATCAGAGCCTTCTGCAAGCCGGTTGTGCCCAATGTAAGCTCCAATACTATTCCCTCCTTTGGATTTAGAGAAAATAAAATCTCTTTGAAACCAGCCCGTGGGTTATAAAAGCATTGAAGTCAGTTTCAGTGTCACGTTTTTTCCTTTTGTAACCACTCAGAGCAGTGCTTCCATATGATGGTTTAGGAAACTGGAGGGTCTCCTGGGGTATTCAAAGCTGTGATTTCCTCCCTCTCCTTCCTTCCTTCTTTTTCTTTCTTTCTTTCTTTCTTTCTTTCTTTCTTTCTTTCTTTCTTTCTGTGCCTCCTCTTTTACTTGTGGGGTATAGCACACACAAGGAGAACCATGCCGAGCACAGGTGCACAGTCCGCCTCAGTGGGACAGTGACGGTAAGCCCCTGTGTCTAGGGCCGTATCTTCTATTTCCCCTCCTTACCTCCCTCCTTTCCTGCTGCCCCTCTCCCCTTCTCTGGGGCCCTTGCCATACATGGCCTTCAAAGTTACTTCTTTTTATGGGAAAACCATGTTTCTTAGTGTCTTAGAATTTGTCTTTAGGAGATTAACTAACATAGCTGAGCATAGTTTTTTCCAAATTTATCCATGTCATAGGGTGTTTGACGTGTCATTGTTTTTTTGAGATACGTAATGTTCCTTTGTATGTATGTACCAGAGTTTATTTTTATTTTTTTAATCATTTTATTAGGGGCTCATACAACACTTATCACAATCCATCCATGCATCAATTGTGTAAAGCACATTTGTACATTCATTGCCCTC
>NW_022106901.1:2439-3588 GCF_000313985.2 Echinops telfairi
AAGTCCCCATACCACCCTGACCTCTTCTCTTACTAGTCTGTTGCCCACTCCCTCCATTGTCCTTGCAGTGCCTCAAACTTGTTAGGGATGTACTTGTTCAGCAATTGTGTGTTGAATGTTTCTTCTTCCCCTAGGTACCTACCCCCTTTGCTCATTCTCTCGCCTTGATTAAATCTCCCCTCTTACACCCTTTTGTTGCTATCCCACCCATAGTCATTCCAGATTTCCCGTATCGTATTCTAACTGCTCCTCTTTATCTTTAGACTTATGTCCTAATATGTTGCTCTTAGATGCCATCGAGTCGGTTCAGACCCATAGCGACCCTCTGCACAACAGAAAGAAGTACCGCCCAGTTCTGCACCGTTGTTGCAGCCACTGTGTCCATCCATCTCATTAAGGGCCTTCCTCTTGTTTGCTGCCCCTCTACTCTACCAAGCACAACGACCTTCTCCAAGGCCTGGTCCTGATAACACGGCCAAGGCATGTATGCTCGCTCACTCACTCACTGCCATCGAATCCATGCGGACTCACAATGACCTTGTCGGACAGGGTAGAACTGTCCTGTGGGTTTCTAAGACCGTAATTTTGCAGAGCAGGAAGTCCCATCTTTCTCCTGCACAGCGACTGCTGGTCTCAAACTGCTGATCTTGAGATTAGCAGCCCAACATGTAGCCTCTATGGCACCAGGGGGCCACCAGGGCTGCTTCCATCTTACTGCAACATATACACAATTCAAGAGCATAAATCTTTTTGTGTTTCCTGATATATTCCATGCACTTAGTACCAGGAATATAGTAACCTGGGGTGGCCAATACTTACCAGTGGAAACAATGCTGTTTCAAATCTGTACATCTTTGCAGGTGTCAATTTTCTCTTGAAATTACAGGAAACTTTCAAAGAACAAACATAATGAATACTGACACTCATCCTAAACCCTTCTCTTTTTCACACCTTTAGTTGAATAGGTCAACAAGTTCTGATTCATGTATTAATTCAAGGTTAGGATTCAGTCCTATAATGACATAATTTGGCCAATTGTGTGGCTTATTCTTTGTCAAGTGTCAAGTGTCTTTAAGAAAGACAGATAGGGAATACATAGGCTATCAGAAATAGGAAAGGACACAAATACAGAGGAGGCACAAATTGACA
>NW_022106902.1:0-1214 GCF_000313985.2 Echinops telfairi
CTATCTGTACCAATGTACATCCTCTGGTCTAGCCAGATTTGCAAGGCAGAATTGAGATCATGGTATTGGGGGGAGGAAGCATTTAAGAACTAGAGGAAAGTTATGTTTCATCGTTGCTGTCCTGCACCCTGATTGGCTCGTCTCCTCCCCACAACCCCTCAGCAAGGGGGTGTCCAGTTGGGCAGGGATTTTATAGCTAAGGAGAGTTACACAGAGATGAGGAGGAGCATGAGAGCCGCTGGGCAGAGGCAGCACCTGCGCACTGGCACGGAATCCAGCCTGGCCTTAACCCAGGTTGTGGGGCCTGCTCAGATGACTTTAGGTAGAGCCTAAAATCAAGGGCTCTATTACCAACCAGGCTCCACAGAGGAGCTATCCAGTTAGCCTGGGGAGCAAGTAGACCTGTCCAAAATACAAACCTGGCTTCCCCCGGGTCAGTAAGTCCAGGGTAATGCTCAGGATGCTACTTCAAAGTCGCTCCAGGTGGCTAATGTCACCTCTATGGCAAACCATGGCTCTAATGACTTCACAAGGCTCTCCTGCCTTCCTAATGAGCAACTCCCAGAGATCAAAGCATGGCGAAGGACTGCTCCATGGAGATGACCACAGGAACCGTTTTAGATTGTTCTACTGTGGGAATGACCAGACAGGAGAGGTAAGACTAATCAGACAGAGAAAGACACGGGAAGGAACTCAACAAGAGAGACTTATGGAACTGAGTGACCAAGGAACAGAAGACCATGCGGGGACAGTCTGAGCAGATGGGCGCAACAGGAATGAACAAAGTCACCGATTGCACTGGTATCTGAATAGCAGAGGTGGAAACGCTTGGCTTTTCAGTTATTTGGAAAAGGAAACTTTCTGTAAATATGTGTGTGTCGTCAGATGTTTAAAGGGAGGCCTACCTTATCCAGAACCACGTCGCTCTTCCTGAGTCCTAAAACCTTGGCGAGATAGCGGCAGAGCTCAGCATTGGCCTCACCTTCTGATGGAGGGGCTGCGATAGCTACACTGACGGCTTCAGCCGTCAGATCTGAAATAACAAGTGTGGCCATTACCCTTCAGTTCTTTTCTTAAATAACAAGAAAAAGTAGATCAATGTGCCTCTACCATTAAAGCAGTGTAGTGGGATACTTGTTGGCTTGCTATCCACACTTCAGCAGTTCAAACTCACCAACTGCTCCTTGGGGGAAAGATGAGGCTGTCTGCTCTCA
>NW_022106902.1:2436-3531 GCF_000313985.2 Echinops telfairi
TCAGACTAAGACTGTGAGGCCCTCAAAGCTGTGCCCTTCTGGGAGTAGACAGCCAGGCCCCTGAGTGGGTGTGGTGTGATTCGTCCAATACTTCACTACTTGGGCCATGCAGGGTCTCAACTTCATTTTAAGATTTTTCTCTTAACAATAACAAAACCCAAACCCACTGCCATTGAGTGGATTCGGATACATCAAGACCCTCTACGTGGGGTTTCTAAGGCTGTAAATCTTGACGTAAGCAGATACATTCATCTTTTTCCTGTGGAGGAGGGGGTGGGTTTGAACTGCTGACCTTGTGCTCAGCAGTCCAACACTTACCCAACAGTGCCACCTAAGACACCGTGTATCTTATGGTTGATGGCATCTCAGATTTGATGAGACACAGTATTACTAATGTAAACAGTGTTCGTTAGCAGCTGAGTTAGAAAATGCTGTCTAAGGCAGGTAAGGCTAGCACAGATCCAGCCTAACATGGTTATTAACACAAACCAGGCTGAGCATCTGGTTCTGAAGTCTTGTGTTCTAGATGTAAGGTTTATAATACACGGCTTTAAATAAGCCCAGGTTTCTCCCCTCAGGATCCTATTTCCGAGGAATCTCGATGTTTTAAACAAAGGTAAACACTGTGACTCAGCCTATGATTCCTGATGCACTCCCTGGCTCGAGAGAGATCAGAGCCTCAGGGTCCAACCATCTGATTTGATAGATGGAACAATAGACCCAGAAATGTCTTGTTCTAATGTACAAGTTCACCCAGGAATTGATAATCAGGGCTTTTCCCCCCTTCCAGAGGCCAGTAAGGAGCCTGGTGGTACAGTAGTTAAAGCACTTAGCTGTTCACTGAAGGTCAGTGGTTTGACCCCAGCAGCTGCTCTGTGGGAGAAAGAAGTGGCAGTCGACTTCCATAAAAGATCTACAGCAGGAGTGCTCAATGCGTTGATTGCCATCCACTGGCTGATCTCAAATGTAGTGTGGGTAGGTCGCACGGTATTTAAAAAAATAGACGTAAGCCTATCATCAATCCCGTCACTTAATTGACATACAACGCAGCCAACCAGATGCAATCTTAGGAGTCAAACGCATGCGCAAACAACT
>NW_022106903.1:0-954 GCF_000313985.2 Echinops telfairi
AAAAAACAAAACAAATCAAAACAAAACTCACTGCCATCTGGTGGATACTGATTCATAGCAGCCCTATAGAATAGGGCGGAACTGCCCCTGTGAGTTTCTGAGAGACACTTTCCAAGAGTGGAAAGCCCTGTCTTTCTACAGAGTGGCTGGTGGTTTCCAACTGGGGACCTTACAGTTAGCGACCCAGTGCTTAACCACTGCACTACCAGGGCTCCTTACTAGAAGAAAGGAGGTGAAACTAAAGAGAGGTGCTAGGAAGATAAGAAGCATGCAGAGAAGGAGTTAGTCTCAGCCCCCCACCTTTCAATTGCTCTTCCTTTGAGACTAGACACAGGTAGTGAGTGTGGGTGCAGATCTAAATTCTTTCTAGATGTAAAGATAAGAAATTACCTGATAGTGTTATTCTCTGAGACGTGAGAGCATCATTGTCGGCTGAGCTGTGTGAAGGTAGGGACAAGCTGGGAGAGAGCATTCAAAGAGATGATAAATCAGAGAGCAGCGGCTATGAACAAGCCGAGTGGGAGAAAATGTCTAGGGGGAGGTCCTCTTTGTCACTCTTTCGCTTAGTAACTGTGTTAGGGTTTTCTGAGAAAGAGTGAGTGGGGTCCTTGGGAAATTTTGTATTCGATGTCGTCAGCTCTCCAGGTGTTTGATAAGTCCATTCCTGCCTTCAACACAACTCTCTTCCGTTTTTGCATTACTTAGTCCTTCTGTTCTTCCAGGAAATCTCCCTAAAATAAGCGCAGAACTAGGGATCAAGAGATGTGAATTTTAGTCTTATCTCTTGTCCCAGACAGTTTTATGATTCTGGGCAATTCACTTAACTTCTATGGCTCTCAGGTAAGTTACTTTTAAAGTTTATCAGTTGAGTAGGACTTTCTAGATTTTTCCGTGTTCTTTTGATCTTTCTTGCCTACTGTCGTAGGCTAGGACAGCGGTTCTCAACCTGTGGGT
>NW_022106903.1:2541-3532 GCF_000313985.2 Echinops telfairi
CCTGCCACAGACAATACTCACAATTACCGTGCTTATTAAGGTAGTCACTAGCATAGACTTTAAGATCAGAAATACTCAGGCTGGAGTTTTTCCAATCTGGCATGCCTCTTCTCAGCGGTGCCTGTCTCTGGCCCTTAGTCTCTCAGGCACAAGGCCCTGTGGTCTGAGCCCTACTCAGGGAAGTGTTACAAAGTTCCTCTAGGGCGGAAGTTACTCCACTCAATGCGGAAGTACTGTAGTTCCACGGTCAGCAAACCTTTCCCCTGATTAAGAGCTTTAAGTGCCTGAAGGCATCCCCATGCTGCAGTCGACCATTGGCCTGAAGGCACTTGCCTTTCCGCACTCTTGGGCCTTGAAATGTACTGCTCTGTCTCATGCTCTCGGTGCTCTTACCACTTCTGTCACTGCTTCTTCGTGTCTCTAGTTCACAGCCCTCTGCCTCCTGGATCCAGGAACTTCAGCACACAGGCATCTTAGGGTCCAAAGGATGCAGTCCACTCACGACTCCTGTGTCTTACTGGTAGTGCCATCTCTCACTTCCCGCTTCTGAGATGGTTCATTTCATATCCAGTGGGATGGCAAAATCGACCAATTCCTTTGCTAGAGTTCCAAGTTTTTACAATCACAATGAACCCTGTTAGCAATCACAGCGGAATCATATAATCTGAACACTGTCTTTCCCCATCTTCTTTAACCAGACCAATTAAGAAAATATGAAAGAGAAAATACACCAATTTGCCCCGTTCCATCCAGTACTTTAGTGGGAGTTACAGACTGTCTAGAAGAGTCCTATCAAGTGAATCACTGCCCCACTTAACCTTATTCTCATTCCCCCAGAAAATCCTATTGACTCTATCCATAATGTATATCCTGAGACTGACAATGTCTTACTCTTTCTACAGCTACTGGTTTATCTAGTAAAACCATCATTCCCTTAAAACAACAAACTCACACCCACTTTTAATTGTGAATTAGGTGGAAGTTTACATAT
>NW_022106904.1:0-816 GCF_000313985.2 Echinops telfairi
GACTCACAGCAAGGACATGTATTACATACTCGAATGTTGCCAATTGTCCCAGTGATGTCCTAGACCACAATTTCAATCAGAAACACTTCCTTAACCCGTCTTTGTCTTTAATTGCAGTGCTACTTTTGAGGAAAACAGGCTACTTACGTGGAATGTCTGTTTGTCTGGTATTGCTCATGACTAGATGCAGGCTATGCACCAGGCAAGGCTTAAATGATCTGCCCTTTCAGCGCATGACTTCAGGAGGCACAGAAAGTCTGTCTGTCCCATTGCTAAGGACACCAAAGAAGCAATCCTTTGAGTGAGGGTATTTCCTCCAGTTTCTCCACAGTAAAAGCTCAAAATTCACTGCTATCGAGTCCATTTCCCCCCATAGTGACCCTGTAGGGCAGCGTAGAACTGCTCTGGGTTTCCGAGACTGTAACTGTCTATGGGAGTAGAAAGCCTCATATTTCTCCCTTAGAGCTACCGGTGGTTTCAAACTGCCGACCAGGTGGTTGACAGGCCAATGTGTAACTGATACACCACCAGAGCGTCTCCAGAATAAATCTAGAATTTATTTACTTGAATCCAGTCCTATTATGATAGCTACAAATGACCATTTTAAAACTCCATCACTCCTTTTATAATTACTAGCTTATATTCTATTGTCAAGGATAATTTTTTTTGTCATTGACTTTGTCTCAGTATAGACTCAGGGATTCTAATGATATCCAACAGGTTAAAATCCACTGGTGTCACTGTTCATTGTGTTGTTCAAATTCCCCCATAGGAGGTCAGTGGTCATCCTTTCAAGGTGCTCCCTGTGCCTTTTAC
>NW_022106904.1:2256-3585 GCF_000313985.2 Echinops telfairi
TCCTGCTGTGGCTCTAGCTGCTGTGGCTCCAGCTGCTGCCGCCCCAGCTGCTGCCCCTGCTGCTGCCTCCGCCCAGTCTGTGGCCAAGTCTCCTGCCACACCACCTGCTACCGCCCAACCTGTGTCATCTCCACCTGCCCCCGCCCCACCTGCTGTGCCATCCCTTGCTGCTAAGCCTCCATCCCCCACAAATCCGTATATAGTTTGCTCATCCTTGGGACATAGTTGGGTTAGTGTTGCTCAGATGGATTGAGCATCATGACGTCAATGAGCAGCTGCTCCTCCCCTGACTTCTTCCACCGCTTCCTTGGTCCAGCTTCCATCCCTAACTTACTGCTCTTTTCCTTTCAAATGTGAATCTAATTACAATCTGCCAGCCAATAAACACAAACTCTCCCAAACTCCTCCCTTCTCTGTTTTTTGGGAAGCAGGTGGCGCTGCTTAAGAAGATGGCCAATCCCTCGGCCCTTATATAGAACAGATTTCACCCATCAAGCTGCCCATCAGTGGAATAATTCTTCTTACCTTCCTCTTTTTCTAGCCCTTTTCTCTGACTGGATATCTTTCTGTACCAAAATAAAAAATACTGCTTTTCATTAAAAATGTGATTGTTGCTTCTTTTTTCCCCTACCAATTCCTAGAAAATTCTATTTGATCTACACCTGCAGGGCAAGGAACATTGTCCTGTCACTTTTCCGTGACCGTCAGATCCTAGTAGTCCCGGCCTGTTTTCTCCTCTAGATGTCTTATTATTTCATGGTCAGAACACCAAACACTGTCCGTCTGTCCCAAGAAAAGAAGGAAAAGGTAGAAAGGAACCTTTGGAAGATGTCATGTATATAAAGGCAAACAAACACAATTCAAGCTTCGTGCAACCTACCAGCTATTCTGGTTTTTTTTCTATATACTATTTAGGACAGCCTGCATGCTTGGTATTCAGACTGACATGCAATGATGTAGGTGTTACCCATGGAGCAAGTGTGTGCTGACTTTGGCCCCCTATTTACAAGGGGGGGGTCTCAGTTCTGTATCACATTATCTCCCCATAGAAAGGTTCTATGTTAGTCTGGGTAAACTAGGGAAACAACTCCACAGACACTCATATGTATAAGAGTTTTATACAAAGGGTAAGTGCACATCAAGAAAAGATCCCAACCTAGTGCTGCCCAAGCCCACAAATCCAACATCAACCCATATGTCTGACACCAATCCACAAACTCCTCCTCCATCTCACAAAACACACACAATGATGCCAACTGCAGGAGGAAAGTTTAATCAGTGAATGTGTAAGCATCTCAGTGCTGGCAGGGGGCTCCACACAGCTGCTCC
>NW_022106905.1:0-522 GCF_000313985.2 Echinops telfairi
ATAGGATCTATGAGTCAGAAATGACTCAACACAGTGAGTTTGGTTTTGAGGCTGTTGGTTATTAAAAACCTTTGCCGTGCAGATGGCACAACCTCGCTTGCTGAAAGTGAGGAGGACTTGAAGCACAGGCTATGAGGATCAACGATTGCAGCCTTCCATAAGGATCACAACTCAATGTAAAGGAAACAAAGAATCTTCACAAATAGACCAATAGGTAACATAATGATAAATGGAAAAAAGGTAGACATTGTCAAGGGCTTTACTTTGCTTGGACTCACAATCAATCCTCAAGGAAGCAGCAGTTCAGAAATCCAAGTATGCATTGCAATGGGTAAATGCATGAGATTTCTTGAAAGTGTGGAAAAGCAAGCATGTTACTTTGAGGCCTGAGGTGCACCTGACCCAAGGCAAGGTATTTTGAGCTGCCTCACGCGCATGTGAAAGTTAGAAACTGGATAAGGAAGGCTGAAGAAAACCGATGCATTGGAATTATGGTGCCGGTGAAGGCTCTTGAAAGCACCA
>NW_022106905.1:2161-3584 GCF_000313985.2 Echinops telfairi
GAGTTAGACATGGGAGAACCTTACAGTTGTGTGAGCTAGACACACAAATGCTGCTTCTAGGCTTCTCCACAGTACAGACAGGGACCAAGGCATGAGAATTACACAGAGGTCTACTCTGGGTTTGCAACCAAGGAAGCCAGCCACAAACGGTGTTACTAACCCCTAAAGGGAGAGGGGTCCAATACCAAGAAGGGCCCTAGTGGTGTTTCAGGGTAAGCATGCGCCACAAGATCAGTGGTTCAAAACTACCAGGAGCTCCTCAAGAGAAAGGAGAGAATATTTATAGCCCTATGGGTCACTATGAATCAGAAATAACTGGAAAGTACTGTGTATACTCGTATATAAGCCAAGTTTTACAGCCCATTTTTAATGTAGCTTTTGTGGTAAAATTAAGTGCCTTGGCTGATATTCAGGTCGGCTTATCCTCGAGCATATACGGTAGTTGGTTTGGGTTGGGTTTTTTGGATCCACATAGGTTACATTAGGTACTACCCATTCCAAAGATCCACTTGTAGATTCATATTAGTGATTAAAGAGATTTTGTGTCACTAGGTGTCACTCCATTTGCTCCAAGATAACTAAAGACCCTTTTGCCACAACACCAGAACTAGCTAACCGACATCAGAAGACGGGGTATAAGAAATACCCATTTACAATGCTAAGTCCCCCAATAGGAAGCATTAGCTACACATAGGTGCTTTGGACCATTTGGTATATAGGTATGTTTTGAACATACTGGGATTCTTTTTTTCATACCTTTGAAATATGCCCCTAAAGGATGGAAGAGTATCAACTTACGCACTACTTTCTTTAAGTCACTGCCACTCTGAAAAAGGCCAGGACTAGCATTGAAGCATCCTTTGGAGAGAATTAAATCTGTAGTTGAACAGGTACCAGCTAGCAGTCCCTGAATGTTCTGAGGAAAACTGCAGAGGACGCTGGGGAGACACCAAAACACGCTGTGCCTCAGTGCATGCTGATTGTCCTTCCACACCAATTATTAAGTCGTTTGCTCTTCAGAAGGTCACTCAAACAAAGCCAAACTCACTGCCATTGAGTCAAGGCTGACTCATAGCGACCCTATGGAACAGGGCAGAACTGTGGGTTTCTGAGTCTATAAGAATTTGTAGGAGTAAATTCTTTCTTTCTCCCATAGAACTGCTGGTGGGTTCAAACTGTTGACCTTATATTACAATTTGAGGTCCAATGTGTAACAACTACAGTGCCAGGGCTCCTGCTACTTCTAGGAAGAATTTATATTTCCCAGGACACTACAATTCGGTCTCTATGTCATGCGACCATTCGATTCCTAGACATTCACTACTGTAAACGCTGAGCCTGGTGCCCATGCCTGGTGCAGCCTAGACAAGCAACAGAGCAGATGAATAAGTAAGTGAAGAAACAGGAAAATGACAGGGCAAGA
>NW_022106906.1:0-981 GCF_000313985.2 Echinops telfairi
AGCATGTTTTGCCAGTGTTATTTGTGAGTCCGAGAGTACACTCCATGCGGAGCCTTGTCTTCATCACACACTGACCAGAAGCAAGTTGGAGAACTTCTAGAGCTCATCGAAGATCATGTTTTGAAATAATTATGTTTTCATCATTCTCATCTGCGAAGATACCCATGTACCTTCCTCAGACGGTGGAGCCCTAGTAGCACGGAGGCTCAGCACGCAGCTGCAAAGGGGAAGGTGTGTGGGTCAAACGCACCAGCTGCTCGGTGGAAGAGAGATGAGGCAGTGTGCTTCAGTAAGGACTTATCTCTGTGGAAGAGAGATGAGGCAGTCTACTTCCCCACTGGGGAAACCCAATGGGGCAATTCTGGTCGGTCCTATAGGGCCACCATGAGTCGGAAACAGACTTGGCAACAATCGCTTTGTGTTTGTTTGTTGTTCTTTCTCCTTGATAGTTTTTCTTTGTAATGTGCACCACAAGTCTCTTTTACAAGCCAGCTTTCACAATACCAAAGAACTTGTATTAAGATATTAAGGACTTTTCAGAATGTTGGTGCTCAGAGATGTTGGCACCTATCAGCATACATGTAGTGTGTATCAATAATTGGATATAGATAATAGCAATTACACCAGGGCCCTCTTAACAGTGCCTTGGCTGAATGAGCCAAACAGACAAGGAGAGACTATTGTAATTAGCTGCCAACAAACACTTAATCTTTTCTCTCATGCCCTGGCTGTGACGTGCCACACAGTCAGCCCTGACTCAGAGCAGTCCGATGCAAGACAGAACAAAATAAGGTCCTGCAGCATCCTCACCATCACTGCTAGGCTGCAGCCCAGTGCCGGAGCCACGACGTCAGTCCACTTTATGGGGAGCCTTCCTTGTTATTCACTGCCCCTCTACTTGATGGGGCATGGGACTAGTCCTCCTGATAACATGCCCAAAGTAAGCTTTCTAAGGAACATCTGAGTTTATTCCCTCCAAGA
>NW_022106906.1:2462-3583 GCF_000313985.2 Echinops telfairi
AGGAGCCACGTGGAGATCCATGCCAGCACTGAGGTGCTTCCACTGGATCCATAAGACCTTCTACCCTAAACAGGAATTTATAGACTGGTATCAAACATATTGGCTAATATCAGATTTATGGACTTGATCTGGAGTGAGCTGGGTTTCTTAATATACAATTACTCTTTGATATAAAGCTCTTTCTTATACATACATGAGTGTTTCTGGGTTTGTTTTCCTGGTCAACATTCTCCTCCTTTCCCAGGTTGCTCAGACTTGGCCCACTGGACTTGTCTCTGATCTTTCTCTTGAGCCTCACATGTAGTGAACTGCTAGTTCTTACTCATTCTCCTTCCCAGGTATCGCTCTGGTGCCTCCTGGTTTTGTTGTCTCTTGATGAGAGAATTGTGAGTACTTGGAGTTTGATCGAGCGTGTCCCTTGCCTCCGGACTCTCAATAGTCTGGCTTTGGAAATAGTGTTTCTATTTTACAATTTTTTTAGCTGTATTACATATTCTGAGAGGTAACCTTTTGGTAATCTATATTTGCTTTGCAGCACACTAGAATTACGTGGTCTACATAAAACCTAAAGAAGCTAAAATGGGAGTAAATAACTACCAAGAACATACCGAGCCCTAATTAAAGTGTCTTACAACTAAATCTTTCTGATATTGGGGTAGATAAATTAGAACTGTGCAAATTCACAGAGGCCAATTTTGAGATGGAAAAATAAATCCCATTATTATTCACACCCTGAAAGTAGGCTGATAAAATGGTAGGCGAATGTCAGTTAAATTTGTGACACCAGTTATTTGCATAAATGACTATTAAAGAGGGCCAGTTCAATTCTGGGTGCTGTTTGTTAAACTGCTATTTGCTTTTCTGTTTATTAAATTTTTTTGAAAAATAACATCTCAATTAGTCCATTTTAGACTGCAGTCAAGAATGAAGAGCTTGTGAAGCATGATGTTTCCCAGGCAGAGTGAAGGGGCAGCACCTTCAGTCATTTCCATTCATTTGTACGCAATGCTCTGTTGATGAGTGCGCTCCGGATTCTCTCCATTCATGAATCTAAACTGTGATCACTCTTATTGACAAGCATACCTCTGATTTTATAGCAGTTTTTTAGAAAACATGGAAAA
>NW_022106907.1:0-3583 GCF_000313985.2 Echinops telfairi
AAAGGCATATCTTGCTGCTGTTGTTGTTGTTAGGTATAGTCCAGTCAGCTCCAACTCACAACAATCCGATGTACAACAGAACGAAACACTACCCAGTCCATCCTCACAAGGTTATGTTGGAGCCTGGTGTGGCAGCCACTGTGTCAATCTAGGCTGTTGAGAGTCTGTCGTTTTGCTACCCCTCTTCTCTCCTAAGAATGATGTCCTTCTCCAAGGACTGGTCTTTTCCGATGACATGTGCATGGGACAAAGTCTTGATAAGCTTGCTTCTAACGAGTAGTCTGGCTGTCCTTGCAGGGCAGATTTGCTTGTTCTTTTGGTAATCCATGAGATTTTCACTATTCTTCACCAGCAGCATAACTTCAATGTGTTGATTCTTCTTCAGTCTTCCTTACTTAAGGAAATCCAACTTTCACATGAATATGGAGAAGGAAGTAAAAGTGCCATAGCTGGTGTCAGTTACACCTTCATCCTCGTTGATGTTTAATACTTTTATTTTGC
The DNA here is from genome assembly GCF_000313985.2 of Echinops telfairi. NCBI lineage: Eukaryota > Metazoa > Chordata > Mammalia > Afrosoricida > Tenrecidae > Echinops > Echinops telfairi. Next base: position 502 of record NW_022106907.1, read on the forward strand.
AGCAGATCTGCCCAATGGAATATGCTGTTGGATATCCTGATGGCTGCCTCTACTTTTTTATTGTAAATTGAATTAAAATAGTACCCCTAACAACCTCAATATTTTCTTTGTTCATCATGATGTTTTTTATTGGTTCAGTTGTGAGGATTTTTGTGTTCTTTACAGTAGGTTGTAATCCAATACCCAGTGAAGGCTGTTCTCTGATATTCATCAGTTATGTGCTTCAAGCCCTCTGCTTCCAGGAAACAAGATTGTGCCATTTGTTTATCATGAGTTCTATTTAATAAAAATTCCATCAATCTTGATGCCACATTCTGCTTTTCTCTTACTGTTCTCTCAGCACACATGGTGAAAGGATTCATATCTGATGCACACTTTCTTGATCCGAAGCTATTCACCATCATCTTGTTCTGTTTCAATAACTGCCTCTTTGTCTGTGTACTGGCACCACGTGAGCATGGTGAACTCTAACTTACTCTTAACTAGTAAATTCTGACTCACAGTGACCTTACAGGATAGAGCAAAGTTGCCTCTTTGTGTTTCTGAGATTTTAAAACTCTACAGGAGTAGACAACCTCCTCTTGCCCTTGGAAAGTCTAGTGAGTTCAAACTGCTGACCTTGTGGATGGCAACTCAATTCCTAACCCACTACAACTCCACAATGCAAAGGATTGAGTGTTCTAAAATTCTTCTTTGAAATTTTCCATAGTTTGTTATGATCCACACAATGGAATATCTTTTCAAAGTCAATAAAGAAGAAGTAAATAGTTTTCTGGTATTCTCAGATTTCAATCAAGATCTAGCTCATGGCAGCAGCTATATCCCTTATTCTCATCGTCTTGTGAATCCTGCCTAAATTGCTAGCAGTTCCCTGTCAATGCACTGGTGTAACTGATTTTCCATTATCAGCAGTGTAGTTTTACTTGAAAGTTTTGGTAGTGATATTATTTGACAATTTCTCATTGGTCTGGGTCACTTTTTGGGGAATTGGCACAAACATGAAATTCTTCCAGTCTGTTGGCAAGGTAGATGCCTTCCAAATTTCCTGGCATAGACATGCGAGTGCTTCCAATGTTACATCAATTTGTTGAAACATTTTAATTGGCATTTCAAATTCCCAGACCCTTGGTTCTTTTGCCAAAGTCTTCAATGCCTCTCTTCCACATGCTGCCTCCTGACATGGTTGAATAGCCACCAGTTCTTTTTGATATAGTGACTCCATATATTCCTTCCACTTTCTTTTGATGCCTCCTTTATAATTCCATGTTTTGCCGATAGAAGCCTTCATGATTGAAATTTGAAGCCTGATTTTTTTTCTCTCGAGTTATTTCGAATGGAAAAGGCTGAATGGGTTCTTCTTTTTCAGTTTTCCACCTCCCGGTGCTTGCACTTCTATCATAATACTTTACTTTGCTTCCTTGAGCTGTTCTTTGGAATTCTCTGTTCAACTCTGAACTCCTCATTGCTCTCGTTCACTTTAGCTATGCCCAGGAGGAACACTGATTCTCTTGTTCTTTCACTTTGACCTTTCTTTCCACCTAAGAAAAAAAAGTTAACTTTTTGTTTTATTCGCATAAGGCTTTCTTGATGTAATTCCACAACTTGTCAGGTGTTTTGTCATTAGTGTTTAGTATGTCAACTCTCTTCTTGTGATAGTCTCAAAATTCAGGTCATGTATACTAAAGGTCATATTTCGGCTCTTATAGACTTGCAGTCAAACCAATGTAGTAGTGAGGCAAAGTGGAAGTTTATATTCGTTACACTGAAAAGTGTGCATGTATTTTGGCACCTTTCATTGTGTATATTTTTAATTCAGGACTTGAATAGACATCTTATGTCACTTAATAAGTGATCTAGATCTTATTCCATATGTTTATTCATGTCAAAATTATCTTTTGATATTATAATAAAATAGTTTGTGTGTGCAACTCTGTAAGACCTGTTTTTTCTTGTATTACTATATTATTCAGATACACTATTCTAAGAAGATAATATAATTTGTTATCTAGAATAAATGGCAAAATTGGAAGAAGGCTTGTTAAAACCCTTGACTATGCAAAGGACACAGCCTTGCTTGCTGACAGTGAGGAGGCCTTGAAGCCCTTGCTGATGAAGATCAAGGCTTGCAGCCTTCAGTATGGATTACAGCTCAGTGTAAAGAAGACCAAGATCCTCACAGCTGGACCAATAGATAACATCGTGACTAATGGAGAAAAGTTTGAAGTTTTCAAGAATTTTGTCTTGCTTCGATCTACAATCAATTCTGTTGGCAGCAGCAGTCTAGAGATCAAATGACATTTGCATTGGGTAAATCTGCTGCACCAGAGCTTTTTAAATTTTTGAGTCGCAAGAATGTTACTTTGAAGGCTTAGGTGCACGTGACCTGAACACTGGTGTTTTTAATTGCTTCGTATGCCTGTGAAAGTTAGACAGTGAATAAGGAAGACCTCCAGAGAATCGGTCCATTTGAATTTTGGTGCTGGGAAGAATATTGAAAGTACCATGGATCGCCAAAAGACACACAAATCTGTTTTTGGAAGCGTAGCTAGAATGCTCCGTAGAGGCAACGATCCCCAGGTTTTGTCTCGTGAGCTTTGGACATGTTGTTCTAAGGACATCATGGTTGATAAAGTAGAAGGGCAGGGAAAAGAGGAAGACCCTTGACAAGATGCATGAACATTTCAGATAGAAAAATAATTGTGAGGATGGTGCAGGACTGGGTGGTGTTGTACATAGGGTTGCTCTGGGTCGGAACTGACTCAATCACATCCAACAACAATACAAGGATTAATGCGGCATCAAAATTCCAAGTATACAGAACTATATCATCAAGAATATTGCCACTTCAAGGGATATTTTAAAGACATCCATCTTTGCTTCTATGGCTTTACTTGTTCATAGTTGATGCCTTAAGAAAGTTTCATTTCCTCAAATGTTATAGTTCTTACTGTGAGCATTTATATTAGTAACTGCATTGATTCATATCGTGCTGAGCCATCCAGTGCTCATTCACTTGTCTGGCTCATTTTTCATAAAATGCATGTAAAATCTGTTTCTGGATAACTGTTGAAATGGCTTCTTT
>NW_022106908.1:0-738 GCF_000313985.2 Echinops telfairi
GATAACAAGGGCTCAAGTAGAAAGCAAATGTTTTGAGAATGATGATGGCAACAAATGTTCAAATGTGCTTGACACAATGGAGGTATGTCTGGACTGTGATGAGTTGTACGAGCCCCCAACAAAATGATTTTAAAAAGAAAGAGAGACGAAGAGGTCTGCTTTGGACCCAGTGAGTCTGGAACACCTACATGAGAGGCACCTGGGGGTATTTCTGCAAGACTGCCTCGATTGACATCACCTGACTTTTTCCAACCACCCCTCCCCCAACACCTGTCAGTCGGCTGTATTGGGGTGGTTTACATGCTGCTGGGATGCTGCCAGCTACAACCCTGGTATTTCAAATACCAGCAGCATCATGCTTTGCAGACAGATTTCGGTAGAGCTTACAGACTAAGACAGACCAGGAAGAAAGACTTGACTACTATTCTGGAAAATAGGCAATGACAACCTTACATCATAAAACAGGGTAAGACCCACTTACTCTAGGTCTCCTCATCAGGAGGGCTCCATCACTAGAAGAGGACATGATGTTTGAAGCCATTAAAAAAATCACTGCCATTGAGTCCAATCTGACTCATAGACCGTATGCCACAGTGAAATTTTGACTCCTCAACAGACATAAATGACGAACTGTGGGCTGCCAAAGACAGGCGGATTTGCCCAGGAGCGGTGCTTGAACTGGGCCCTGACAAATAAATGGGACATTGCCCATCAGTTCCAGCCCTGTGAGCCTTGTTT
>NW_022106908.1:2443-3546 GCF_000313985.2 Echinops telfairi
GGAGGAGGGGAGGGCGGGGGGCAGGGAGGGGATCGTCTGGAGTACTGTGGGGAACAGAATCCCCTGGCAGAGTAGACTTTTGACAAGCGGGCATCTGAATCCAAGTGGCTTTCACTCTGGCTGCACTCACTGCGGTCTAGTCGACGCTGGGTAGAAACATGGTTTCCCAGACTGCCACTCTTCAGGGGAGTAGAAAGCCTCCCCTTTCTCCTGCTCCAGGGCTATGTTCATAGTTGCTCACTCTAAGGGGACGTTGAAGTGACGATTAAAAACCCAAGAACAGCTCTCTTAGGAAGATGTGTGTGATGGCAAGTGCAGCCCTCTAGAGCTGAACACCGTCCACAAACCCCTTACACTCATTGCCAATTGCTCCTCTGGGGTCCTCGAAGGTGCACATAGTCCACACCTGAATAATGCAGATGGCGCCTAAGACTGAGGCAGGGTGAGAAGCACGTCTGAGTCCGTGCCACGCCCACTCCTCCTATGGGCGTGGTTCTGTCAGCTTGCCTGCCGCCACAGGTCTAGTCCTTGAAGTCTGGCATTATGATCTAATATAAAGCCTGAAGTCTGGCTAAGCACCAAATCAAGAAGCTCACTGCCATCAAGTCAATGCCAACCCATTGTGACCCTACAGGACAGGGTAGAACGGCCCCTGTGCTTTCCGAGACTGCAACTCCCCATCTTTTTCCTGAGGAGCAGCTGGTGGTTTTGAACTAATGACCTCAACAGAAGTCCCCTTATTCTTTGAAAACAGCATGGGAAACAGATCTTCCTCAGAAACAACCTCCTCTTTCCTTGCCTGCCTTGCAGCAGGGACAATGATTGGGAAGAAAGGCCCGGCAATCGACTTTGGGAAGTTCCCCATGAAAATCCAATGGAGCACAGTGCTTTCATTCCCAGCACACTGTGGGAACGGCTCGGGACCAGGGCACAGTGCCACTGTGCAGGAGGTCACCATCGAGTCAAGGGCAGACTCCATGAGAGTGCACAACATCACCGCTAATAGCAGCGATGGCGACCTTGGCCTTATCTGCAGAAGTAAATTTGCTTTTCAGGGCCCCAGTTCATCTGCCAAGTGCTGGCCTTTCCAAAGGAGCCCTAGT
>NW_022106909.1:0-1318 GCF_000313985.2 Echinops telfairi
GGGGATGTCTCCTCCAGGCCTGGTGGGTCAGGATGTGCTCCACTCTCTCTTCCTCCCCCTAAGTGCTCCCATGCGAATTCTTTTCTTTCTTTCTTTCTTGGTGGGGAGAGGCTGATGTGATAAAACTTAACATTCTCCCCTGCCCCCTAGATCAGAAAAGGTCTTTATTTTAAGAAAATGGATTTCAGCAAGGATACACTGCAGTGCCAGAGGGCACGAGTGCAGAATTGGTGATAGTCATTGAACGCATCCTTGCAGGAGTACTGACTGAGCTTTTTTTTCCAAACAGTTTTATTGGCACTGGAGCACGGCTAGGTCTGCACCACTCAGAGATTGGCATTTCAAAGAGAGGTACTGAATAGGTTCTTGGGCTGCTTAATCATTTAATTAATTCTTAATCAATCAAAAGAAATGAATCAGGTGACCATAATGGAAGTAGGTTCCAATGTCTTGCTGACTTTCTTATGAAGAGATTCAAACCAAACTGCCACTCACAAACTAAAACTGGATCGTTAGATCCCATTAAGACAAGTGTGTGACCGTCACCAGAAGGTGACATGCTCAGGGAGCTCCCCGTGAGTCCTGGTGGCGCCTGGGGTTCAGCGCGCGGCCGCTAACTGCAGGTTGACGGCTGACACCCTCCCAGCAGCTCCAGGGGAGGAAGGCCCTGGCACGGGCTGTGGAACCCTTCTGGGGCCCGCTCGACGCCGGGCAGCACTTCCTAGGAGTCCGCTCTGCAGCAGCAGCACCACAATGTCAGTGGAGAGATTTTATGAAATGCTTTAATCAGGCACGTGAGCGAGGGCAGGCTCCCAATTCAGACGGACACGAAGGTGAAATCTGTCATGTTTTAGTCTGTTTATTAAGGAGCTAAGACAACGTAGATCAAAATGAATGGGATCGGAAAGAAAGGAATGAAGACCAGGTATGAAATCCATAAACATTATAACAGGAATATTATTATACCAAACACAAAACAAAAGAATATTATTATATCCACGATGTTAACGCTTAGGAGTCAGAGCTGTGTTTGCAATGTTGTGGTTCGTTGGCCGAGTCAGCTCTGACTCCAGTGGCCGCTGTGGGCAGCCGGGAAGGGCTCCGTGAGCCTCAAGGTCGTGACCTTCCCAAGCCGAGCCTGTCTTCCAAGATGTCTCTGAGTAGCTTCACACCACCCGCCTTTCAGGCAGCTTTGGAGCACTTCAGGGTTTGCACCACTCAGGGACTGAAACTTCAAACAGAGACAGTGAATAAGTTATTAGACTGCTTAATGGTTGATTTCCTAATCAACTAAAAGAAATGAATCAGATGACCCTAA
>NW_022106909.1:2291-3530 GCF_000313985.2 Echinops telfairi
ATTTGTGGACTAGAAAATGATATTACGAGATTTTTATCATATGAAGAGGCGGCTGAAGACTTGCAGGAAGGCAAGCTTTACAGAGGTGCGTCAGGCAGCCCGTTAGTGAAAACACGATGTTTGCCTGGATTTTGTCATTACAATTGATTTTCCCATTTTACATGAGAAATGTACCAAACTTTGTATTTTTACTTTACATAGTGTTTTTTCAAAGAACTTCCCTCTCCCTCAGCTATGTCAGTTTCAGGTTCCATAAATTTTGGATTCTCTCTTGATTGACAGATTAATGTTAAAACAAAACCTTCCTTGCTTGGACAAGGTAAATTTACTGATGATTTTTCAATACATGTTAGAAAAGAAGGCTCAAGGAAGTACAACACATTTTAAAAAATCGTTTTTGTTTCAATAAAGCAGTTTGCTTCCATGCCGAGTGCCAGCTTTAGAGACCCAGGGAACAGGGAGGCTCTGCCAGTTAACTACACTCTTGGTCGGAAAGGGCTTCCTCCCAGTGTTTATTGGTTTTATTTCTAAAATTGACCCCCAGTTTGTTTTATTTTTATTTAAATAAAACATTTACTGAGTCTTAAAAGGGGTAAGGACAGGATAACTATAGAGACCGACCATGCAGATGAAGATCATTGGCCGGAGGTCATGATGGGGTCCAAGGGTTTGCTGTGATGCAGAGCTTAAAAACGGAATGGAGGTCAAAGGCAGCTGACCTAAACACATAGTTAGGAGCCACCGTGGTTTCTGTTGGTTTGTTTCGTCTTTTAATGGTACATTACAGATAGGGGCCCTGGGGGTGTAGGGGTTAAAGTGCTTGACTTATCCCAAAGGATTGCAGGATCGTGTGTAAATAACAGCATCTACCTCTGTTGCCTTCCCCTCTTACACGCACCCCAGCGTCTTCTTCTGCTTCCAAAATTAAAACAACTTTTTATTGTGATCCAGGTGAAGGCTCAAAGAGCCAGCTCACCATTTTTACATGCAACAATTTAGGCACATTCTGTTTCAACTCATCCACTCCAATCCCCTCAATGTATCAGCGCTTATCCCACTTCCTCCCTCCTCCTCACTCTTCCCTAGCCTTTTTAGGCTTGTCCTTGGGTTAATGCTGCACGTTTGGTCTTCAATGGTTTACTGTTGCACCACAGGGGTGAGCTCAGTTCCAGGTCCGAGAGATGATTGACAGGGGTGAGCTCAGTTCCAGGCCCGAGAGATGATTGAGGGTCATACAAC
>NW_022106910.1:0-1185 GCF_000313985.2 Echinops telfairi
AGCTCTCATTTTTGTGTGTCAATTCTGATTCCAGGAAGGAAAAATAGAGAATTATGTTGACTAGGCATCTAATGATTGGGCTATGTTCACTGATATTTAATGTCATTTTGTTTATTTATGTAGATGAGAAGGAACTTGGAAGAGCATGCAATCATGCACATTACATCCATTATTTTGTTTCAGGGACTGGGGTCAACCTGAGGCTATAGATTAGGAGCATTAATTTAGGAGCACTGCATCCAGTGACTGCTTGGAGGCTCAGTCAGATGTTAGAAGACTGCATTCAAATGCTCCTAGATTGGGGCAAGTTTATTTTAGCAAGTTGCAATATTTTTAATAGCATATCTTTGTATTTTTTAAAGGAGTTGTTGGTTTTGTTGTTAGGTCCATAGTGTCATTTCCATCTCACAGTAACACTAGGTACAACACTATGACATTTCCAATTGTTGCTATGTTTGGAAGCATTATTGCAAGTACTGTGTCAGCCCATATCGTTGAATGCCTTCCTTTTATTTTCTGATCCATGCCAAGCCTGATGTTCTTCTCTAAGGGATAGTCCCTCCTGATATCATGTCCAGCATATATGAGATGAAGTCTTGCCATGGTCATTTCTTTCTTTTTTTTTTTTTTGCCATGGTCATTTCTAAGGAGATTCTGGATTTATATATTCTAGCACAGATTTGTTCGTTCATTTGGTTATTCTTGCTAGGTGCCTTGGAGTTGGCGCCAACTCATGGGAACTTGTGTAAAGCAGAATGAACCACCACTTGGTCCTCAGCCATCTTTACACATCGTTATGACTACGCAGTGACTGTGTTAATCCATCTCATTGAGGGTCTTCCTCTTTTTTGGTGACTCTACTTACCAAGCATCATATACTTTGTCAGAGACTCTCTTAATATCACACTCAAAGTTTGTGAGACACATTCCCACCATTCTGGCAGTATGCATTAATACTCTTTGCCAACAACATTGTTTTACTTGTCTTTCATATTCCTCATCCATTTTTCACAAGCATATAAGGTGATTTGAAATATCATGGCTTGGGTTTGTCTCACCTTATTCCTTAATGTGACACTTTGACTTTCGAACATGTTAAGTAGGTATTTGTAACATATATGCCAAATGAAATACATCAGTGGACTGTTTTCCTTGTTGCTTCCATGAGTATTGTCAGTTGAAGAA
>NW_022106910.1:2586-3580 GCF_000313985.2 Echinops telfairi
AGGGACCCTACGAAAGGTATATGTGAAACACTAATGCAAGGGACTGATCAGTTTTGATATTCCTCTGAGTATAAGAGAGCCATTTGAAAAGCAGAAACAGAGATAATCCTGGGTCGAGCTACAAAGTATAGGGTAGCAAAAAGAGTCAGAGCCTTGAAAAGATGGATTGACATAATGCCTGCAACCATGAGCTCAAATATAAGAACAATTGTGAGAATAGCAAAGGACCAGGAAGTATTTTGTCCTGTTGTGTCATTGTGAGGGGGAGCTGACTCAATGACACCTAACAACAGCAAGATCAACAAAGAAAAACCATGATCGCCACAGATAGGAGACCTCTGTCTGGTAGTGGTGAAGGCAGAAGAGGTACCAGAGCAAAGAATCATACCGCTGAGACCAAACAGTAAGAAAGCATAGTGGGAGGCATGCTTCCTGGCCCATAGAAGTAGAGGCCAAGGGCTTATATGACCAAGAGACTACGCACCAGAAAAAAAAGTGACCTCTGGATGAAAAGAAGTGCAATTGCTGGCCAAAACTGTATCCTTCATGTTTTTTGAGGCTGGATGGTGGCAACCCGTTAATTCCCTAATAATTCCCATAATAATAAGTATTATTTTTGAGTTCTGTGTGGCTACTGCAATAGATTATCAAACTTAGCAGACAAGTAGAGTGTCATGGGAGGCTCGGTTGGTGGCAGGATAAGATAAAGAAGGATGGAGAATAGAGTATGTCTGGACTCTGCCCTGTGGCAATTGCCTTGTCTTGATGTAGTTAGATTCTCCTCCGCCCTACTGAATATGGTGGAGGGAAGGTGTGGACACCACGTCATCTTCACAGTGGGGTTTTCATGAGTTGGTTTGATTCTTGTTAGCAACTACACCATAACTGGTACTGTGATTTGTGCGTATTTGTAAAACACTTCTTTTTGACTTTTGAGTGGTGAATTGTTCAGTGGATAGATGGTGAAATTTGTCACTTTAAAAAGTAACTTTGA
>NW_022106911.1:0-1028 GCF_000313985.2 Echinops telfairi
CTCTGTGGCAGAAAGATATGGCAATCTATCCTGTCCTTTAAGGTGCTAGGAGTTTGAATTGACTTATTGGAGCCATCTCTAATGAGGTATTTTGAGATATTGAAGTGAATTACATGGTCAAGGATAGCATAGAGTCATAAGAAAACGCTGGATAAAGAATCTAGTGATAATATACATTTAAGAAGAGACATTTAAAGAGGATCCAGAGAGTATTCTGAGAAGAAATTACAAACAGAAAAGTTGGAAAATGAATTTCATGGCAAACAAGGGAGAAGAGCGTTTTAAGTAAAGAGGGAACACTAGTGTCAGGTTCCACAGAGGTTGAAAGGGATGGTGGGTTTTTAAAGAGATTTTTGTAATTGAGAGATGGTCATCATGGATGTACTGGAAACTTTTAGGAAGATAACCTCAGGAGAGCAAAGGAGGGGATGGGGAGCCAGGCCACAAGGGACTTTGGGATGATTGAGATATTGGAGCCAGTGGATGGCCCGATGTAGCAAACATTGCTCTTCCTGGGGGAGGATAAGGAAGCTGCAGCATTCACAGTCTGTTACAGACTAGCATGCCCCAATATGGTGTTGAAGTTCTAACCCTTCGTCTCTGTGAACATGATCTTATTTGAAGACACTATCAGTTAACTAAGGACTGTCGTGGATCCTACTCCAACTTGAACAGTATCATTTATTATTAGGAAAGAAAACAGGAAAAGTGTATATGCAAGAAAGTAAATGAGTAAGAAATTAGCATTCATCTAGGATCTATTCTACATTGAATCAATAGTCAAGAAATGAAAGGACATAATGCACGGGGCACGTCGGCTCCACAAAACCTATATAAAGCATAAAAGAGCGAAGATGTCACTTTGAGAACTAAAATGTGCCTGACCCAGGTCAAGGTATTTTCAATGGCCTTGTATGCATATGAAAGCTGGACAGTAAACAAGAAAGACTGCAGAACAATCGATGTATTTCAATGATGGTGCTTGCAAAGAATATTGAAAGTAGCGTGGCCTGCCAGAAGAGGACCCC
>NW_022106911.1:2366-3522 GCF_000313985.2 Echinops telfairi
GCTATGGGAAAAACTCAAGTGTACGAGTGCTTTTCTTATTTCCAAAAAAGTGAAATATTGACTGATGACAAACTTCGTTCTGGACATCTGCCAACTTCCTGAATGGACGAGTGTCCACTTGTAGTGCATTTGGAGTTTGTTTTACCAGGTCAGACTGTTAATCAAGCTTTCTATTTAGAGGTTCTGAAAAGATTGCGTAACAGTGTGTGACAAAGAAGGGCTGGTTTGTGTTAGACAGGGGACTGTTTTTCCCACCATGATAATGCACCTCCTCATGCAGCCATCTCAGTGCACTCGTTTTTGGCAAAAATTAGCATGCCTCTCTTGCCCCAAGCTCCTTACTCACTTAACTTGCTCTGTGCAATTTCTTTTTGTTTCAGTGAATGAAGAAGGACCTGAAAGAACAACTATTTAATCACATAGAAATGGTGGGGAAAAAAGGGAGCTATATGTTTTTGCCCCTTCTTTCTTTCCTTTATTTCTTTCACCTTCCTCCTCTCCCACTAGCATGCTCACCCTCCATTGAGCTCATAGTAATTCCTCTTGGATACACTGCACTTGATTAAACCCCAGCAGGCATTCTATGCCCTCCTCACCATCGATCTTAGATCTCTTGTTCTTAGCTCTGAGTCTGTGCTCTTCTATGTCCCCCTGGAACCGCTAGTCCCATTGTTTACTCCTTAGGGTTGTTCATACTGCCTATAGAGGTATATAGCTATAGACATGTATATATGTAAATGTACTAATTTATAATGAAAGGTATAGAAAGCAATGTACATATATTTATATGTTAAGTATTAAGATAGCAGACGGATTTTGGACCTCTACTCAAGGCCTCCCTTAACACAAGAGCACTTTGTTCTAATAACCTGGCACTCTTTGATACTCACCTTCCCGACATGATTTCTGAAGACAAAAATAGATGCATAAACAAAAGGGTGCATAAACAAATGTGGTGAAGAGAGCAAACAGTGCCTGGTTATCAAAAGATACAGCATCTGGGGTTTTAAAGGCTTGAAGTTAAACAAGCAGCCATCTATCAGGGAAGCAAATAAACCCACATGGAATAAGTACACCAGCCTGTGTGATCATGAGGTGTCGACAGGATCAGGTATAGCACCAATGAAGCACACATTATTCCTCTAGTTCCTGAATG
>NW_022106912.1:0-852 GCF_000313985.2 Echinops telfairi
TCCCCTGTCTCCCTTCATCAACTTTTCTGTTGTTCATCTCCCAGGGAGGGGGTTCTATGTTGATCCTTGTGATCTATACTCCCTTTATCCCCCCACCTTCCCATCCCCTCCTGGTATCGCTACTCACAATGTGGGTCCTGAGGGATTTACAGGTCCCGGGTTCCCTGTGTTGCCAGCTCTTATGTGTACCATTCGTATGCTCTGATCTGGCCTGACTTGAAAGGCAGAATAGGAGTCATAATGGAGGCAGGAGGCATTATGGAGCTAGAGGAGAGCTCTATGTTTCAACAATGTTATACTGTGTCCTGAGTGGCTCATCTCTTCCTAGTGACCCTTCCATAAGGGGATGTCCAATGGTCTACAGATGGGCTTTGGGTCTCCAATCTGTGCTTCCTCCCCCTCCCCTGACAGGCACATTGGTTTGATTTTTGTTCTAGGTGTTTGATGCCTGATACCTGATCCCATTGATGCCTCATGATCAAAGGACCAATAATGAGAGTAGTGATCCCAGGAGGGGAAGGGGAAGGTATGGGGAGAAATGGGGACCGATCACAAGGATCTACATATAAGCCCCTCCCAGGGAGATGGACAACAGAAAAGTGGGTGAAGTGAGACAGCAGTCAGTGTAAGACATGAAAAAACAATAATTTATAAATTTTCAAGGATTCTTAAGGGGGGAGGGAGGGCAGAGGAGGGAGGAAAGTGAGCTGATACCAAGGGATCAAGTAGAAAGAAAATGTTTTGAAAATGATGATGGTAATAAATGCACAAACGTCCTGGACACAATGGATGGATGGATGGATGGATTGTGATAAGAGCTATAAGAGGCCCCAATAAGATGATTGTTTTAAA
>NW_022106912.1:1543-3520 GCF_000313985.2 Echinops telfairi
TCTAAGAGGAAGTCTCCTTGGTAAACTTGAACCTGAGATGTGACTTCCCTGCTGGGAAGAGCAAAGGAGGGGCCTCTTTGCGAAATGAGTCATCTCCTCCCTCTTCATTGCAGGGAAGTCACCGCGCCTGCAGGGGACTGCATTGTCTTAAAGTCCCCTTGGGGGTGAACGGTTGAGGACAGGGGGCCTGGACTCCTCTCCTTCAGGACAACCTGTGACACTGCAGATGAAGGGCGCAGAGCTCCTTATTAGAAGGGGACAGTGAGGGGCTGGACAGGGGGCCTCCTTCAGGATCCCTGCCCTTACCATAAGTCTGAAGATGGAGAGAAAGGGATGCTCTCAGTCTACGGGAGGGACAGGGTCTTCACAGGACAGCCTCATGGCTGTGGACTGAGAGTCTCACCCTCAGCACTCCTATAGCAGGACCTGCACCTGACAGACAGGCCGCCTCTGCAGACACCCACCTGTGCCTCGTGGTGGTCTGTCTAGAGACACCCAGAGACTCTCAGATCGTGTATCCTCTAAGGAAATCCCACCAGAAAACCAGACCTATGGAAGCTTCTATCTGTCCAGCTGAAGGCAAAGCACCTGACACCCTGACTCTGAGAGGATTCCTGTGGGGACACTGGGGTTGGCCAAGGTCCTTTCAAAAACAGATAGTTTTACGCAGACATAACATACCTGTCCTGGGGGGCTCGCGGACAGAGCATGAGGGGACAGAGATCAGAATGAAGGTTGAGAGGGTCATGCGAATATGGCGACCCTGAATTCAGGACCACATGGGGTACAGGGTCTCCGGGAGCTCGGGAGTGGGAGTGGGAGGGCTGAGGGCTGGGGGTGCGCCCTCAAGGGGAGGCCCCCTACTAGGTGTTGATCATGAGAACAGTCTTCTCTCAGATGTCCAGCGTCTCCTGAGCCCCCAGGGAGAGCAGGTCTCCATTGCACATGCTCTCCCCCCTCCCTGGGTGTGCTAGCCAGGGTAGACCAGCGAAACAAATCCCTACACACTCGTAAGTGCATTAGAAAAAGGTTTCTATACAAGAGCAGTTGAACATTGAGGAAACATCCCAGCCCAGTCCAGATCAAGTCCTTAAGTCTGATATTAGCCCGTCTGTCTGACACCAATCCATGCCACTAGATCGACAAGACTTCAGGAGACAAGGCGGCCTGTCTCGCAGGTCCAGGTCCTGCTGTAGGAGTGCCGAGGGTGAGACTCTCAGTCCACAGCCACGAGGCTGCCCTGTGAAGACCGTGTCCCCCCGTAGACTGAGAGCACCCCTTCTCTCCATCTTCAGACTTACGGTAAGGGCAGGGATCCCGAAGGAGGCCTCTGTCCAGCCCCTCACTGTCCCCTTCTGATAAGGAGCTCTGTGCCCATCATGCTGTTTCAAATCATGAAACACATGCAATGATGCCAAATTCACGACTATCACGGACCAGTGGGTGGGAAGTCTTGTACACCTAGTGGCATTGTAAGCATCTCAGAGCTGGCAGGGGTCTCCACATAGCTTCTCCAGATCCAGGGATCTGGCTGCATCAAGGTGTCCATGTGGCTTCTCCTCAGAGATGTCTCTCAGGAACTGAGCAGAGAAGGAGAATTTGTGTCTCCTGCCTCTAAGGAGGAAAAAATACAGCAGTTCCAAGAATTTCCAGGAGAAGGCCACACTCACACAGAGGTCTCATTGGCTATCTCAGGACTGACAGGCTAGACTCCAGCCCTACATGCTTAATCCTCAAATTGACACCAGATTATGTAACTACCACACTGGGGGCACAAGGAGCCTGAGGCTCTGCCCACCAGTGGACGAAGAAGGAAGAACTGGGGCTCCTGCACCATCGCCTGGACCCCTGGCCAGTCCCCCCCACGCCCTGCACAGGTGCTGCCTCCCACCACCTGCCCTCAGGTTCACCCCCACAGGCCTTGCCCTCACCCTGAGTCAGCCCAGTCATGGCTTCAGTGAGGCCCCCTGGGAAGGA
>NW_022106913.1:0-1118 GCF_000313985.2 Echinops telfairi
CTAAGGCTGTCCTCTCCCACAAAGATTTGAAGCTTCAGCACTCTGCAGCAGCAGCTTCCTGCTGTGCTAGAGGGATACTGTGAGTCAGACTCTATCAGCAGAGTCAGTGTGCCTGTGTACACATATGTATACATGCACATGACTATGTATACAGGTGTATAATTTGCACACATATATGGAAAATGTGTGCATATGGACACTCAGATGCATGTGTACCTACGCATGTATGTTTAGATACACACCATATGTGCACATGTATAGAACACATACGTGCACGTTCACCTGTGTGTACTTCCCTGTGTATGTGTATAAATCTATGTAGCATTGTTAGGTGCCATCTGGTTGGTTCCAATTCATAGCGACCCTGTGTATGAGCGAGTGAGTGCCCCTGCAGTCCTTATTCTGAGTTGGGATCCCGTAGTTTCAGTGGCTGAGTCACTCCATGCATGTATATATTTGCAGGTGAGCGTTCTGCACACACACAGAGCAATGCATGTGGGCACGCACACGTGTGTGCTCACCTGTGTGCACATTTCTGTGCATACAGATGGGAGCTCCAGAATGTTCCTAGAGAGTGCGATGTTTTCTTGAACTTTTTGCAGCACCCCTCACACACGCTTAATGCATACATGTCTCAGGAGGAAATTGACAGGCAGACAGATGTACATACAGACGTCAGTTCCCGACCACCGCAGTCAAGCCAAGGCGGCCACCGCAGCAGGCGGGATCCAGTTTGTGCCGCCGGTGCAGAGAGGCTAGTGCTGTCTACCAGGTGAGCAACCAGGTGACAACGACTTCTGAAATCTGTGACAATGACTAAAGTGTGACACAGAAACAGGATGTGAGCACAGGCCATTGGAGAAACGGTGCCCACAGGTGAAGGGTATCCATCAACTGACAGCTGATAAAAATGCCGCATCTGCAACGTGCACCTGGGACACCCGCACCCCAACATGCATCCATGGGTGCTTCTAGGATCAGGTGCATTAGAAGGGACCAGCTGGTATGGTGGTGGGGCTGTCCAGGGAGCCCGGGGACACCTGGGCAGGCTGGCTGGACTTCCTCATGGCTTCTTGCTTACATCATCTTCAACTGCCCAAGGGCTCCAGCCTCCCACT
>NW_022106913.1:2620-3578 GCF_000313985.2 Echinops telfairi
TAGTCTTCTCATCTACCTCTGGGCTCAGGAGGGGACAGAGGTGGACACACAGTTGCCATCAAGGTGACCTCACCTCATGTGGTCGCTGCCCTGCCCAGTGTGTCCCTTGTTGGTCCATTGTTGTCACTGGCTGGCCACCGAGCCCAGAGGTTCCGAATGGCAGTGTTCCCTCGGCGAAGGAGAAGACAGGACAAGTCGCCCCGCATAGAGGAGATGTACAAGTCGGGCAGTGAGTCTCAGTCCCAGGGGAGATGACGCCCCCTCCCTTGACGCCCCAGCCCTGCCTGGCCTGCAGAGATGGGGAAAGAGCAACTCCCCGCACTGGGGCCCTGGGACCCGGGAGTGTCCATGGTCTAGAAGGTGGACGCATGGACCCAGAGGCAAGCAGGGTCCTGGACATCTGCGTCCCTTGCCCCGTCAAATGGACGACGGCTCCTAGAGGGGTCTGGTTCCCTTTTGTTATCATGAGGTGCTGCGGGGTCAGTTCTGAGACACATGGTGACCCACGGACAGCAGGGTGAGACCGTGACTGGTCCTGCCCATCTCTTCTAGCCGCTCTTGCAGCCGCCTGCCAGAGCATCTGCTTGGAGGACTTCCTCTTTCAGTGCCCCTCATATTTACCACGTAGCTTGTCAGGGACTGGTCTCTGGATCAAATATCCAAGGTGCGCAAACCGAAGTCCCGCTGTCCACGCTTCCAGGAGGGTCAGGCCGCTCCTCTTTCACTGCAGGCTGGTTTGTGCGTTGGGCAGCAGCGCTGCATGGGAGCTGACAGAGTGCCAGCACTGGAGGGCAAAGGCGCAACTCTGAGGACCAGCTGCCCTGTTCCCCGGATGGTGTCCCCACACCCCCATGTGCACGTGAGAGCTGGGTGGGGAGACAGAAGGAAGGAGAACTGTCCCCAAGAGTGGACCAGGGAGCTGGGTGGGGAGACAGAAGGAAGGAGAACTGTCCCCAAG
>NW_022106914.1:0-959 GCF_000313985.2 Echinops telfairi
TACATGTGTCACAGGTGGGTGGTATCTACAGTAAGGTCCCTGAGCTCACAGGTGAGGAGACTTAATACCTGCATTGGGGGAAGGTACAAGGAGGGGAAGAGAGAGAAGGATCATGTCTGCTTCTACAGGGAGATAGAATCCACCACGTGCTCACTTTAAGGCAGTGTAGCTGTTAAGGGAGAGTCTGTGGGAATGATATTTAAAGCAGGCTCATGTACTTGGACTTTATCTCTTAACTTACCAACGTGGAGGCTTTCCTACCCTGGAATACCAGCTTTCCAGATTCCCTCCGTGAGAAGTTAGGGAGTAGAGTCCTCGTCCCGTTTCCCTCCATGTTCCTTTCCCACAAGGCAGTGAGTCTGGTGCTTTTGGGTTTGGTTAATCCAAAGGTCGGTGCTGCCAACCCACCAGCTGCTCCCAGGGTGACATGTGAGGACACCCGCCTTCCTAAAGATGCAGGCGTGGGGACCCACAGGTGCAGTTGTCGCTCTGTGTGGGAAGCGCCCTCTGGCGGTGCGCTTGGTTTGGGTTTCAGCACACATCGTGCTTTAAGCCTGCCAACAAGCCTTTGCTTAAGCTCACTAGTGGGCTCCACACCCAGCTGCTAACCATCTGATCAGCCGCTTGAACTCACTAGCTGCCCCCACGGAGAAAGAGGAGCCTGTCTACGCTGCTAAAGGGTGAAAGCAGCACTTCTCAACCTGGGGGTCGAACGACCCTTTCTCATGGGTCGTCTAAGACCATCGGAAAGCACATATTTCTGATGGTCTTAGCCTGAGACACCCCTCCTCTATTGTCTCCAGACGGGTCCGCGCACATGCAGATATGCCCACCTACCAGTACCCTGCGTGAAGACTGTGACCCATGCTACACCATGCTTCAGGACACAATGTCATTGATTTGTCATTAGAAACAAATATTGCACAATATAGAATGACATTGTTTTTGTGATTCATCAC
>NW_022106914.1:2814-3578 GCF_000313985.2 Echinops telfairi
CTCATCCCTCAGGGTGCCCGTGCCTGACGAGACGGCGCTCCGGATTGGCTGTCGGCACCGCGGAGGGCGGGAGCGAGCGCAATCCTGTAGGGTCCCGGGCCTGCTGAGTGCGCGCGGCGGCCCCGGGGCTGGCAGGCCGGGGCCGGGGGTCCTTCAATTGGATGTGGGGGGAGGAGGGAGCCCCACGACTGGTCGTGGCCCCAGAACGGCCCCTTGGGGGGGGGTGCGCCACCGGCTCCGTGGGGAGGGGCCGCCCGCTTGGTCCGGGCCCGGGTGGGCTTGCCCCTGTTTTGGTGGGTTTCCGCTGCTGGGCCGCAGCGCTGGGGCGGGGGGGAGGGCTGGAGGTAAGAGTTCCCAAATGGGAACCCAAGGCCGAAGGCTGCCTTGGGCCCCAGTTCTTGCCTCCCTCTTCCGACGTTGGTGTAGACCCCAGAGAAGTAGCCCCTCCTCCCTGTGCTCCCTTGGGCTGGAAGGGATGCGCAGTTTCCTAAACGGGCCACCTTTTGGGGGTGTAGCAGGACGGGGTGGCCCCGAGCCCGCCTGGGAGTAGTGGAGAAGACGCTGTGTACCTCGGAGGCCTAGGGGCGCAGTGGTGAAGCCCTCGGCTTTCAACCGAGAGGTGTAGCCCACCGACACTGCTCCCGTAGCGATCTGGTTACGTCAACAGGAGACAGCCTTGGGAAACTCAATGAGTCGGATTGACAGCGGAAGATCGGTGGCCCGCACCCCCGGAGAAAGGCTTGGGAACCGCTTCCCAAAGGTCC
>NW_022106915.1:0-941 GCF_000313985.2 Echinops telfairi
GAGCCCAGAACAGTGCCTGCACTTAGTAGGTGCTCAATCAGTATTTGTGGAAAGAAGGAATTGATGAATGGTTTTGCCTTGCAGATAATGCATGATGTATTATTTTGCCTAGAAGGTTGCTGCCTGTCAGTTTTTATGCTTTAAGCAACATTGTAAGCAAGCAAAAACTGTTCACCATTCTAAGTAGAAAGAGGGACACTTTTTTGGTGCTTGTGATTTGGTTTTGTTTGCAGGAATTGAGTTTCCCCAGGTAGACGTGGATCGGAGCCCTGGTGTCGTGGCGGTGATGGGTTGAGCTGTGGTCCACAAAATCAGCAGTTAGAAACCACCAGCTGGGGCTTTCTATGCCCATAAATGGCTAGTCTCAGAAGCTCACAGGGACAGATACCCTGTCCTGAAGGGTCACTGTAGGACATCGACCTGCCGGGTGAAGTAGACAGAATGGGCTGGAGACGCATGGCTGCTGTGTGCACTCACATGCTCAGATCAGGCCTAGGCACATCCTTTTTATATCTGTTGCAAGGACAGAATTCTTTCCTTTTCTTACTTTCTTTCAAAATTCTTTTTTAAATTGTAGTTTGAGTGACAGCTTACAGAGAGCGTTTATTTTCCCTTCAACAATTTCCACAGATTTTATTTTGTGACACAAGGTACCACTCCCCTCGATGTATCACACTCTTCCCTCTTCCTCTCTGGGTTCCCCCTTTCCATTCAGATGATTTTTTTTTTAAACATTGGTGAACAATAGGCCAAATGTATTGGGTTGGGGACTTTATATTTTCCATTCATTTAAAAAAAAATCCATGTGTGCTTTCAGGGAAATGTAAGCATAAGTTTCTGATTCATTGACATTTAACTCATCAAAATGTGGTTTTGTGAGCACCCTTTGATATCCAAGAAGCCTTATGATCCTTTTGACTATTCTGTTCCAGTCCCTCCCC
>NW_022106915.1:2586-3575 GCF_000313985.2 Echinops telfairi
GTGTGTCACTACAACCTGAGGAACTGAAAGGCACCAGGAAGGTTGAGAACCGCTGGTCTAGAGGAACCCTTAGAAGCAGGGCCCACTTCTGAACCAGCTACGGAAACTAGCACAGCTCCACTCGGATACATGTCAGGTTGCCACGAGTCAACTCGGAGTTAACTTGGGTTTTTGGAGCCAACTTGGGTCACACAGGAGAAGACCCTCTGGGAGCTAGCCAGAGGGTGGGATGTTCCGAAGTCCACCACTGACTTCTTTGACAATGAGATCATCTACTTTTATTCAAGAACGTCTTTTGAGTGGACAATGCGATCAGGAATGTCTATACTTCCTTCAAAGGTACAGGAATGATAATACAAGTATTCAGAGCTGCAAAGTCACAATCAAATGGTGTCAATACCTGAGATAAGCTAATATCTTGTGACATATTTAGACAGTTTTGCCTATCATCACATTTCCCTCTAGTTAGTTGCTTCAGTAGAGATCAATGTTGGGTTTTTATAGCTGAAGATAGGTGGGTACCTCGAGCAGCAATGTAGATCAGCCTGGTCAAATATGGACATCTCTATCAATGTCCAAGGCAGATTTTTTTAAAAAAACTTGACCTTTTCCTCTTATTTCCAGGTGATGACAAAATGTCTCTAATGTTGCGACCTTGCTATTATGACTCAATCATCCAGTGAAATTCATTAGTGGGTAATTCCTAGAAATCTGGGAAAGTCACTAAGCGTTATTTATCTTCCCTTGACTGGCGATATTCTTTTCTTGGGTTCTGATGCAAATGAAGCATGGGGTGAAATAAACGCATTCCTATTAAAAGAACCATTTCAGAAATACAGTGCTGGGCACAGTGGGGAGCTCAAGAAAACATTGATGGATCAGTACGGGGAGAAGGTGGAAGAGTGATGTTAGGTACCAATTATGGAATTATAATTTCTCAATTGATGAGGGTAATAGAAAAATAAGATGTTCCAAAATGGTGATATGCA
>NW_022106916.1:0-1162 GCF_000313985.2 Echinops telfairi
TCATTGGGAAAGTTCCTAGTAAATGTATCTTAGTTATGATTCTTCTGGTTCAAGCAACAGGATCCCTGCTGGTGTAGTGGTTAGGTATTGGGCAGTGATCTGCTATGGGAGAAAGAATGGACTTTCTCTGCCTATAAACAGTTATCATCTCAGAAATCCACAGGGGTTGCTATGAGTCAGCACTGACTCTGTAGCAGTGAGTTTGGGGTTTGCTTTTGTTTTTGGTTTTGATGCAAGCAACAGAATTCCATCTGAGTTATTTTGAGCAGAAGACTGATGGAGGGATGTTCCATGGAACCCTGTGCTTGTACTGCAGTTTGATCAACAACCACAGTCTTCAAACCATCAGGCCCTTTTTGTGTCTCTCATCAGTTACTCTGGATGAATCTATACATTTCCTTCTTTTCAAACATGCTTCTTCTTTTTCCTCAGTCTACATGGAAGGGCTTGAATGCCTGGATGTGGTTTACAAGCTTACAGCAACAAAAGAAACTAAATCTTTCTTTTTCCAGATTTTAGAAGCAGATCTCTTACTGGCCAGTTTAGATAAAGTACACACTTTTGGCCAGGGGACAGGCATCATACTGTACAATCATGGCTATTGGGAAGCACTGGTTAATGGTGTTAATGGGAGTGGTGTGGATGTGAGGATGATAATGCTCAGATAAAAAGGGACTGGAAGATAACTCAATAGATATATTTTACAAATAGGGTTCATATTCTAGTGTTCATTTTCATGTTTAAGAAAATTAAGCTATTATTTGTATTTTATTTCTTTGAAAGATGTGTTTGTAGTGCCATTTTTATGAGGCAATGCGGCAGTGGACAGGAGGTTAAAGAGGAAGGAGATATGCGGTTGCTTCAAGTGAGAGTACTTGTTAAGTGGGTGTTACTATTGCTCTTCACATTATACTTAGTATCCAATTATACTGTCCATGTAAAAAGGTTTTTTTAAACATTTATGTAGGTTTTAAGTTTTCCTTTTTAGGAGAAAAAGATTCAGGGATGTTCTGATATTTTCTTTATAGTTAGAGTGTTATTTATTCAGGTAATCAAATCAGCAGTTATTGAATGTGTAAACCATATGTCAGACAAGGACACAGGACTGCTTAACATAATCCCTGCCCTGATGTGCCCATGCTTCATTTATGAAGACAAAAAA
>NW_022106916.1:1491-3575 GCF_000313985.2 Echinops telfairi
TTTGTTGAGAGGTTTCTGGTTTAAACCCACCCAACGTACCTTTGAGGAAAGGCCTATCCGTCTGCTGCTGAAAAGTCACAGCCGTGAGAAGCATGCGGGACTGATCTCCTCTGCAAACCACAGGGTCACCACGAATAGGCTTGACGGCAATGGCTTGTGCTTCCCTTTGGGTGTCCTTGAATAAGGCTGACTTAGTTTGAAGTCATCGATGCTCCTCAGCAAACATATCTAAAGTTTCTAGTCTACTCTCTCTCTTTCAGACTCTTGCATAATTATTTTACTCCTTTTGCTCTCCAAAATTTTGACATCTCTTCTATCCTTCGTCTAACTTAATGACGTTGCTTTCTACATGTAATGGCTAACGTGGCTGTGTAATTACTCTCTGGTATAGCAGGTATGTGATGATGCAGTCATCCCGCAGGATGAAGGAAGTGATCAGCTCTGATATGACGTAAAGGCATCAAGGGGAGATGTGTTTTCTTCACTCATGTCACAGCCCTGCTTACATTGAATGTGTATCGGCATCCTGGCAAAGCTCACTCTGGATCCTACTTTTGCCTCACTCTGGGTTCTATCATTGGAACTCTGGTTAGGCTGGAGCCAACAGCCAGCCGATCTTGGATTCATCAGGCCCTACAATCTGATCCACATTGCAACCAGATGACCAAGATGAATATTTTATTATTTTTAACTGAATCTTTGTTTCTGTTAAATATTTATAAAGTTCATAGAAAGTTATATTGGATATGATAATCTTAATACACTTGGACAATTCAAGGTGTTGATGAATATTTCATCTTCATAATATTTAATTAATTAACTTAAAAGATCATTTTATGGGGAGCTCAGACAGCTCTTATAAAATAATATTTTTTAAAAAGGAATATTGAAATTGCCTTTGCTACAATTCCTTGCTATTGTAACAGAAAAGATCCAGGGACCATTTTCTTTGTTCTATAGGAAGAAAGACGGAAAAGAGAGCAAGTCATAGCACAGCCTCAGCTATCTATTCTTTAGAACGGCAGCCCTCAAGGGCATAGGGCAGGGAAGAGATGAGGGGCAGCACGAGGGGATTCTGAAGACCGAAGGAGTCTGGAGTCACCTGACTTTCCCACAGTCTCTTATTGAGAGCCATACATAGATGGACATTTGATAAATAAATAAAATTTCTCGATTAACAGATGTGTTTGGTAAATTTGACAAATCGGTCATTCAGGAACTTGATCTTTGACAAAAAGTAGCCTTCTTGTAATTGGTAGTGTTGATTAGAATGCAGATTATCGTAACAGATATTTCAAGATATAGTAGTTTAGACAAGATTGACAATATTTGGTATAGAGGACTCAGACTCTACAATTCTCTGAGTTGTTGGCCTCGTATGAAGAATTAGAGAAGGCCCAAACTTCCATCACTATATACAGATCAAACCAAGTGAGACGGAGAAAAATGCTAAAAAAAGACATTTATTTATTGTAACGGCGTGATTCAAAAGTTGCACATATCACTTTGGTTTATAGCTCACGGGCCAGGACAAGTCAAAGAGTCACAGAGAGGTACAACGAAAGCTAAGAAATGTAGTCTATATTCTCAGTGGCCATGACCTAAATGGAATGTGGAACTTTTATGAGTATAAAAGAAGAGGAAATATTTGTATAGGAATACACCATGCCACTCTTGGCCAAGGACAAATTTAAAGCAATTTGATTCATAATACTATTTACTCATATTTTGGAAGATACTACGTTACAAACTATATTAATTAACCACCATCTCTAGATGGGTTTATTGTACATACTAAGGTGGCTTGCATGCTGCTATGACAACAGTGCTATCAATATTAGCAAGGTTAGTCCAAGTGGATAGGTCTCAGGAGAGGCTAGGTCTCAATAGAGTTTCCAGAATAAATAGATTAGGAAGAAGGGTCTGGCAATGTGCTTCTGAAAACTAACCATCAAAAACTCTATGGATCACAACAGGACATTGTCCCACAGAGTGCTAGAAGATAAATCATCTAGCTTGGAAGGCACTCAAAATGCAGCAATGAACTTGAGCACACAAATAATCATAAATATGGTAAAGGACCA
>NW_022106917.1:0-1170 GCF_000313985.2 Echinops telfairi
GCCAGCTACTCTGTGAAATGAAGCCAGGGCTGTCGGCTTCTGTAAAGATTTATCGCTGCTGTTAGCTGCTGAGTCTGAGTGACTCTGTGTCCGAAGGAAAGAAATGTCGCCCAGCTCCCGCGGGTCAGCCGGCCATCCCTCTCACTCCTGGGGTTGGGCAAGAACCATCTCCAGACCCTCTCTGAATCCCGAACACAGCTCAGCATCTGCAGCATGACCCTCCATGCTCACTGAAGGTCTGTCTAGTGAACACAGTGTCAAACACGAAGGAATCTCTCAGGTATGTGAGGCAGGCATGACAATCCCAGTATCATGTCTGTGAAGGTGAGGTCCTGGGCAGGAGACGGGTTCATGGCTTAAAGCAGAGCTTGACTCCAGGTGTTCAATTCCCAAATTCCATACTCTTTGTTTAAAACTTCGTATTGCTATTTGGGTGAAAGTCTGCAGAGCAAATTGACTTTGCATTCAACAATTCCTGCATAGTTTTTTGTTTCACTGCATTTAGTGCAAGACCTGCTAGCCGGCAGCACTTTTCCCTTTAGCTCCCTGCCTTTCCATTTCCAATCATTTTTCTTTCCTCTACCTCTGGCCCTTCTGAGTTTTTCCCTGGGAAAATTCTGCCCCTTTGCTCTCGTATGTCACCCCCTGGTGTTGCTGTGCCTTTTATAAGTCTGCTCATTGTTTCTGTTCTGAGCTTGAAGGGTGACTTAGGGGCATAGACTTGAGAGTTCCACAGTTCCGATCAGATGAGTATGCCTGTTATTTCTAGTGATATTGAGTGTGTTCCACCTTTTATCCCACTATACTCAGGGCCTTCTACTGTAATCCCTTTCAAGGCAGGTGGTCGCGGTAGCAGGGCACCATCTAGTTCTCCTGATCTCAAGGTTGTGGAGGCTGAGGTCAGCCTCATCCATGTGTCCTGTGGACTAATTGTTTCCACGTGGCTTTGATTTTCTTCACTCTTCTTTGCTGCAGATGAGGAGAGACCAATAATTGCACCCTGGATGGCAGCTTGTCGTGATGATCATTCTATCTCATACTCCCTCCTCTCCCCACCCCCCTTTGCTTTAGTCCCTGTGCAGGACTCTCCTTTTTCTCATCTGCTTGCTCAAACTTTTGGTTGAGCTACTGAAGAAATGCCAATTCTGAGTTCTTCTGACTTTAAGGGGG
>NW_022106917.1:2655-3574 GCF_000313985.2 Echinops telfairi
CTCATTCTGGAAGAACATCTTCCCCAACATTGAACGAGCAGCTAAATTGGTCAATGTCACTCAGCTCCGATAAGCCCAGACCAGCCAGCGAGTGACTGGCCAGCAACTCTTTTGTGCAACTGTGAGAGGGAATTCTCAAATATTACTCTCCCGGCTGATGATTCGGTTCTTTTGAAGGTCACCCTTTGTCCTAGGAGGATGCTTAAAGATTCCTTTTGTTACAGTGTTCTCAAAGGGTGACGCGCAGAACTTTGGTTGTCCCTGAGAACTTTCTAGGGGCTCACAAGGTTAAAACTATTTTACTATAGTGCTAAAAACAGAGGAGTCTTTTGGGTACTTTTATGTTGATATTGCTGGTGCAGAAGCAATGGTGGGTAAAATGCTCACACCTATACATGGATCGTAAAGAGCCCTAGTAGAGTAACGGTTACACACTGGGCTACAGTCTGCAAGGTCACCAGTTCGAAGCCACAGTCACTCACTCCTCAGGAGAAAGATGGGGCTTTCTACTCCCATAAAGAATAACAGTCCTGGAAAACTACAAGGGACAGTTCTGCCCTGTGCTATAGGGTGACTATGGGTTGGCATCGACTTGAGGGTAGTAAGAGCAAGAAAGGGAGAGAGAAGGAAGGGTTCACACACTCAGCTTCTAACTGAAATATTATGGTACAAGTTCCCCTGGCGGTGTCTCAGAAGAAAAGCCTGGTAATCGATTTCCCCCAAGTAATGAACCATTGAAACCCCTATAGAATACAGTTTTTCTCTGACACATATGGAGTCACCAGAAGTTAGGGTTAATTCTAACCCTAACCCAATGGAACACAACACTGCCAGGTCCTGCACCATTCCCACAGCCATCCTTGTGTTTGAGCCCATTGTTGTAGCCACTGTGTCCACCCACCTCATCGAGGCCCTTCCT
>NW_022106918.1:0-1182 GCF_000313985.2 Echinops telfairi
TGTTCAGCGGTCTTGGCCATCATTCAAAGGCAGCAGTTCTTGGGTCTCCCTCCCTCACTGTCCAGCTCCCGATGCTTGTGAGACTACTGAGAATGCCACACACCTTCGTCTCCAAAGTGACACCTGTGCTTTTCAACCGCTAGGGCGGTCTTTTTGCAGCAGGTTGAGTGGGATAGATTTTAGGACAGGATGGAAGCACTAGTATCCGCCTGTCAACTTCCGAGCAGACTTTAAACCAGTATGTGCAGCGGCATTCTGGTTTTTAAATACGTGTACATATCCATTAGGAAAACACCACAAGTTTATGTTCTCAGTGACTGTCTCTGAGCGAGGGGAACATAGGCTGAGAAAAACATTTTTAACTTCTTAAAATCTGTGACATAGGTGTGCTTTGACCATAAACGGAAAGATCTAAGAAAAAGGAAGGCTTGGAGAGAGGGGAGGTGTCCCCCAAAAGACAATCATTTGAGCCTCTCAGTCCCTGGTGCTGTCCTGCTAACAAGGGAGGCTGTCACAGAAACATCCCCCCGCCCCCACCCTGTCCTTCTCAGCAGGCTCCCGGGACCACTCTCCGTTTTCTGCTATTGCCGATAATGCGAGGACGAATATCTTTATATGGAGGCTGTTGTTGTTTTCTCGTTTGTTTTTATAGGGTAGTTGTCCAGAAGGGCTATCACTGGGTCAGAGGACATGGTTGTTTTTTCACCTCCTGCTTTCTTTCTTTTTACTTCTTTTCACCAACGGCACTTATTCCCAAATTGCTGCTCCGTGGGGGCTGGACCCACCGACACAGCGCGACCAGAAAGCTCTTGCCAGCCCTGGGTATTATGGTGGTATTTATTGTTTTCCCAATTTTGCAGGCAAAGAACAGCCCCTCCTCGTTTTAATTTGCATCGCTAGCAGGGCTGAACAATCGTTTTTTGCAAGTTGTTTACTTACCGTATCTTTTATTCATGAATTTGCCATTCATCTGTAGGAGTTTTAATGTTTTCCTTTTTAATCTGTACACACCCTTTCTAAAGGGAAGAAAACAGCTCTTTTCCTCTTGTCCTTGCCTGGCGATAGCTATATCCCCCGAGCTGGCATTTTCCTCCTGATTCAGTTTTTTTCTTCTGTCAGATTCCAAAGTTGTATGTTCTGTCATCAAATCTGTCACGTATGTGATTTTCTTTTTTCATGCCC
>NW_022106918.1:2383-3574 GCF_000313985.2 Echinops telfairi
TTCAAGATTTCATAAGTAATATACTTTTCAAGGGAGACGGAGCACAATTCTATTTTTTATGGTAGGGTCATGGGTCTTCTCTTTGCAAATGGGAAACACAGTCAATAAATAGCTAGCAACACAGTGGGCAAAACTGTAACCATCACAGCTAACACCAGGAGATAAAGGTGTGTAGAATGCGCCTGGGAACACAGGACTGGGCCCACGCTAATCCTTACCAGGGACGAGTCACTTTGCCTCTCTGTGAGCCTCCACTTCCTCACCTGGAAAGCTGTCCATTGAAATTCTTGTTTTCAGAAGCCTGTAAACCCCATCACATGTCAACATAGCTATGTTGAGGGCATAGGGGAAGGTGGTCAAGGTGGCCACCCAAGCCAAGGACTATGCTACACACCGGAGGGACCATGATGGGTGCCCTGGGAGGACCCCACTGGAACGGAAGGTTTGTGTCCTGTGCCAAGAGTCTCACGGTGCTGAGGAGTCTCACAGGTCTTCTGCACCCTCTGAGCGTACTCGAGGGAGGGTGGGGGAAGAAGGCAAGGAGAAGGGAGGCCCCCAGGTCTGTCCAGAGGCAACTGTTGTATCAACTTCAAGCCAGTGCTTCATTGACTAGCTAGTTGACCTACTGCTTCCTGCTGCTTGACTCAGCCTCCTGGCAGACAGTCACAGTGCAGGATAGTCCCACAGTCGACCTGTTCCTGTGTGTGGCCCAGGTCGTGTGCAGCTCGGCCACAGAAGAGCATCTATTGATTGGAAGGACATGTGATGTTCCGTCCATGTTTGTGGATTGAACACATGTGAATGTGATCCTGGGCCACGAAATTTCCCACCTCATTGTCAGGAACATTAGAGTGAGTTTCTAAGAGAGGGGTAACAGACAGCGACCCTGACAGGCACAGAATGCACCTGTGACAAGACCCAGCGTGCTTTTGGCGCAGGCCGCTGGGACAGGACTGAGACACCTGCGCCCGACGTGCTGAGCACAGCACGGGCAAAGCCTGATGGGCAGGGGCTTCCGTTGACAACCGTGCAGCTTGCAGTTGTGTTCAGTCACGTGTGCCTTTTAATTGGATCCTGGGACCGCGGCATTTAAAAGGATGACTTTTAAAATCATCCTTCGGTGTCTTCATTTCACCTGATGTCTCGGTGGTGGCTGTCCATACTCGCTGCTGAGATGACTTTGCTGTTGTT
>NW_022106919.1:0-533 GCF_000313985.2 Echinops telfairi
GAGAGAGAGAGAGAGAGAGAGAGAGAGAGAGAGAGACCCAAACTCAAAGTCACTGCCATTGAATTGAATCTGACTCATAGCAACCCTCTAGGACAGGGTAGAGCTACCCTGTAGATTTCTGAGACTGTAACTCTTTACGAAAGTAGAAAGCAGATATATCCCACAATTGCTTTGACATTCCTTCCAATTTCACCTAGACCCCCATCTGTGAATTTCATGACTGTAACCTTTGAGAAACATCTCGCCTGACCTTTCTCCCAAGGTACCTCTAGGTAGATTTGATCCTCCAACCTTTTGGTTAGCAACCAAATGCTTGAGCATTTGGGGGACCCAGGGACTCCTGTTATATAGTGCAGCCCAAAAAAGGACTCTCTATAGACAACATTTGCAGACCCAAGGGGTACTTGACTCCATTTTGAGGACTTCAGGCTAAACCTTTACAGGACAGAATTTCTGGGGTTCAGATTCTGACTAGGTTTACTTTTTCCCCTTTAAAAGGCGTTTTGCTTCTTGGATGAGGCCACCTTTTCCCA
>NW_022106919.1:2646-3518 GCF_000313985.2 Echinops telfairi
TTCTCACTGGTGGTTGTATGTGTTAATTTGGTCTTCCCAACAGGATTATCTATCCTTCCAAGCAGAGGGACTGGGCATCACTATTGAGTTGAGTTGGATTGTTCTCCAAAGCTGGCTGAATAAAGGAGTAATGAGAGCTGTCTTTCTGTTCATAGAGAACGGGCAGATGTATGTTCAGAAGAAGCCAACCATGTACCCCCCCTGGGACAGCACTTTTGATGCCCACATCAACAAGGGGAGAGTAATGCAAATCATCGTCAAGGGCAAAAACGTGGACCTAATATCGGAAACTACCATAGAGCTCTATTCCCTGGCCGAGAGATGCAGGAAGAACAACGGGAAGACAGAAATATGGGTAACTATCTGAGCTTTATGTAAAGTATATGTAGCATTCAGTGATAAGCATGTCCAGTGTGTTTGTCAAAGACTCATTCAAAAGTTCAATGTCATCCTAAAGGGAAGATTGCATTGGTGTTGAGTAAACCCTCTCTACCACTGACTCAGTGGTGATTTACTAATGGCAATAATTACTCAGATAATGTATTGACATATTACATCTCTTCCATTCCTATAGAGCAGCAAGAAGGTCTCTTAGCCTATGATACTGTTAATGATTTATAAGCGTTAAAATTGGGTTGGAAAATACCACAACTTTCCCCTAACCTGAGACCCTAACTACTATCTGCTTATCAGGAAGTCAGATTGTGATACAAAGCACAGACCTATTTAATCATTGGTCTTCTCCTTCCAGAGGAGCCCTGGTAACATAGTGGGTTAGCTGCTAACTGCAAGGCCAGCAGTTCAACTCCACCCAGGGTTCCATGGGAGAGAGATGAGGCTTTCAGCCTCCGTAAACATCCACAGCCTTGGAA
>NW_022106920.1:0-1154 GCF_000313985.2 Echinops telfairi
TGTGTGTGTGTGTGTGTGTGTGTGTGTTCTGCCCTTTCTCTCACTGGCAGTCATTCTTTCCTTGCAGAGACTGAGAACATCTGGTTAACACCCTCTTGGTAATAACCTTTCTTATTTTCTTGCGGTTAAAGTAGAATTAGGCACCATTATTCTTTGAAAATGACATTTTTATATTGAAGTTCCCTTAGCTCCGTGCCTGTTGAATACACACTTCTTCTGTGGCTATTAGACATTTCACTCTCAAGAGATTTTCATAATTCTGAAAACAGTCCTGCTATCTACTGAAATCCTGTTGTCAATTACTTTGTTTGTGCAGCTGAGCATAATTTGTCCTAAAATGAGAACAGGAAATTCTGAAATAAATTTTGTTTTGTGGGTGTTTCATCTTTCCTGAAACAGATACACTGTATTTCTAAACCGTGATTTGGGATTAATGCAGCAGTTGAGGGTCCAAGGGAACCAGTGTCATATAAGAAGTGCCTTCCTTCCTCTGTCAGACCGACTTGGGATGGGAGAGGTCTTACTTATTAAAATAGGGAGTGAAATGAGGAGTTTGCAGTTGCTGGTTTATAAGGCATATTCCCATAGGGACGTGCTAGCATACCTTTCCAGTTATTAACAGCAAATATTGAAAATAACAGAAATGTGATTGCAATTAATGAGAACATACCTGTGTGTACATACATATGTGTCTGTATACACACATACACACGCATGTGTGTATACATATGCATGTGTAGATATGTATGTGTATATATGCATGCATGCATGTATATGTGTGGGTTGCATGTATGTGTGCACATATGTGTATATGCATATGTGTCCACACATATATGTGTATATGCATATACGTGTGTACATGTATGTGTATATATGTTTGCGCTTATGTATGTGTGTGGATTACATGTGTGTACACCGACGTATGTGTGTATATGTGCACATGCACATGTGCGTATATGTATGTGTATATGGATTCTATTTTATTGAATAGTGTTCTTTTGTCCTGGATGACCTGGTATAGAGAGGAACATGTCGTACATGTTTCTTCCCCATGGATTCTTTTTGCAGCCTTAGGCAAAGCTCTAACAAGACAATTAAAGCTTTGCAGCCAGTAACTAAATCAGCACAAAGAAATAATGTATGACATGCAAAGT
>NW_022106920.1:2535-3572 GCF_000313985.2 Echinops telfairi
ATTATGTGAGTTGTTTTAGAGAATAACCAAAGCTGCGGGAGTAGTGAAAGGCAGTAGGGCCAAAGTCAGTGGGCCTGGACACCTCTGAGTTAACAGTGGGCATCCGGAGCGGAATAATCAAAGCATCACACAGCGGACACTGCAGAATGAGGGCGTCCTGTGGACTGTCTACCTTGGAGTGGAGATCTGAAGTTTTCAACAGACTTGGCACTTTGGATGACTGTGCCCTTTATGCTGAGGACTCAGCTCTGGGTGGGTAGGCATTAAAGCAGAAGTGGAACAGAGGGAAACTGAGCTGAATTGAAGTGATCCTGACAGATGGGGGATTGGACTTTCACAGTAGGACCCATTATTTTCCTAAGTGATAGTTAATCAATTGTTTTTCGTATTAGATCTGCCTTGTTCCCCCTGTTTTAGCTTGGGTAACCTAGAATTATGCTCCTTGAAGGTGTGAAAGAATTCACTGGTAAAATAATTTGGTTTGGGTTCTACGTGGAAGGTCGACTCTTGGCAACTGTTTCTAGTTTGCTTTGTCCTGACTGGTCTTTGCAGTTTAACTAGAGCTTTTGAGTTTATGCTTTGAGGGGAGAGGGATGGAGAGGTGTGAAGAAAATGGACTTCCACTTTGGCTCCAAGGATGGTGTCAAACATAGCAATTGTGAGAATGGCAAGGACCAGGCAGTATTCCTCTCTGGAAAAAAGGATAGGGTACCTGTACATAGGGTCACTGTGGGACAAACGGACTCAGCAACACCTAACAACATACTCGGATGGGCGGAGCTTTCGTAGTACACGTGGTTCCTGCGGGGGAGCATTGGGCAGCTCGCTCTGAGTTAGTGAACCCAGTGGTGTCACCTGGGAAGGTTCTCTCTGGTCGCAGTGAACTTTTTTCATAAAAGCATTTTCACTCAAATCTGATTTTTTTGTGATGGCCGATTGAACAGAATAGTGTGTGGCTGTGAAATTTTGTTTCTTGCTCTGGAAAAATGCCGCAGACACTGTTGTGATGCTGAACCCCGGCTTACAAGGACAGCACC
>NW_022106921.1:0-1363 GCF_000313985.2 Echinops telfairi
CTCTTCCTTCTACACATATGTGTGTCCATGGATTTGTTTCTCTAGTCTACCCAGACTAACACAACCTTCCTCTACTTTAACAAGTGTGACGCCCTCTCTAGGGACTGGTCTCTCCTGACAACCTAGCCACAGGACAGTCTCTGCATCCTTGCCTCCAAGGAGCATTCTGGCTGCACTCTTTCGAAGACAGATGTGTTTGTTCTGTTGGTCGTCCACGGCACCGCCAACACCCTTCACCAGCACCCACTTTCGAACTCGTTGATTCTTCAGTCTTCCTTGCTCCATGTCCAGCGCTCACACGCGGGTGAGGCGGCTGAGACCGCCATGGCTCGGGCCAGGCACACCTTAGTCTTCAAAGTGACAGCCTCGCTTTTCAACACTTTAAAGAGGTCTTAAAAAACGATGAAGAGGTCACGTGCCGCAGATTTACCCCAAGCAGTAGGCGGTGTGATCTTTTGCCTGCAGCTTCCGTGAACATGGGCCGGGGATCCAAGCAAAACTGAAGCCCCCACAACTTCAATCACTCCTGTTTATCATGCTGTCCCTGTTGGTCCAGCGGGGAGGAGTTTGGTCTCTACACGAGTGGTCATCCTCACTGAAGCCTGCCGTCCTGGACCTTCATCAGCAGTGCCTCCCCACTTTCAGCAAGCAAGGTTGGTCGTCTGCATCTCACAGGTTGTTAACAAGCCTGCCGCAAGCCCTGACGATTCTCCATACAATCCAGCTTCACTGATGGTTCTCTCAGCATGTGGACGGAACAAGTATGGCCAGAGGGTAACACCCCGACACACACCTCTCCTGATTTCAAACCACGCGAGATTTCCTAGTCCTGTTCATACAACTGCCTCTTAATCCGTGCACCAGTTCCACAGGGGCACAATCACGTGTTTGCACAGCCCATAAAGCGCAAGGAAACATCTTCCCGGGAGTCTCTGCTTTCCGCTTAGACCCACCTGACACCAGCACTGGGATCTCTTGTTCCACGTCCTCTTCCGATCGGGCCGGTCCTCCGGCAGCTCCTTGTCTGTGTACCGCTGCCCTGCTGTTGGGTGACCGCCAGCAAAACTTCACTTGCCCATGATACCAACGATCTCCTTCCATCATTTGTACCTTCTGCTGGGTCACCTGTCTTTGGAATGGGCACAAATATGTATCTCTTCCAGTCACATGGCCGAGTAGCTGTCCTCCAAATTTCCTGGAAAGACCAGTGAGTGCTTCCACTGTTATCAGTTCATTGAAATATATCCAATGATAACCCGTCAATTCCTGGAGCCTTGTTTTTGGCCAATGCTTTCAGTGCAGCTTGAGCTTCATCCTTCAGGCCACTGGTTCTTGCTCGCGTGCCACCTCCTGCAGTGTTGGC
>NW_022106921.1:2641-3516 GCF_000313985.2 Echinops telfairi
CCTCTCCATCCCCGTGTGTCCTCCCAGGTGTGTGTACCTCTCCATCCCTGTGTGTCCTCCCCAGGTGTGTGTACCTCTCCATCCCCGTGTGTGCTCCCCAGGTGTGTGTACCTCTCCGTCTCCTGCTGTTTCCATCTGAGCCTGTGGATGGAAGTGAGATGCCCTTGCTGTCCATGGTGGGGCTGACGGTGAGGGGGAAGGAAGGAAGGACTCCAGGGTCAGAACCACAGTCTGGTTTTTCCCCATTGAACTTGGAGGAGGCCAGGACTGGCCTTCTAGGGTGCTACAATGGGATGTTTGTTAAGATTAGAGAATGAAACATATTACATTTAAGAGCGTGTTAAGCTTGATTTTTAACTCCTAAGTATGTGTGTGTGTGTGTGTGTGTGTGTGTGTGTATTTACGTAAGGGGTTCTCTGGTATCTATGGGTGGTGAAAATGGTTAGGCTCTCAGCTACCACTTACAAGATGGGGTGTTTTCAGCCACCCAGAGGTGCTGTGAGAGAAGGCCTGGCAAACGATTGCTGAAAACCAGTCGCTGAAAACTCTGTGGATCAAAGTCCTCCTGTGCCAGACATGGAATCACCATGAGGGGGATGCTGGCAACCAGAGGTATTTTCCATTTGCACACTTGCCCTGCAATTGAGGGATGGGCTGGATTTCCAAAGCCCATCTTCTCCTCCTCAGGCAAGATACGGAGTCACCATCACAGTAGTCCTACGACCTGGGTGTGGTCCCTGTCGTTTGCAGATTAAGAGTCTCGGCTCTGGGAGGTAAGATGTTTGCAGATTAAGAGTCTAGGCTCTGGGAGGTAAGATGTTTGCAGATTAAGAGTCTAGGCTCTGGGAGGTAAGGCGTTTGCAGATTAAGAGTCT
>NW_022106922.1:0-914 GCF_000313985.2 Echinops telfairi
AAATAATGTGTAGCATTAAATGTATACATTAAAAGAGAAACAAGTAAATATTTGAAGGTTTTTCCTTTTGGAAATTAGAGATTAAAGAGCAACTGAAACCTGAAATGGGCAGGAAGCATGCAATAGTGAAAGTTAAATAGAAACCAGTGCAATTCCAAACAAAACGTGATGTAGGGAAAACAGCAAAACTCAAAGCTAGTGCTTTCGAGAGATCAAGAATACTGATAATCCTCTTCCCCAAACAGGGAAAGTAAAGGAGCACAGATTCAGAATAGCAGAATCGAGAAAGTGGTCCTCAACACTGTACATGAGCATTTCATGGTAAAGGGGGAAGAAAAGGAGGGTTTGAAAGGAATTAAAAAGGAGAAGAGAGGAATTGGTGAAATTATTTAGAAAAAATTAAAGGAGATTTTGGGGAAAATTTTGTGACTAAAACTATAAGGGAAAATCAGAACATGTTAAAAACAGCCAAGTCCAGATTCCATGTGACATAAATACTACTTATTCTGTGTAAATGTAACTGTTCCTATGCATGATTTTTATTGACTCAAATGTAATAAAACTAATTTACACTGTTACTTTTATTGAAATTTAATAGGTATATAGTGGATAAAAAGATAAAACCAGAAATGACGGATCATTTTAGAATGAGTAGGGCAGATAACATAAACAGGAGCCCTGGTGGTATAACAGGTTCCACTTGGACTGGTCACCACCAGGTCAGCCATCAAAACCACCAGCTGCTCTATGGGAGAAAAAGGAGACCTTCTACTCCATCAAAGTCAGACTGTGCAAGATATGACAAAATAGTAATTTATAAATTATCAAGGGTTCACGAGGGAGGGGGGAATGGGGAGGGAAGGAAAAAATGAGGAGCTGATGCCAGGGGCTTAAGTGGAGAGCAAATGTTTTGA
>NW_022106922.1:2509-3486 GCF_000313985.2 Echinops telfairi
GGTTGGGATGTTTTCGTGATGCACACTTTCTTTACATAAAACTCTCTTATACGTGAGTTGCTGTGGATTTGTTTCTCTAAAGTACCTATACTAATACAAGTAGCTTCTAAAAAGTACTTATTTTTCTTTCAATTTTGAAGAGAACATAAAACACCATAGAAGCAATTGGAAAGAAGCCCTATTTACTTCTTTTACATGATGTTTTAAGTAACTGAATGGTGTAAAAATGTAACCCAAAATACTCTCACTTTTTAGAGGATGTAGAGTGTGTAGAATTTTAATGAGTGCTTCATTTTAAAATAATTATTAATGAAACATTCTTCCTTGTAAAGTGTCATTATGTGACACTTTATGTGTCACACATAAACACAAACACAGTATGTGTTTGTCAGAATAAAATAAATTCTTTTAATGCATAATAATTACCACTTATTTTAGAGGCAAACTGAAATTGATTTTCAACCAAATTTTAGTAGCTTTTATCAAAAGGAACTTTGTTGTGTAATTTTCTTCAGAAGCATAAAACTTGAAAACAAATTTATTAACTACTTTAGCCATAGATTCTTTTCTTTTTCAAGGAGAAATCTATTGCATATCTAATAGAATGGAATTCCTGAAACATAACTATATTACAAATAATGGTAAAAAATTAGAGTGTAATAATATTTTATAATAAATATATTTTTCAAAGCAATTACCTTAGGAAACAAAACCATTTTTTCACTTTTTGAATTGAATTACATCACCAGAAAACATCTATCATAAATTCAAATTTCTATCCTTATGAAAGTAATACAATTTAGGAATAGAGTTTTCTTTTATGGTAATGATACATTATCATTATAGGGAGTTTTCTAATGCTTTGCCTTTTTAAAGAGAGGAAGAGCAGCATAGACAAACCAGTGAGCAAGCGTGCAAGCATGAATGAATGAAAGCTAGGTGCTACATGGAGATCTACTAGGAAGCATGCAGAAAAA
>NW_022106923.1:0-1214 GCF_000313985.2 Echinops telfairi
GTAATTTGAGAGATTTTGCGATGGGAGGCAGGGAGAGCAATAAAAACTCCTCTTGGTTTCAGGTCCCATGCTAGGTTCCTTTATATGTGTTACTTTACCTCCTCATCCCGACCACGTAAATCAAATCTTACTTCTCTAATCACGCCCTCTGACCCATCAGTGGGGGCAACCAGGATTCAGCAAGATTGTGCAGCTAGGATATGCACTCTGTCTCTGGAGCGCCCCTGTCTGGTGCTGCCGTCCAGTACCACAGCTCACTTATAATAGAGGCCCGGCTCATCTTCACTCAGCTAGTTAGCAGTCGCGCGAGGACTTAGATCCCTGGGCTCCTGACTCACATTCCGGTGTGCTTTTCACTACATCAGGACACCTTAGCTTCTGAGCCCCCAGTGACAGCCCCTAGCAGCTGTGTTTATCTGTTTTGCATGTCCCAGCTTGTTTTGCTAGCTGTGCAAAAACTACTGAAAGGATCCTCCATCTTCACCCCTGCTCCCCTCCACTTGCACTCTCACACTCCCACTTGCCCCGTGAATAACTTCACAGGAGGAATTGTGCAATGTCACTAAGCCTTCCTCTGGTGTCAGAGTGACTCCCTGGGAGAACATTCACTTCCTCATGACTCCAGTTTACCGCAGATTGACTTTCCCTCTCGTCTCTTTGATCGGAATCATAGTTGTTTAGGCAGGAATTTGAGGAGCACATGTTATACCACTTGAACAAGCTCTTTAATTCTCCTTAGTACTATGTCTAATGACTCTTAATCCTGCCCTTTTAACTCTGGCTAGCAGAATTAAGAGTGAAGTGGGACAGGAACAGTGAGCTTGATGCTGAACATAGCATTTTAATGTTGCTAAAGTGGACTTCAGAGAGCACATGAAAAGCAGTGAGAAAGTGGGAAAATGTTGAACGTTTCTTCATGCAGCTAAAAGCCTAGTGTGAACATTAGTGTGGAATAGCGGAGAGCTTGCCTTCTTTTCACAGCTGAGGAAGACAATTGATTGGATTGGCCAAATGGCTGGAGAAATGGAGGCAGTGGCCCTTTTAAAAAAAAACTGAATATATTTGGTTATTTAATTTTTAAAAAATTTAATACTTTTATTGGGGGCTCTTACATCTCTGATCACAATCCATAAATTCATCCATTGTGTCAGGCACATTTGTACATATGCTGCCATTATCATTTTCACAGTATTTTCTTTCTACTTGAGCCCTTG
>NW_022106923.1:2140-3492 GCF_000313985.2 Echinops telfairi
GCTCAGCTATAAAGGGAGGTGGAGAATAAGTGTAGTCTGTGGAAGTTCCTGAGGATTTGTGAAGGGATGGAATCCAGAATGTAGCTAGTTAAGATTTGCCTTAGGCAAGAGGAGGTTGACTTCTAACAGTGTAATAGAAGAGGTCGAGGAAGAGTATTGTTGAGATCCAGCTTAGTTTTGTAGCATTAATGAGAAGACACTGAGGCAGTTCTTGCCAGTTTGTTCTGAGAAGAGTAGAAGGAATCAGCACCTGAAAACAGTGGGCATTGGTTAGTTGGGCTGAAGATTTAAGGTGAATGGAGATTTTGAGATTACTTGGGGAGTGGGAGGGAGAGCACTAACAGGATAGCCTGGGGGGGTGGGGGGAGTGGGGTGTTGAGGAAATGATTTGAAGTTGGTGTTCCTGATTTCATAGAATTAACAATTTGTCATTGTGTGACTTTTTCTGGTAATGCTCAATGTAGTCGAAGTATAAACCTTAGTGTTCAATGACTCATCAGACTATTTTATTTTTCTTTTTTCAGTCATCAGATCAAATCACTACAGTACAGTAACACAGGAGACATGATTCTTGTTGTATCTGGAAGTTCTCAGGCTAAGGTGATTGACAGAGATGGTTTTGAAGTAATGGAATGTATAAAGGGAGACCAGTATATTGTGGACATGGCAAATACCAAGGTAAGCATGAAACAAAGTTATTGAATATGTATGTGTGTGTGTGTGTGTGTGTATGTGTGTATAATAGCTTCAAAAGCTTTTTTTGGAAAACACACAAAAATAATTTCATTGGCACATCCACATATCCTACAGTTAAATTGTTAAGTCACATAAAGAAGAATTTTACAGTCATTGCCACAGTCCATTTGAGAACATTTTCTTATTTCTTGAATTCATTGTTACTAGCTCCCTGTTTCCCCCTAACCTTCCCTGCCATACCCCCAAGAAACCATTAATCCAGTTATTATCTCTATAGATTTGCCTATCCTGGTTTCATATACAGAAAAATATACAAAAACAAACCAACAGAAAAACTAACAATAATAACAAAGTAAAACAAAAATTTCAATCGAAAAGCAAGTAGAAAAATATTAAAAACTATAACAAATTTAAAATGGGTCAAACGGAAATCAAATGATAAGGTGTTAAATTTTAACCTAATTACACTTGCAATAATCCACTTTCGAATGTACTGTACACGATAGGCCATTCACATCTATGGACTATGGTCAGAGGGGATTCACAGGAGGCTTAATTAACCCATGTGGAGATGGAAAGGGATTTTGGGCTTCCAGTGTTGTTCATAGCCTTATGAAAATCAGGTATTCACAATATAAGCTCTGATATCATTCCCT
>NW_022106924.1:0-1030 GCF_000313985.2 Echinops telfairi
ATGAGTCTGAAGAGGAATTTATAGACTGGCATCGGACATATGGGCTAATATCGGACTTATGGACTTGATCTAGACTGGGCTGGGATGTTTTCTCAATATACAATTGCTCTTGTATATAAAGTTCTTTCTTACACACATACGAGTGTCTATGAATTTGTTTCTCTAGTCAAACCCGGATTAACAACACACCTTCTTCCCAGACAGCGAGATTCTGCAGTGGGGAGGTTGTCACCTGCACCGAGTTCACTCCATCACAATGCCATCTCACGGGGCCTGAGCATTACCTCAACCCGCTGTCCTGATGACAGACAGCCTGCTAATCACCCCAGACAAGCAAGAGGGGGCAGGTACGCTGGAGGCCCTGGGGAGATGCTGACACTCTGCCAAGTGGCCTCTGAGCGCTACCAGGCCTTGGGCATTGGCCGCAGTCGGGATTTGAAGCTTTCCGTTCCCTTCTGCACTAGATGCCTGCCACGAGGAAGGAGGCACACACAGCTGGCTGACCTCGGTGGGTGCTGGAGGGCTACTCCACCCCAGTCCTGAGAGACATGGTGGGGGGAGGGGAGGGGTGCTCCCCTGGGGGAGGCCCAGAGCTGGCAGGAGCCAGGCAGTGATAAAGTGCCTGCTCAGGTCATGCCCCTCACAGCCCCAGGGATGGAGGACTCCGCAGCCAATGGTGGGTGGGCCCAACGGGAGATCCACAACACAGACCGTGTCTCACCTCCTGTGGCCATGTGATCCAGAGAGACCGGACCCGGAAGAAGGACACCATGCTCGCTAATGGAGACTGGAAAAGAGGAAGCCTCGGCGAGACGGATGGACATGGAAACTGGAACCGTGGGCTCCGACATAGCAGCACCTGGGAGGATGGTGCAAGACCAGGCGTGGCCTCCCGCTGCCGCTCACGGTGTCTCTGTGATTGGACCTGACTCCTTGACACTGGGGCAGTGATGTCATCTCCTGTCAGCTTGCGAAGGGGCAGAGTCTAGCCTGTCAATCAGGTTGCAGCTTGATGACCTCATTTGGAGGC
>NW_022106924.1:1130-2605 GCF_000313985.2 Echinops telfairi
CAGTCTGATGCCTTCTGGGGTAGTTACATCATCGGTCAACTTGAGTGAAGGGGTGGAGTATAGCCTGTCAATCAGGTCATAGCTTGATGACCTCGCTTGGAGGTGCCACAGAGATAAATAGCTCACTAGAGGCCAGACACACTCTCTCCCTGCGAGACATTCCTGCTGACAAGACACAAGGAGCCACTCTGATGGAGCCAGAGCCCTGGAGCTGGAGGAGCCACGTGGAGACCCACACCAGCGCTGAGATGCTTCCACTGCCACTGGATCCACAAGACTTCCCACCCACCGGCCTGTGATCTTCCTGCATTTAGCATCATTGAATGTGTTCTATGAGTCTGAAGAGGAATTTATAGACTGGCATCGGACATATGGGCTAATATCGGACTTATGGACTTGATCTAGACTGGGCTGGGATGTTTTCTCAATATACAATTGCTCTACCTCTCGAGGGCAGTGCGCTTCTGTGGGAGGCGGACTGGGACGGTAATGCTTACGTCAGAGTGCTGTCAGGATGAAGAGAGGTGGTGGGTAAACTCCAGCCAGATAGCTGACACAGAGGAAGGGTCCAACACACGTGTAGTGGGTGCTGAGGGGCATCATCCAGCTCTCAGGGTGGCTCTGGGGGTCACAGGGCATGAGTGAGGGTGGGGGTGAGGGAGTCTGCGGCCTCCCTGAGGAGGTGGCGTCTGGGCTGAGAAGGGAGCCGAGAAAGGAGGGGACCGAGGAGAGCTTGGGAGAGGCCCAGGCTGCAGGGCAGCAGCAGAGGCCCAGTGGGGGACCTGAGCCTGGCCACCCCAGTGACAGACCAAGGCCTGTCTTAGAGGGCTGCTGGACCAACCTGAGAGGCAAGCATGGGCAGGCACTGGGCATCCCCAGGACCAGCTGGTCTAAGTCTTGGGCAGGGTCCCCGGGTGGGGAGTCAAGGCTGGCACCTGGGCAGATGCAACCTGGCTTAATGGATGTCCCCTGGGCCTCTCTGGGCTCAGCTAGCTCACCAAGGGCTCTCTCTGCATGCATGTGTCTCCCCCAACCTGCTGCCCTGGGCTGGGTCAGGAGTGTGTGTGTGCGTGTGTTCAAGAGAGCACGTGCGGTCTGAGGGTGTGTCAGCACAACAGTGTGCATGTGAAGGTGTGTGTGTATGCGTGTGTGCCTGTGTATCGATGTGTGTGTGTGTGGTGGGCCTGATTCCACCTTGAACCTGGGGCTAGTGGCAGAGGAGCGGACAGAGGTCTTTGCCACAGGCTGCCCATGCAGCCTGGTGGGCCTCTGTTTCCCCGATGTGGAGTGGGCTGCTGCACTGCGGGAGTTGGGGAGATCGGGAGGAGCGGTGAAGGCCAGCCCCCCTACCTTGCTGGGGTCCATGTTGAACTTCTTACGCCCGATGCACAGCTCCTTCTTCTTCTGCTCCACCCGGCTGTGGGCACGGGGTGGTCAGCCAGGGCTGCCCCAGGCCTCCAGGGGACACCCCCCCC
>NW_022106924.1:3953-4884 GCF_000313985.2 Echinops telfairi
CGCTGCTGGTGGTGGGTGCCATGCCGTCGGTGCCACCTCAGAGAGACCTAACGTACCCAGAAGGGGACACTGCCCAGTCCTGGCCAGCCTCGAACTCCTGGTTCTGCAGCCATGGTGCCCATCCATCGAGCCCAGGGCCTTCCTCTTTTCGCTGCCCCTTCACTTTACCAAGCGTGAGGTCCAAATGACTCCGGCCAGACTTCTGCCTTCTGGCAGTCCATGAGCCTTCCACCACTCTCTGTCCCAGGAGTCAGAGGGACCGCGCCCTCCCCGCCTTCCCGATTCCATGTCCCACGTCCACATGCACAGGAGGGGAGTTCATGCAACGATGCCGTCGGATGCTCCCAACAGCCCCCGGCGGCTGGTACCCGTCAGGATAGGAGACCCAGACTCGGTCCCGCAGCCAGCGGGTAGCAGTGCTGGCATCAGAGCCCCTGTTGTTGGCCCTGGGGTGAAGCCCGGCTATATGCTGTTCAGGATGCAGGGATGGGACGGAGCAGGGCGGTGCAGGGGGACGATGGGGGGTGTCCACCAGGAGGACCTCTCAGCGGGGATGTGAATGGTGAATGGGCAGTAGCTCCATCCCTGGGAACAAACCATCACCTCCAGTGGCCTGTAGGGTAAATGTCAGACTTTGCCTGGTTTGCTTGCTGGGGGTTGTCTTCCTGCTTCTGGCTGGGTCCCAGCAGGGGGAGCTGGTGAGTGTGATGTGCTGCTTGTCTGAGCCTGGCCACCGCTGGGCTTGGCCATCTCTATGGCTATTCCTAAGCAGGGATGGCCAAGGGTGAGGGGTGCCCTTGGGTCTCTCTTCAACCCAGCTCTCACCCAGCCCCACCTGGTCGCTGACCTTCAGACCTGTCTGGCCCCTGTGCACTGACCATCACCACTCAGAGCGCCCACAGGCTGTGTTTAAAATGAAACGCCGCCCCCC
>NW_022106925.1:0-936 GCF_000313985.2 Echinops telfairi
ATTGCTTTAATAATGATAAACTTCTGCTCATGATTATTAAAGCAGTTGTGAAGATATTATTCAAGCAATGGACTACTAATTTGTGATCTTTATTTAAAAAACAAAAACTTCGATATTTCATTCTTTACAAATGTAACCTGGTAGTGTCATGGTTATGAGTTGGGCTGTGATCCACAAGGCTGCAGTTTGAAACCGTCATCCACACCTTGGGAGAAAGATGAAGCTTCTACTCCGGTAACGTTACAGTTTCAGAAACGCTGAAGGACAGGTCTACCTGTCCGATGGGGTCATCGTGAGTTAGAATCATCTCTATGGCAATGAAGGAGCAAAAATAGTCAAAGAATATTTACCTAGGACCTGGGGGACATTAATTCCTAATTTAGTAATCATGATTAATTAGTAAATAACCTGCTGAACCCTCAGTTCTCTATCAAAACACTTTGTAGATTGAATGGTTTGACATATACACTAAGGTTTCCTTCAAGTTCAATGTGAACTTCAAATTCCATTTCTGTTCTTGCCAATACTGTTAATGTCTCTATAAGGACAAGCATTACAGTCATGCAACTCAAGTAGCCAGTCAGAGAGGGTCTCACATCTAAATTGACCCTGTGCTTATTTTAATGGTGACCTGTCTATAAAATATTTGAAATTCTTAACCATTTGAGAAGAAAGCCAACTCAAGTCTTGTTGCTACCCAGTAAATTTTTACGCACAGCAACCATGTAGGACAGAGTAAAACTACGTCATATTGTTAGAAAGGCTGTGATATTTACAGAAACAGAATGCCACATCTGTTTCCTGTAGAGTGGCTGGTGACTTCCATTGACTGACATGTCAGGTAACAACTGAACGATTAATCACTGCACTACTAGGGTGTCAATTTATGAAGGGAAGACTCCACGTTTTCATTTTGTGCTGAGCCCTGAAATTGTG
>NW_022106925.1:2624-3566 GCF_000313985.2 Echinops telfairi
ATGGTCTAGGACCAATCCACTTTTGGGGTACATGTTCAGTTTTTAGTATGGTTTTACATATTAGCTCTAATCAGCACAGGTATTTTTGTTTGTTTGTTTAGCTTGTGTTTATATGGAAAACACCAACTGTTGCTGTCCTTAGGGACCATGAGGTCAGTTCTGACCCATCATGATTCTATGCACAACAGAGTAAAACACCGCCCTGTTCTGCACAATACTCACCATTGCTTCTGTGCCGGAGCACATTGTTTCAGCCACTGTGTTAATGCACCCTGTTGAGGGCCTTCCCCTCCTTTACCACTCCTCCGCTTTACCAAGCATGCTGTTCTTCTCCTGACAACAGGTCCAAAATATAGAAGACAAAGTCTCATCACCCTTACTTTAAGGAACACTCTGGCTTTGCTTATTCCAAGACAGATTGATTTGTACTGTTAACAGTCCTTGGTAATTTCAGTATTCTTCACCAGCAACACGATTCAAATGCATCGATTTTTCTTTGATCTTCCTTAATCAATGCCCAATATTCACATGCATATGAGGCTATTTAAAATGCTACGGCTTGGTTCAGGGGCACCTTTATCCTCAAAGTAACATCCCTTATTTCTTTTTTTAATCATTTTATTGGGGGCTCATACAACTCTTATCACAGTCCATACATACATCAATTGTGTAAAGCACATTTGTATATTTGTTGCCATCATTATTCTCAAAACATTTGTTTTCTACTTGAGCACTTGATATCAGTTCCTCATTTTACCCCTTCCCTCCCCACTCCTCCTCCCTCCTAAATCCTTGATAATTTATAAATTATTATTATGTTGTCATATCTTACACTGTCCGAAGTCTCCCTTCACTTGCTTTTCTGTTGTCCATCCCCCAGGGAGGAGGTTATATGTAGAGGTTATGTGTAATTGGTTCCCCCTTTCTACCCCACCTTCCCTC
>NW_022106926.1:0-967 GCF_000313985.2 Echinops telfairi
AATAAAGTAGGCCAGAAAAGGTTTAACAGCAGGATAGCCACACAAGAAACAGCAGATAAGCCCGCTAAAGGCTGTTTTCAAGTCATAATGTTTTGAAAGTGATCTACTATAGATTTTAATAACTGCATGATAACCATCACTTAGCCTATTTCAAATAAAATCACCAGTGCTTCAAGCGTTTTCTTCTTCGATGGTTATTTGAACTCACAATAAACACAATACACTTCAGTGAAAACATCCTTTGGAAATCTGACCACATAAGTTATCATTGAATAGAAATGTATCTTTGCTAAAAAAAAAAAAGAAATATATCTTTACTGAATTTTAATATATATCACTATATGTTTCATAAGAATCTCA
The DNA here is from genome assembly GCF_000313985.2 of Echinops telfairi. Classification (NCBI taxonomy): domain Eukaryota; kingdom Metazoa; phylum Chordata; class Mammalia; order Afrosoricida; family Tenrecidae; genus Echinops; species Echinops telfairi. The sequence goes on from NW_022106926.1 coordinate 361, forward strand.
ATATTCCTTTATGATATTCCTAAACATAAACATTCTATTACTCTGCATGTGAATGTTATTTATTTATGAGCACATTTGAGATATAATTTGTTGTTGGCATCCTTAATTGGCAATTCAGGCCTTAAAAATTATTAAATTTTAGTTAATTCTATTTTTATTCTCTTTATCTTCATGAATTCTGAAAGATTATATGAAGTGGTGATAAATTAAATTTAGCTTATTGAGAAGCTTCACTTATTTTCCTTGAAATATGACTTATTTAGTGCCAATGCAAGTTGGATCTTATAAACTTAGTTCAGTAACCCAATGGATTTTTAAAAATAACAGATAAAAGATAGACTGATTGAAAATAGCCAATTGGATTATAACCAATTAGGAAATCCACCTATGATTATGTAATATTTTTATAGGGGGCTAGAGTTAGAAATTAGAATCAGATATCAATATTTTAAAAGAGAATAGAAAAATATGAATTTTGCATAATAAAATAATATATATTTAAACATTCCTATTATTTAGTTTATGTTCCTTTGATCCCTGAATTATAGCCAAAAATTCAGACAGATTTTTATTTTTCAGTAGTTTGCTAATTTTTAAGGTCTCTTTT
>NW_022106926.1:2646-3563 GCF_000313985.2 Echinops telfairi
ATGTTTAACTCTTTATAATATTTAATCAGTTGACTTAAAGAAGCATCCTTTATTTACGTTGCATTACTATTTTCCCAAAGTATGAATATGGGTTTCTTGTTCAAATGACCAATATAATGTTGACCTATTATAATGTTTTATTTCACTTTCTTTATTAATGGAGGTGTTTATTTAATTTTATTCCATATTTTTAAGAGAACAATGTTAATTAAACTAAATGTAGAAAGGTTATCACCATTTCAGGAAATAATAATTTTATTTGTTGAAAAAATTCTTTAAATATCACATTAAAGTATGTTTACCGGTGTAGCTAAGGATTGTGCAATTGTGATTTTACTGTAGTTTGGAGATCCACTTAAGAAAGGTGATACAGATTCATAAATAAGAATGCATGAAGAAGTGAATGCTTTATCTGAAGGGAAAAAACAATAATTGTTGAAAAGTACTTCAAATAAGATGATCCAAAAAAAAAATCACACATTAGCTCTTTGATAAATGGTAGCAGTTAAGTCTTTAATTTGTTGATCTCTTTTCTTCTCATGACAGCTATCTTATAATCTTTTTATAGAGATGAGACCAAACTAATTAGACTTTGCTTTCCCCAACTCACTGAACTTTGATTTTTATTGCAGATAGTTAAGAACATTTTCAGATTTATCATTCATTACTAGTAGTGCTATGTAAATTTTTACAATGTTTTTTCAAATATGGTAAAATCTTAATTTTTTTCTCCTTTTTCTTGATCTCTCAGGAAGTCTCCAACTCTGTGTGCCTCTACAGAGCAACCATCTCAGTGCACTTATAATGTTATTTTGATGATTTCCAACTTCATTCCCCTTGCTAGTTTTAGAAGCTAATCCCATTTAGGAGAGTCAAAGTCATGTGAATTTCATCTGAGGATGGAAGTGAATATGATC
>NW_022106927.1:0-995 GCF_000313985.2 Echinops telfairi
CCCCACCCCGCCTTTTTAAAAAATCCTAGCCCCAAATCCCAAACCCATCGCTAATCAAGTAGATGACCACTTGTAGAACTGCACCGTGGCGTCCTCAAGGCTGTGCGTCTTTATCGGAGCAGATGGTTCATCTCTCTCTTTTGGAGCAGATGGTGGTTTCAAACTGCCAACCTTTTGTTCAGCAGCCGAGTACTTTAGCTGCAATGCCACCAGGACACCTTTTTAAAGCCTACCCTTGAAAATTAGATCAAATGCAAACTATCGAGATTTATTCACAGCTTCTTAACCCCTCTGCGTTTCCTTTTGACAGTCTTTCTACAGTTGTACATTAATTTAGGGTGCAAGCGCCCCACCTGAACTTTGTTACATTCTGGCCGATTAGATAAATGGATATTATAATCTCAGCACTTTTCTGCCCAACCCTACGGTGCCAATTTGCAAAAGTCTAGGGACCTGATAATACTCTGTCAGTTTGGGCCTAGACGAAGAAGAAGAAGGGGTCAAAAAAGGCATATATTCTTGTTTGTATTTATCGGATGTCTGCAGGGAGGCTGGGAAATGCCACATGGCAGTTTACATGGATAAATAGACATGAAAAGAGATAAGAGACCCAAAGACGTTTCTTTGTAGAAACATCGAAGAGACCGGCCAGATCAGTAATTGTCAGCTGTGTTGGAGATACATTTTCTATCGCAGCCAAAGATTTTTTTCCCCCTTAAACTCACCATTTCCGAAAGAGTGCAGTCTATTTTTAATGACTTCATTGATTTCATGATTTGGTTACAATGTCCTTTATTTACTGAAGAAGTATTTCGCTCCTGTCAGCAGTTAATGCGAATAAATCTTACATTTTGGTACCAATTCAATAGACTGTAAAACTGCTTATATTTGCAGGAAAATTTGTTTTGCTACAATATGTTTACATATAGATGCGGTGTGACTCCCCCAAACCTCCCTCTCCAAATCGTTCTATGTCATAGTTTAACTGTGAAATA
>NW_022106927.1:2448-3562 GCF_000313985.2 Echinops telfairi
GGACTGGTTGACTGGTGGGTTTGAACCTCAGACCTTGCTGACTTGACAGCACCCCAGAGCTCCCTTTTTGTCACAAACAATATTTAATGCATAGGAACCAAGTTTATAAGGTTCGTGCAGGAAACCAAAAGATGTTGAGTGGGCTTTTGCTCAATGGATGAAGGAAAATGGTCTCAGCCTGACCTTCCCTGGGGCTAGAACGAGAATGTTCAGTCTCTCCCGGTTTTCCTTGCTTAGCATGACGAAACGTCTTGGGTAAGCGTGGCCAAATGTCCAGCTCTTTCCTTTTCCAACCATGAAAGAAAAGCTACGCAGCGCCCGGGTGCACTGGGCGGGCTAGCAAGGGACCTGGACGTGCCCACGTGTCCGGAGCAGCTGAGCACATTCTTCGTTATGCAATTGAGCAAGAAAAGAATGTCACACACACAGGTTTGATGTCTTTTTATGGGAGAACAAAAGCATTTCGATTCTTTCACTTAAAGTTAGCCTAGCCATTGTGTGGCAGCGGAGGTTTAATGAATCATTGTTTAACCAAGATACAGCCAACCGTTTGCCCATTAATTAGGCTGCAATGGGTAGGTCATTCTACTCTGACAGACCCTTATTTCACTGTGATTAATTGATATTCAATTGCTATGTAATTCCTTCCGAAAAAAATCTTCTAGCAGTTTGTGTTCTGATTAAGTTATTTGATGTAATAGCATGCATCATGCTGATGAAGTGAGCTCAAACCTTATTATATCATGTTCCTGGCAGGCCAGTTAGAGCTGTGGTTGCCCAAAGGTTCTTAAATATTTAAAAAGAAAATCCCATATAGAATCTGGACACTAGCTCATTTTAGTATATAGAAATTACATGACCCCTCAGGCTATAAGCATAAGTCAATAATGCTTATGTTTTTTGATGCTGAAATTCACTTTCAGTAATTTATTGGACTATGTAAAATTTATTGGAGTATGTGGACAATTCAGTTCACAATTGAAATGCCATGTGAGCCGTCTGCGTGGAGAGATCCACCACCTGGGGGCCTTGGCAACAGAGAGTGCAGGAGACATAAACCAGTCATCGCAGGTTTGGGTTGAGAATTGGTTGTCCTTGTAGAATAGCTGACACC
>NW_022106928.1:0-1070 GCF_000313985.2 Echinops telfairi
TATTGTCTACAGATTTGTTTTGGGTCTCTGCTTTGAGCCCCCTCATTGTCAAGTGTGTGTGTGTGTGTGTGTGTGTGTGTGTGTGTGTGTGTATGTTTTGGGTCTTCTGGTGCTGTTATCTCATTCAGTCAACACCTCATAATCATGCAGGCAAGTGTGTTTCTGCTAGATGGCCTCTTGTTTAACTTCAAGCCTTTAAGACACCAGATGCTGTATCTTTTCATTGCTGGACACCATCTGCTTTCTTCACCATATTTGCATTTGCACCCATTTTGTCTGCAGTAATTGTGTTGGGCGGGTGATCATCACAGAATGCCAGCTTGTTAGAACAAAGTGTTCTTGGATTGAGGGAGGGCTTGAGCAGAGGTTCAGAGTCCATCCACTTCCTTATATATTGCCATATAAATATATGTGCATAGGCCAATACTTCTATTTTTAACAGTATTTATTGTGATTCAAGTGGTGGAGGAGGTGTTACCTTTCAGATCATTGATTTTGTGTTCAAACTCCCCACTAGCTATCCTATGCTTTCCCATCCTCCTTTGATATATTTTCTCCCACTTGTGGATTCTTGTCTTCTTCATCCAAGGAAATACCTGACAACCCTCTACGGTATTTCCTCATTTCTCTGCATTAAATGCACCCCTTTGGTAACCTCCAATTGTTTTTCTTATGTATGAAAATCTCTCTCTCTCTCTTTCTTTCTCCTTATAACAGTTGTCTTTTATGATATCTAGCCTTATGTAACTGGCTAGTTCTCTTAAGCATAATATTCTCTAGGTGCACCCAGGCCATGAGGGTCTTTGTGGTTCAATTTTTTTTACTGTTTTTTAAAATTTTTTTTGTAATGATACACAGCATTCCACTGTGTGTAGTACCAAAGTTTCTCTATCCATTTTTTCTGCTGATGGACACTTGATTTATTTCCATCCTCTTGACATGATAAACAGTATAATAATGGACATGAGTTTATATGTCTTTTCATTCTATGATTCTTACTTCACTAGGGTATATTCCTAGCAGATATATTGCTTGATCATACGGAATTTCTATTCCAAGTTTAAAAAATG
>NW_022106928.1:2212-3505 GCF_000313985.2 Echinops telfairi
TCTAAATTATTAAAATTGTTTTTTGGTAAAAGTAAATTAGAAATTCAATAATAAATAATATAAATATTTGATTAACAAAGTACCATTAAAATGAATGTTCATAATCAATGCAAAAATATCTGTATAGATGCAATAGGTCTTATAATGTCAAATGCCAGTGAAAATCTGTCTGGCTCTTATGCATATTGAGTAGTTAGAAATTAAGTCAATTGAAATTTCCTTGGTTCAATTGGCTCTTAAAATATTAGTATTTATTATTAATGCTTGTTGACTAAAAACATTATAGGAAAACAATTTATGCACAATAACTCCTTGATTGTAGTGCCATGTTAAAAGGCTATAAGTTAACTTTTAGCTAACGTCATCAAAAAATATTTTCTGCCAAGTTTATAATAGTGATTTATATTAATTTTTATTTTATTTTAACTAGTATTATGGCTCAATATGGTACATAATTCCATATTTATAAAAGGATTTAACTACTTTAGACATTGCAATTATTGAAGAGAAATTGGTTGTTGGTGGTTTAGTGGCATCAGGTTGGGTTCAATGCATATATATAAATGGGTACCCCCAAAACACGATGTGATGAAAGGGAGATAGTGCATTTGGAGTTCGTTCCACCAGATTGAACTGTTACTCAAGCTTTTTATTTAGGGGTTTTGAAAAGATTGCATATCAGTGGGTGACAAAAAAGGCCTGATTGTGACAGACAGAGGACTAGTTTTGCCAACAGGACAATACACCTGCTCATGCAGCCATCTCAGTGCTCAGTTTTGGCAAAAGAACAGAATGCCTCTCTTACCCTACACACCTCTATCACCTGACCTTGCTCCGTGCAACTTCTTTTTGTATATAAGAATGAAGAGGCTCATGAAGGAGAGCAATTTGACAATGTGAAAGAGGTGAAGACAAAAACGAGGGAGTTTTAAACAAATGAGTTTGGAAATGTTTCCAAAATTGGAATCACAGATTTGACAAATGTATTCAGTGTACGTAATAGAGAGTATTTTGAAGGTGATAAGGTTGTTTTATTAAAAAATAATTTTTAAAGGCTTGACATTCTTGCTTCAAAGGAGCATTCTAGATTATCTTTTTCTAAGACAGATTCGTTTTTTCTTTTTGCAATCCATTGCACTTTCTTCATGAAAACCATAATTAAAGTGAATAAATCCTCTGGTCTTCCTATTTTGTTTTCCAGCTTTCACATATATGTGAACCAGTTGAAAATAACATGGCATGAGTCAGTTACACTTTCCTCTTTACAGTGGCATCTTCATATATTTATAAAAA
>NW_022106929.1:0-1130 GCF_000313985.2 Echinops telfairi
AATGGCTCGTGATTGCAGGATTTCTTCATGTTTGTTGGTTTCATGAATGTCATCTTTGGTGAAGTGCTTATTCAAGTCCTCTGCCCATTAAAAAAAAAGGTGAAGTGTTGACATTTTCTATACATTTTAGAGATTAGCTCCTTGTTTGATACATCATTGCCAAGACTATTTTTCTTGAAAAAAAAATTTTATTTTCAGATACTGTTGCTGGCCTGCCACCTTGAAGTTCGGTGACAGATGGACGTCAGGTGGAACATAAGTAGATCTCGGTGGGATATGGTAGATGGATGCCCTGCACATATTCCCTTAGCAAGGGACTCATTCTCACTCTGCTGACCTTTGCTTGCAAACAACCTGCAGCCATTCATCTGAGAGCTTCCATTGGCCAGAGGCACGTACATAGCCTGTCCACACTTGGGAAAAATACACCCTGAAGCAGCTCTCGACCAATAACTAAAAGAAATGGTGTATGCTTACTCCCTTTTCTTTACTTAGAATTCTGAAGGAGGTTTAACGCTGTCTGCTGAAGGTCCCCAATGGGACCAAACTCGTTAACATGCCTACATCCCTTTTATTTCTCCCTTCCTTCCTCCCGATCAATGCCTACAATCAACTCCCAAAGACTACTTACTCTTACGTTCTTGACCCACAGTCTACTTTTGAGATCCCTGACACAGGACAGCAGTTAAAAGTTTGAGATGCACTACATTCCGGAGTTTTAGAGTAGGGGTGCCTAGGTTTTAATAAATGCTCCTTCAACCCCTTGAGAACCACCGAGTCAAAAGATCTACACAGCGAGAATGCATGATCTATAATAAAGCAGTACAATAGGTAATGTGAATCATACAAACATAATATTAAGTGAAAGAAGTCAGACACAAAAGGGTACATATGGTATAATTTCATTTATATAAGTGAAATTTAAAACCAAACCAAAGCCGACAGAGTGAACTTGTTATTGGAAGTGAGCATCCTGTGGTTACCCCTGGGGTAGTGACGGGAAGAGTATGAGAGTGGGCCATTGTCTTACCCGCAGAGTCATCTGTTTCTTCACGGAGATGCTGATTACATGGGTGTGTCTTGTTTGTGAAAATTCATCAAGCTGCATGTTAGAGGTTTGTACCGTTTTC
>NW_022106929.1:2255-3500 GCF_000313985.2 Echinops telfairi
ACATTAGGTCCTCATTTTTCCCTTCCCTCCCCGCTCCCCCCTCCCTCATGAGCCCTTGATAGTTTATAAATTGGCATTATAAAATGATTTTTTTTAAAGAAAAAAAAAATTGATCAGGGATTCACAAGGGTGGGAGGGTGGGGGAGGCAAGGGAAAAAAGAGGAGCTTATACCAAGGGCTCAAGCAAAAAAGTTTTTGGAAATGATGATGGAACCATATGTACAAAAATGGTTGATACAGTAGAGGTATGGAATGTTATAAGAACTGTAAGAGCTCCCAATAAAGTTAATTAAAAAAAATAACACTCAAACCTGACCTCAGGTCCTGGTAGGGTTAACAAGTAGAGACTCTAACTAGTAGATACAGGGAATCTGAAAAGAAGGTGCCCATGGGTACCAAGTTAATTCCAGCTGTTCTAAGGGTCCCCAAGCTGTAATCTTCCCAGAAGAACACAGCCACATCCTTGTCCCAGGGAGTGACAGGTGGGCCTGAAACAATGATCTTGAGGTTACTAGTCAAGTGTTTGATTGCTATGCCACCAGAGTTCCTTCATGCAAAGAATAGTTCCTGGTTAATTTCCTACCAAGATGGAATGACACAGGAAAAGGAAAATGTTTGGTAAACTTTAAATTACCCTATAAATTTAGGACATTGCCAATGGTACGGTTCATAGTAAGTCGACTGACTCGCCAACACATGTGTTTCCCCTCCAGTGAGTTTAACGCTAAAGAAATCATTCTTGTGGTGATATTTCTAGTCTTGGTGCTGGTGTTATAGGAAGCTATTTTAAGAAAGAGTCTGTTCTTAGGCCCCTAAAATTGGCCAAAAGGCATCTCCTCTGTAAATAATTTCAGCCATGCCTGGATATTTTTAATTTCCATGAGATTTTTTTTTAATGTTTTATTGGGGGCTTTTACATCTCATCACAATCCATACATTCCTCCAATGTATCAAGCACATTTGCACATATGCCGCCATCATCATTTTCAAAGCATTCTCTTCTCACTTGAGCCCCATATATCTGCTCCCCATTTCTTCACCCACCCTCCCTCACGAACACTTGGTAAGTTATAGATTATTTTTTTCCATGTCTTACATCATCCTCTGTTACCTTCACCCACTTTTCTGTTATTCATCTCCCTGGGAGGGGGTTCTAGATTGATCCTTGTGATTGATTCCCCCTTTCTCCCCACACCCTCCCCTAATCTTCCTGGTATCTCTACTCTCCTTGCTGGCCCTGAGGGG
>NW_022106930.1:0-1072 GCF_000313985.2 Echinops telfairi
TCAAAAAGGCAGCATTCACCATTTACCCAAGGACAACGTTCAAAGGAGTAGAGAAAGGAGTGGAAATAGGAAACACTGGAAAGGAAAAAGAGGAAAACGTTCCATTTGTATTTTTCCACAAACTCTTTGAAGCCCCCTTTGCATATTTCGTACTCAGTTCTCTAAAATTAATTTAAAATATTTGCAGATATGGTCAAGTGTGACATTAGTTGGGACCTTCTCTTTTCATATTTTTGTATGTGTTTGGAATCTGCATAATAGTGGTCCACTTAAATAGAGTCATCAGCATTTCCTCTCTTAAAATGTTTTTGCAAGTTTATGTAAAATTGATGCTATTTCTTTCTTTACTTCATGGTAGAATTCATAATTGAAGCCATATGGGCTTCGGGTTTTGTTGGAAGATTTTAAAATTACAAGTTCAATTTGTTTTATGTATATATGGGGGCTGCAGAAAGTGTATGAAAATGGAGTTAAGAGATAATGGAACTTTTCAGTGATGTTTTTGAAGACTCTCACACAGAACTATTCTTATATGCTCTTACTTCTTGGTTGACATTTTGTAATAGTCTGTAATTTTCTTCCAATAAAAGTTTCTACTTTATCTAAACTGTCAAATAAATTAACGTTGATATTATCACAAATGTCCACTATGTTTGGTTCCTGACTTAGGTTAGGGCTAAGGGCCAATGACAACTTCATCCTAAATTGATTAGTGATGTAAGTCAAATGACTCATTGTTTTCAGAGTATTGCCATTTACCATCTTTATAAGTCTTACCTTCATTTATATTTGGGTGTTTGAAACATCATGTTTAAGATTGCTAACATCATGGAATATAGTACATATCACTAACGATCAGCTGCACAAAAACAAACAACAGCACACAAAGCAAAGCACAGGTGTTCATACCTGGAAATCGTCATCATTCAAATACATCATAAGTTGAGAACTGCCACTATTATGCTTTCAATACTGACAGAATCTCGTGATGTCCTCTCTCCCCATCCCTACCATTAGTCGTTTGTCTTCTCGAGTTTTCCCTGAATGATCTGGCTAGAGGTTTATTACTTTT
>NW_022106930.1:2524-3510 GCF_000313985.2 Echinops telfairi
TTCGCATTTGATAGACTGACTGCGTTCTCATAATTAAATGACTTCCTTTTTCCTGGTAATCTTATTTTTATATTAATGCCGTTGTACCAGAGTTCTTTCATTAGAGTCAACATTTCTGTTTTCTTACTTTTAACTTACTCTAATTTATACATTTAAAGTTCACTTATCGTTGACACTTGTTGAGGTGGAATTGCATGCCTTCAAAAGAGCTAGTCTGGTACCTGTGGACATGACCGACCTTGGATAGACATCTGTGCCATGCACAGGTTATTAGGTGGCAGGTGATTAGAAAATACTCACAAGACACAGTTGGCATGTGTCTTGAAAACCCTCGAGACCTCCAGGTCATCACACATGTCTGTTCAGGAACAGCCTCCTTTCTCATCACCCACATTAGGCAAGCACTACTTATCTGTCTTTGTCAATCATTGATGTTTTCTGTTATTTTTAATACGGCAAGCCTTAAATCTTATTTTCTGGACATTTCTACCTATTTGTATCATCTGGTTTTTAGTATCTTTATGATTCCCTGAAAGTGCCCTGGTTTGCTTATTAGCTATGTATCTGGTTCTTGCAGTGGCGCCTTTAAGGTTTACATTGTGGGTCGCTGCTGGAGCGTCAGCTCTGATTCCTAACAGACCTGTGAACAGCAGAATGAAATGCTGCCCGCATCGTCTTCATGTTGGCGTGACGTTTGGGCCCATCAGTGAAGCTCTGTGCCAATCCACTTCACTGGGTGTCTTCTTCCTCTTTGATGACCCTCTACTTTCACAAACGTGATGTCCTTTTCCAGCGATGGCTCCCTCCTGATTACACGTCCTGGGCCTTTTGCTTTTCCTTCTTATACCCCAGACTTGAAGGTGAAGAAGAGAGCAACTGAGAAGCACACAGCTACGACCAAGAACAGAATGAAGAAAACCTGAAAGAAAGGTTACCCACTATCATGCTCAGTCCCCACCAGGATTTCAGCACTTCCTCTTTGTTAC
>NW_022106931.1:0-887 GCF_000313985.2 Echinops telfairi
GCTATATCTTTTGATAGCCAGGCACCATCAGCTTTCTTCACCACATTTGCTTATGCACCTGCTTTGTCTTCAGCGATCATGTAGGGAAGGTGAGCATCATGGAATGACAGTTTAGTAGAACAAAGTATTCTAGCATTGATGGAGTACTTGAGTGGAGGCCCAATGTCCATCTGCTACCTTAATACTAAACCTATTAATATATGCACATAGATCAATTTCCCCATCCTCATATATAAATATATTTACATATGTACATGCCAATTTTTAATGTTTGGTTGAGTGATCCATCTAGAATAATTTATGGACTGTAGGATAAGATGTTATTGCTGTTGTTGTTGTTGTCAGACGCTGTCTGGCCAATTTTGAACTCAGAGTGAGCCCATGTGGCAGAGTAGAAGTACCCCAAGATGCAATTTTTAGGCTGTAGGCTTTACACGAGCAGATTGCCAGGTCATACTCCAGCAGAGCCACTGCATGGGGTTGAACCACCAACCTTTCAGTTAGCAATTGTGCTTCAACAGCGGAGCACCAGGACTCCTTGCACGGACTTTGATTGGGGATGGAGAGTGAGGAAGGGATTAAAAAGGAGGACACCTCCTAGGAGGATGCTGATTAAGTCCTGGTCATAAATAACGAGTTAGGCCAGTGCTGTCCAATAGAAATATAACAGGAACCACGTATGCAGGATTACATTATTCAGAAGCCACATACACACAGAAATTAAAGCAGAGGCAGATGCAAATTAACTTGAATAATATATTTTATTTCAATCAACTAAAGCATCTTACTTTTAATGCATAATCCATATAAAAGGAGTGATTTCCTAATGGTGCAAATGGTAATGAGCTCAGCTACTAACTGACAGGTTGGCATTTGAAACTGACCCA
>NW_022106931.1:2726-3556 GCF_000313985.2 Echinops telfairi
TGTTATAAGAGCTATAAGAGCCCCAATAAAATGATTCATAAAAAAAGGAAAGAAAAGCCACTCTCTCACTCCGTGCCTTCATGTCAATGGTGACTCATCGTGATCTTGTAGAACAAGGCAGAACTGTCTCTGTGCTTTCGGAGACCAACTCTTTACAGGAGTAGAAAGCCTTGTCATCTCCCTTGGATTGGCTGGTAGTTTCAAAGTGCTAACCTTGTGGTTAGCAGCCCAATGCATAGCCACTACACCACAGGGCTCCCATATTGAAAAATCAGGGGAGCACGATTCCCCTCTAATGTACATGGGTCCTCTAACGTCAGACTCTGCAGCAACTGGCTTGTTCCTTTTATTGTTTTGTTTTTATTTTTGCTTGTTCATTTGTTGAGTCCATGAAAAAATATTAAGTGAGATGCTTTAACTTGTATTTTACACCAACTTTTCAAAGGGTACTTTCCACATACCCCAAGCATGTGACTAGTGACGGGGCAATAGCACAGGACTAGAATAAGCAGTGACAAAGGGGACACAGGAGAAGGGACATATTCCATACTTAAGTAAGACGTCTGGCATGAATGACACTGGGTGTAAAGGATGATCACAAAGAAGGCCGGGGGTGTGAATCTCATTTAGAGGACGAGAGGGAACATCAAAGATCCATTTGGGTAGGTGATGGCTCATGAAGGGGCAATCAGTGGGATCTGTCTCCTCAGACTTTTCACTGCATCTTAAAACCCCTTTTAGCACGAGTTGTTCAACTTTGGTTACACATAGGACTCCTCTGAGATGCTTAATACAAACAAAACACACACACCCTGACTCTATCCTGCCCC
>NW_022106932.1:0-543 GCF_000313985.2 Echinops telfairi
GAGGAATATGACATCAGGACTGGAGGATGCTTATCAGCAACCTGAGCTATGAAGATGACACAACCTTGCTTGTTGAAAGGGAGGAGGGCATGAAGCACTTGCTGATAAAGATCAAGAATTGTAGTCATCAGTATAGATTATAACTCCATACAAAGAAAACAAAAATCCTCACAACTGGACCAATAAGTAACATCATGATAAATGGAGAAAAGGTTGAAGTTGTCAAAGATTTCTTCTTGCTTGGATCCACAATTAATGCTCATGGAAGCAGGAGTCAAATGACGAGTTGCATTGGGTAAATATGCACAAGATCTCTTTACAGTGTTGAAAAGCAAGGATGTTACTTTAAGGACTAAGGTGCAGCTGACACAAGCCATGGTATTTTCAATCAGCTCATATGCATGTGAAAGTTGGACATTGAGTAAAGAAGTCCAAAGAAGAATCGATGCATTTAAAGTATGCTGCTGGCAAACAATATTGAAAGTACCACCGACTGCTGTCAAACAAATCTGTCTTTGGAGAAGGACAACCAGAACACTCCTA
>NW_022106932.1:2315-3504 GCF_000313985.2 Echinops telfairi
CTGTTGCCTGGATCATGTTTTGCACCAGGGGTCAGCTGGTATTGTAAATGAGACAGAAAATGTAGGGATTTGATTGGGGCAAGAAACCCTCACCCTAGTGACTCAAGGGTTCAGTGTTCGGCCACTAATTAAAAAGGGTGCAGCACCAATGGATGAAAAACACAACATTCCTCTGGTTCTTTAAAGCTTCCTCCCCCCACTACCATGACCCAGTTCACTACTTATTATTTTTTAAATTATTGTTATTATTTGTTGTTTATTAGTTGGGATTTAATACATATATCATACCATTCCACATTTCAATCACATCAGGTAGATTTGTACAATTGCTACCACAAGCAGTTTCCAAACATTCCTTTTCTACTTAGACTCCTTTACATCATCTAGCTTTTTTTTTAAAGATCATCTTATTGGGTTTTTTTACAGCTCATAACAATCCATACATCAATTTTATCAAGCAAATTTGTACATATGTTGCCATCATTATTTTATAAACATTTACTTTCTATTTGAGCTCTTGGTATCAGCTCCTCTTTTTTTCCCATCCTCCTTCCCGCCCACCCTTGTGACCATTAAAATTATTATTTTTGCCCCCATACCAGCTACAGGGACAACTGCCCCTCCCCCCGGAGGAATTTACTTGAGAGGACGGCACTGAAGCTGCAGCTAGGGGAGAAGGGCATGTCTGATCAGAGCAAATGGGAGCACTTAAGGGGAGGAAGAGAGTGGAGCACATCCTGACCCACCAGGCCTGGAGGATGACATCCCCGCTCTGAAGAGCCAATGGACAGAGTGGACAATATGGCTGATCCCACCACGAGACACGCTGTCCCTTGATGGCCCAGGGCCCTAAGGGGGACAAAACTGGAGACTCAGTGTTGGGACTGGCCCAGACTGACCCTGGGACACTGAGGCAAACCACTAAAAGCGTGCGGCAGAGCAACTGTGGGAGCAGAGGAGGGAGCCCCTGAGGGAGTACAAAAGACAGACTCTGGGGCCAGGGCATAGTACCCGATCGGTCCTGACTGAAGGACACACCTAGAGATCAAAAATCAGACCTTGATCTATTTACAGGTTTTTCTTTCTTTTCAAAACTTTTTTCTTTTAATTAATTTATTCTTCTGTGGGTCATTGGTTTTCTTTTTTGTTGTCATCGCTGTGTTCTCACTCATTGCCTATCTTGCTATGG
>NW_022106933.1:0-1121 GCF_000313985.2 Echinops telfairi
AGCTTTAATTAATCTGAGGTTGTCCAAGTATTCCTTCGTTACAGGCATTTAAACTGAATAATTCACTTGAATGAAGTCACATGTGTGTTACGTAGTTGAGATTTAACTGAGTCCTCTGAGTCCAAGGGCAGGCTCTTTCCATCTTAGCATGGTTACCTTTTAAGTACGTTTCTCCAGGTTAGTGATAAGTGCAATTATTCCCAGGCCAAAATCAAGCTGTCATCATTAGGCACTTATGGTCATGATAAAGGTGCTCTGCTGGCATAAGGGGTTACATGTTGGACTACAAGGTAGTTAGTCTGAATAAGAAAGCCTTGAAGATAATCTGTCCTCTGATTTCTCAAATTGTCATCCGACAGTACTAAAAGCACTCCAGAAGCTTGAAAAATAGGATAAAGCTGGTGTTTCAGTAGGTTTGAAGTAAGGCTCTGGAATCATTGTATTAAATTCACACTCAAGATGGTTTAGATAATTCTTTACAATCATCGATGTGGCCCAATTTTCCTTGTTATTAGTCAAACCTTCCTAGACTCAATTTTTGTTGTTGCTTTACCTGTGTGAGCTTCCCCTTTCCCCCCTTTTCTTCTGTAATTTTAGAGGCCATACATGGCACCACTGACCATTGTTAAGAGGCAGTGTTCAGTTTAATGTGAAAATGTACATGGAAGAAAATAACAAACACTGATAACTGCAAAATTCCACAGGCTTTCACTCTGAGGTGCTTCTGGGACTTAATCTTTTAATTTGTTTCTAAAAGTGGGATTTGAAGTTATTTTTCCAGATTTCCCCTCCCCCACCAAATATAACCCTTGGCGAAGTAGTGGTGATGTGACACTGGGGTCAACAAATTCACTAGTTATATAGTATACCGAGTCTTCCAAGTGCCTTGCAGGTGATAGTTACAAATTGCACGAATACAAAGGCTTATAAGCTTGCCCACACCCATTTAAAATCTGACCATGGAAAGGCCAAATACTCCAACAGTTTTGACTGATCCATCCAAAGGAGAAATGGGAGCTGATATCTCCAAACAAAGGGTAGGATGTTCCAGGATGGGCCATTGTCTCTTCTGAGAAGCTGATATCTTATGCTGGAGAACACACTGTGTGTATTTATCAATG
>NW_022106933.1:2083-3553 GCF_000313985.2 Echinops telfairi
GGCAACATTTCTCTTGGTTGTATATGGCATCACCATGATTTAGGTCCCCTGAACATAGTACGGCAAATAGACTGGGGCAGGGGGTGGAAAATGTGGCTACTTAGCTAGCAGCTTGGAGACTATTGCCATCATGAAGAAGAGAGAGGATGGTTGGTTGCATTAAGATGGTACCGTAGAGATGGAGAGAATTAAAAGCAAGTACAAGCAATATGGTTTCCGGATTGATTTTGTATCAGGAGAAAAGAGATACAGAAATCAAAGATTACTTTCAGGTGTCCTATTAGTAACTCTGTAGATGATAGTGCAAGGTTTAAAGACAGCATTCGCTGAATCAGAAAGGGAGAGAGAGTGTAGAATGAAGAGTTCAGAAATTGTAAGCCATTCCATGAGGATGTCACATAGGTAACTGGATCTGGGTCTGGGATTTGAGAGAAGGGGTCTAGATTAGAGATGTCATTTTGAAGATGTAAACATAAAAATGTTTAAAGCCATGGAAACATGGCATGTGAGAATGCCCAGGAAGGCTTACAAACTGAAAGAGAAATAACAAGCAAGCACTGAAGATTCTGGTTTGAACAATTGTGTACCAAATGAGCAGAGAACAGAAAGGAGAGGGAGTGTGTAATGTTACAGAAAACCTCTACTGATGAGTTCTTACGTTGTTTCCTATCTTTTGCAATCAACCTTAGATGTACTATTTTCTCACATAAACATTTCTATAAGATGGTTGTACACCAAGAAGTGGGTATGTTAGGTGAAACATGTATGCATTTTTTTATTTTAAAGTGTTAATTTTTGAAGGAAATAATGCTTAGAAAACCCACTGAGCAAAAGTGACTAAATTAAGCAATCAATGCTTGATTAATTAAACATTTAAATTAATTAAATATTTAAACGCTTGGTAGCTTGTTAAATTTTTTTTATCGTGTTCATAGAATGTAACGGCAACATCTATAATAAGGAAAGGCAGTCAATATGTTCTGATATGGAAAAAAGATAGCTCAATCTTGAGCAATTTGAGTTTTGTGCCAGTCACATGTATTGTTTATATTCTAAAATAGACTTTGTTCTAGCCTGTACTTAGTAAAAGAGACTGAACTAAAGATAAATTTGACTTTTGCTCCTGATAGCAATACCAGGATATTTTTATGAACTTTTGTATACCTACGCTTGGCATCACAGAAATACTCAGTGAGATATTAGATATGAAATCACAATACAGGAAATTGCTTTAAATGTAGAAATAGTTTGGGTTTCTAGTAAATATGGTAGGCTAGGCAGACATGCTATACCAACCCTCTGCAGCAAAGATATGGGAAAAAAAAGATGCAGAGGAAAAACTTGGATTCCTGATGGAACAAAATTAAGTGAGCTGAAAATTGACAGAGAAAATGAACGGGTGGAACCCATGCAAACAGGACAAGAAGAAGAGTGACTTCTCAGCTGGACAACCACTAGCTGAACAACCCC
>NW_022106934.1:0-859 GCF_000313985.2 Echinops telfairi
AGGAATATATTCACTGCCTTTACTGTTATTATTCTGACTGGAGCCACCCTAATTTACTAATATTACCAATTATAATAGCTATTTAAATAATTGACTTGTGTTCACACTCCTTGCTTTCTCACTCCTTTATTGTTGACCTCAACAGAGAGCAAATATAGAAATCCTTTAAAAACATAAATCACATCAGATACCTTTATCAAGACAAAGTCATAAAATGGCTCTCCATGTCTAATATATATGGACAGGATATGGTCACCGGGTTTTAAGTGTCAGTGAGTGGGTTCCAATATACTGGATCCAATATACAACAGTACAAAGCAATGCCTGCTCCTGGGAAATCGTCACTATTGTTCTTATGTTTGAGCCCATTGTTATAGGCACTGTGTCAATGCATCTTGTTGAGGGGCTTTTTCTTTATCACTACCTATATACTTTACATTTGTAGCATGATATACATTTCCAGAATCTGGTCTCTTCTGATAAAATGTTCAAAGTGCCTGAGACAAAGTTTTGCCATCCTTTGCTTTTAAGGTTGTACTCTTCCAAGACAGATTTGTATAGTATTCTGGCAACCCATGGCATTTTAATTGTATTCTTTGCCAGCACCGTAATTTATATGGATCAATCCTTCTTTGTCTTCCTCATTCAATGTACAGCATTCACATACTTCTGAGGAGATTCAAAATATCATGGCTTGGGCACACCTTAATCCTCAAAGTTATATCCTTGCAATTAAAAGAGATTTTGTGCAGCAGATTTACCCAATGCAATGTGTCATTTGATGTCTTGACTGCTGATTCATTGAACCTTGATTGTGATCTATCAAGATTAAATCCCTGACAATAGCAATCTTTTCATA
>NW_022106934.1:2395-3552 GCF_000313985.2 Echinops telfairi
GGGATCCCTCCTGCTGCTCGCAGATGGCCCATTTTAGACACTGCAGGATGGCTTTCCAAGGAATCATGTTTGTAATTACTCACAGGTGGATTCTATAAATATCTTTCCTCACGTTCCTATGAACTCATGTAAGGGATGGCTGTTTGGTGGGACTTAGAAACATTTGCCATAAGAGTCACACTAAGTAGTCCACTACCCCTACAATGCCATCTACTCAAAGTGATTCAGACAGGTTTAGACACTCTGGACAGACCCATGACAAAAGAAGAAACAGAAAGGGTCATCAAGAAACTTCCAGCCATAAAAAGCCCAGGACCAGATGGTATTTTACTAAGTTTTCAGGGAAAAACGGTCACAAACACTACAGAGACTATTCTAAAACATAGAAAGGGAGAAAAATGAAACCACCCCAAAACTCACTTGTTAAAGAAATTCTTCTTTAACATGTCAAAACCAGACAAGTACAGAGATGGAACACTAGAGATCAACACCCCTCATGAACTTAGATGCAAAAATTCTCAGCAAAATGCTGGCCAATAGAATCCAGCTACATATAAAAAAAAAGTAATCATGAACAAAAAGGATCTATACAAGACAAGCAAAGATAATTAAGCATTCAAAAAACAACCAATGTAATCCACTACATAACCAAAACAAAAAAAGCAGAACAAAAAATATATAAGAAAACATTTAACAATATCCAACATCCATTACCAACAAAAACACTAAACTAGGAATTAAATGGAAATCTATCAACATAACAAAGTCATATACAAAAGCTAAATGGTCAATATCATGTTCAATGGGAAAAAACTCAGACTATTTCCCCTGAAAACAGGAACTAGATAAAGGTATCCCTTGTCGCCATTCTTATTCAGCAACATGTTGGAAGTCTTAGCCAGGATCATTAATCAACAAAGTGAAATGAAGGGACTACAATTGGGAAAAGAAATGAAGCTGTGGCTTTTAGCAGGCGATATCATTTTATGTATAAAAAACCCCCAGGGTTCCACAAAAATATTGATGGAAACAATGGAAGGTTGTGACCAGGTAGCAGGGTAGATGATCAAGAAGTCGAGATTAATCAGATTTCTATGTATCCAGTAAGTCTTCTTAGTAATATACTTATTTTAGCCCCACTAGTGTGATTTTCTTTT
>NW_022106935.1:0-1008 GCF_000313985.2 Echinops telfairi
ATATTCTTTGCCAAACCCATAACTAATAATCATCAATTTTTCTCTGGTCTTCATTAATAAATGTCAAGATTTCAAATGCATAGGACCCAATCCGTAAATAATCACCCATGGAAAGTTTCCTAAGATGTCCTTTTTCTGAAAATTAAATATTTACAATTTCAGATGTTTGATAGTCATGCATTTTCTTGATATTTTGATTTTTTCCATATAACTTCTTCATTTTTATGACATTATCAAATAGTTATAGTTATTCATCACAATCTAACATGGAAACACTGACAGCTAATTTGGAAAGGATTCTCATATACTTAATTTGGTTCTCATCGAATTTTTTTCTAATTGGCTTTGATTGAACTTTCTTGTAAAATGACCATAAAGTAACACACACCATACACATAAAAGAAAAAAAAATCTAAAGGCTTGCCTTTGGCTTAGTTCCCTATGAGTTTTAAAAACCAAGTGAGTAATTAAGTAGAATTGGTTTGAATTTGACACCATAGAGACGTAAATATGATTTCTTTGGAATCCTATATGAATAGGAAGGCAGAAAACAAATCAATATTTCAAGTAGATATCCAGTTTTGGATGCATATCCCAAAACAATTTGCATTCTACTTAATAGGGCACCATAAAGGGGGAGATTTCTTATGAAAGATGGTAAAGAAAACTGGAGGTTGGAGGCATATCTGACTTATCTCATGAAAATTAACCTTGGGCTGCTGGTGAGTTTGATTTGCTTCCTCACCCCTTGTGAGGATGTCATATGATGATGTTGTTCTCAGTTAATTTTTACAGCTACTAACTATGCAATAATTTTAAATATGTAGAATCACTTGAAAATAGCCAAACGTGGTGCTATTTTAAACATTAAGTATCTTATAAAAGTATAGGTTTCTATAAAATTAAATATACTAAAAAAAAATACAAAATTATTATCATTCAGCTCCTCTGAAACTGGAAATTCAGTGTAATTTCATGCAAAAGTGTGCTCCAAGGCCTTTGATCTAT
>NW_022106935.1:2257-3548 GCF_000313985.2 Echinops telfairi
CTTGTCCTTTAGGATGTCCAGGCAGATGTTACCCTGAGTGTCCACGTTGGGGTGGTAGCAGAGCGTGAGGCACTTCACTGTGGGTGCATTGTCAGGGTAGCCACTGGGGAACTTTAGGGAGAGTTTATACCTCAGGTCTTCATAGACTGTACCAGCTGCTCCGTGGATGGTGCCTATCCACTTGAAAAGTTTGTCTGATTCTGGGAAGGCAGAGATTCCTTTGTCGCCAGACATCATGAGGGTCATCAGCTCCTGTTGTAGCCTCTTACCCACAGAACCCCGGGCTGCGCCCTCGCTGGGCTTGGCTCCTTTTCGGGGAGCTACGACACTGGCTGTGGCTGGGTCGCGGTTTTGGGAGGCCATTCGCATGGTGTTGACAGACAGGGTCTCGGAAGACTGGACGACAACTGCCCAAATATTTGTTCTTTTGACATATCATGGTACTTTCAATATTCTTTGCCAAACCCATAACTAATAATCATCAATTTTTCTCTGGTCTTCATTAATAAATGTCAAGATTTCAAATGCATAGGACCCAATCCGTGGATTGGGTCAGGCACATCTCAGTCCACAAAGCAGCGTTCTTGTTTCACAAGTCTTTAAAGAGGTCTTGAGTGGAAGAGTTAACCAACGTAATCTGTCTTTTGTTCTCTTGACAGCTCTTTCCATGAGCATCGATTGCGGATCCAAGCAAGATGAAATGTTTTCAACTTCAATATTTTTTCTGTTTATCATGATGTTAATTGTGAAGATTTTGGTCCTCTTCACATTAAATCATAATCAATAGTGAAGGCTGGAATCCTTGATGTTCACAGGCAAGTGCTTCAAGTCCTCCTCACTTTCAACAAGTAAGTTCTGTCATCTGCATATCTCAGTGTGTCAATAAGCCTTCTTCCAATCCTGATTCCACACCCTTCATGTAAGTCAGCTTCTTGGATTATTTGTTCAATGTACAAATTGAATATGCAGGCTGAGACAATACAACCATGCCCCCTCACACACATATATTATTTTTAATCATGAAGGATGCCCTAGTTCTATCTGTACAACTGCCTCTTGACAGCTTCCACATGGCCACCAATAAGTGTTCTGGAATTCTCAAAATTTTTAAATCATTTTATTGGGGGCTCATACAATTTTTATCACAATCCATGATCCTTTCAGGACCAATGATGAGAGTGATGATACCAGAAGGTGGAGGGAAGGTGGGGCGGAAAGGGGGAACCGATTATAAGTATCTACATATAACCTCCACCCTGGGGGATGGACAACAGAAAAGTGGGTGAAAGGA
>NW_022106936.1:0-3548 GCF_000313985.2 Echinops telfairi
ACTATCCTGAAAACAAACACCCCGACAAACTCACTGCCATCGAGTCGATTACTCCTCATGGCGACCTTCTAGGAGAGAGGAGAACACCCCTGTGCATTTCTGAGCCTGGCATATAGGAATAGAAAGCCTCATCTTTCTGTAAGCTCACCTGAGAAGAACTACAGATATTCACAATTTAAATATTAAGGGTAAGGGAAAACTTTCATAACAGAGCCACCTAGTGGAGAAAAGCATGTAAGTTTAAGTGAAAGAAAAACTCGTTAAATTTTTAGAGCAATTTTATATTATAATATTTAAAATGCAAATCCTTAGTTTTATTATTCTAATAAAGTTTAAAATAATATTTTATTAATCATCTGTCATGATTTTATCTGTCATAGTTCAATGGAAAATTACAATGCTAATAAAAAACATTTTGGAAATACAACCACAATCAAATCAATGTTCATATTGGACTTTCTTTACTAATCTATCTAAACCGTTGCTTGGTTTAAAATTTGTTTCAGAAGGATATATTTTAGAGTTCTTCTATCCTCCGTGGGTCCAGGAGGTTTGGATTCTGGAATCATTCGAAGTTCTATTCCATGTTATTCCCCTTTCAATCAGATTCATCTAGTGATTCCTTGACCAGACCTTCAGGAATGGTGGTTGAACACCGTTCACTTCATCTGGACTCACAACAGAGAGGGAAATGCTTCATGCAGGAAGTTAATTGTATTTTACTTCCTTTTCTGATTCCTGGGTCTCTCGCTGCTATTTAAGACAAATAGGAATCGTTGCTGTATCTTGAATGGCCACTTGCAATTTTTTAAGTTCCCAGGTACTATCCCCTGAACTAGGATGTGGAACATTAAATCTAAAACCTGTGTTGGGCCAGTTGATTGTGTAGTCCCAGGAAACCATGTCTCCATGCCTTGGAATCAGCAGGTTTGGGGATCTTGATTACAAATAGGATCATAGTCTAAAACCGTTTAAATACATAATTCATATGCTTTCATTCATATTTGCTGGAATTCCAAACACACAAACATGCACACAGACACAGGAAACACACACACTTCACACAATTAACTGACACAGAGTAATCTATCTTGATGATTTATGTAGTTAATCCTAAATATTTTATGTATAGTCTGTGCCATTATATATTGATCCCACCCATTTGAATCATGATTAACTTTCATACAACTTGTAACTTAGTTTTAATTATATGCACTTCCATGTTCATTATTTTCCATCTTATGATGGGAGGTCATGGTTTTCAGCCAAAATGTTGCTATTGGTTAATGTTTGAAACGTGGCACCTGAATTGCTCTTCCAGGGTTGATAAAAAGATATCTTTCTTGCCTAACTTTTTCGAATAACTTAGAGTCTCACCTGCAAAAAGGTTGTGAACCTGCTTTCTGCCCATAGAACAATATAAATATGATTAATCTCTAAGAATATTGTACCTTTGATCTATATATGCTAATAAGGAGAGAGAGGTAATTACCCATGACTCCTGAGTTAGTTAAAGTTTATTGTGCCAACCTGGCCCATAAACATGAAGGACAGAGATATAAATGGCTCAGTGAGCCTTGCCTTTCTAGTTCTCGAGTCTCTTGTTTTGTGATGGTCGGACCAGGGTGCAGCTGCCTTAGCCAGTTCCCTGCTCCAGCTGGCCAGGCTCACTTCCTGTAAGACATCCCCGAGGAGAAGTTACATGGACCTACCCTCCCTGATGCAGCGCTGGGTGCTGGAGCAGCCATGTGGAGACCTCTGCCAGTGCTTCCCGCCAAAAGCAGAACGTCTGGTCACCTTATTTTAACCACTCGCCTCTCCTCTAGAAGAGAGACCAATAGTTGTACCTTAGATTGTCACTCATGAGCTTCAAAGCTCTGGGTGCTGCTCACTAAAGAAGGATGTGGAGCATTGTCTTCATGGACTATGCTGTGCCAACTGACCTGGGCATGTCCCCGGAGACTCTGGTCCTGAGACCGTAGGCCCAGTGACTCCTTCAGTCAAGGGGTTTAATTATGTCTAAGAGTTTTCATCATGTTGACTCCTCTATGGTTTACTACATATATGGATAGATTTTGAGGAGCTGCAAAAATACAGGTAACAGTGTCCTCTGTCAAACCTATGTATACATTCTAGGATATACCCCAACTCTCCTTTCCACACATGTATGCCTCTATTCATAGGTCACTGTTTTTTGCAGGATTGCACATCTAATGGTACTTTCCTCAGTCGCCTATAATTATTGGGAGAAAGGCAGGTCTTCCTACCCCCACAAAGAGTTACAGTCTCAGAGGCTTATAGGAACAGTCCTTCCTACCCTGTCCTATAGGGTTGCTATGAGGACCTGACTTGATGGCAGTGAATTTGGTTCTGGTTTGGCCTATAACTCTTATACTACTCTGATTGTCTTGGTGTTAGGTCGGGTTTGACTAGAGAAACAAATCCAAGGACACTCATACGTGTGTAAGAGAGAACTTTGTATCAAGAAGTAATTATGCATCAATAAAACATCCTAGCCCAGTCTAGATCAAGTCCATAAGTTCAATATAGCCCATAAATCTGATATTAGCCCATGCATTCCTCTTT
Source organism: Echinops telfairi (assembly GCF_000313985.2). NCBI lineage: Eukaryota > Metazoa > Chordata > Mammalia > Afrosoricida > Tenrecidae > Echinops > Echinops telfairi. The sequence goes on from NW_022106936.1 coordinate 2,587, forward strand.
CCGACTCACACAGGACATGCAATGGTGCCAAATGCAGGAAGATCACAGGCCAGTGGTGGAAAGTCCTGTGGATCCAATGGTGGTGGACGCATCTCCAGTGCTCCAGCTGCTATCAGCGTGGCTCCATGTGGCTTATGAACAGGAATGTGAAGCAGAGAGAGAGAGAGAGAGAGAGAGAGAGAGGCCAGCCTCTTCTGATGGCAGAATCAAGAGAGAGAAAGCTCCCAGAATCCTCTTGAGGAGGCCATGCCCACAAGAAGGGATCATCAGGCTGTGCCTTGATTGACAGGCTAGACCCCACTCTTCATTCTTCGTCATCAAGCTGGCATGTAATTGTGCTGCTGCCTCCATTATGTTTTGCTCCTCCTTTTCTTAGCGTATACCGCGTTTTCCTTTCCCCCGCTTAGGGAGAAAGATGAGGCTGTCTGCTCTTGTAAAGGTTTCTAGCCTGGGGACTGTTCAGCAGGTCATCATGAGTCAAGATAGACTGCTGGCTTTGGCTTTATTTGGTTTGGGTTTCAGGCCTCCCTCCTAGGTAACATGTGTCTATCCTCTTGTCTGTAACTCACCCTCTCTTATACCGCTACCTTCCCGAAGTCCAAACTCGCTGCCATTGAGTGGATTCCGGCGCACAGTGCCTGTGGAGCAGAGAACTGCCCCTTTGAGATTCCAGAGTTCCTGGTTAACTCCTCGGGAGAGCAGTTCCCTAACAAGCAAATCATAATGGAGTCCGAATATGAAAGTGTGGTACCGAGAAGTTAGCGACTCACCATCCTGTACGTTGAAAAAAATGCACTTTCGCTATCTATTTTATTTCATTTTTCCATAAACTATCCTGAAAACAAACACCCCGACAAACTCACTGCTATCGAGTCGATTACTCCTCATGGCGACCTTCTAGGAGAGAGGAGAACACCCCTGTGCGTTTCTGAGCCTGGCATATAGGAATAGAAAGCCTCATC
>NW_022106937.1:0-614 GCF_000313985.2 Echinops telfairi
TCCTTGGGGATGTCTTGTAGGAAGTCAATCTTGCAAGCTGAAGCAGGGAACTGCTAAGGCAGCTGCACCCTGGTGCGACCATCACAAAGCAAGAGACCCAAGAGCTAGAAAGGCGAGGCTCACACCCATTTATCCCTCTGCCTTTCAATTAGCCCCACGTGTGATTATCGGCCAGGTTGGCACAATTAACTAGCTCGCATGGGAAAGAAGAATGTATCCTGGGAGCACAATAAAGCCCTGAACCTGCCTTGTCAAACCGGAGGTGGGTCTCAGGGAAAGAGACTGAGGCCAGAGTTGAGGTGGGAGGGATGGGATCATGGCAGGCACATGTGGACCATTCTTGGCCCTCTGGTCTATTAAATGCCATCTTAACTGATTTTATCCTCTCAGTATGGAGTCCTAGGAGGCTTAAATATTCTTGTGCTTTGTGATTAACTGAAAGAAAGGTCACTCAGAGGCCCTTGGGCAGAAAGGCCTTGCGATTAGTCAGTGGAACCCCCCGGAGCACAGTTCCCTCTGGCACATGTGGCATACCCTGATGTCACAAACCACTCCATGCAATTGGTTTTTGGTTTGGTTTGGTGTGGTGTGGTGCAGTGTAGTGTGGTTTGGTG
>NW_022106937.1:2258-3533 GCF_000313985.2 Echinops telfairi
CTCTCTGTCTGATAACTGGGTTTTCACACCCCTCAGCTATGATCAAGGGCATTCACCAGAGGCTTCCTCCATGTGGGGCCCTACAAATGGATTTGGGGCTTGCACTATCATCCATAGCCTTCTGCAAACAAGGAGCTCACAATTTGAGCTCTGATGTCATTCCCTCCTTTGGAATGGATTATATTATTTACAATCCTTGGATCACCGAGGCTGGTGTGCTTCTTCCAATGTGGACTTAGTTGATGCTTCTCTTATGTTGGCTGCTTGTTTGGAAAGAAGCATTTAAGACCCCAGTCACTTTTCTTTCTGATGGCTGGGCATCATCTTATTTCTTTACCACACTTTGCTAGAGCACCCATATCTTCAGTGACCTCTTCATGAAGTTGATCACCAAGCAGGGCATGTCATAAGAGTTACTTGTTCTTAGATTAGGGGTAGAATTAAGTGCAAGCTCAAAATCTATCCATGCCCATATGGTAGATGGGTGTCGCTGGTTAACCTTAGAGACACCATTCTCATTTTATGTTAGAGAACATTATCAATCATCCCCCCTGGGCCATCACTTCCACTGCCATCAAGTCAATGCTGACTCATAGCAACTCTTTTGGGCAGGGTAGAATTTGAAGTTACCAGCCCAACGTACCACTAAACACTGAGAGCATCATTAGTGCAGCAAAAGGTATAGAATTTAAAACACTTGAGAAAAGGAAATCATACGAGTATGGCTAACTGCGATCTGCGGCACATGAATTGTTGACTTGTACAGATTAAACTCTTAAGTGACTGGACACTAAACACACAGTGGGGTGGGGGGTGGGGTGAGAGGGCAATCTTCCAGTAATACTCATAGATAGCAGCAGACTGTAACTCTTTACGACAGTAGAAAACCTCATGTTTCTTCCATGGAGCAGCTGGTAAATTTCAGACTGCTGACCTTGGATTAGGAGCCTATGGTAGTTATATAATCTGTTGTCAACTGGAGAGGATTAAGAGTGAAGAGGTGGAGTTTAGCCTGTTAATCAGGTCTCAGCTTGATGACCTCATTTGGAGGCACTAAGGAGATAAATAGCTCGCTGGAGGCAGGACACAGGCTCACTCCCTGGGAGACATTGTAGCTGACAAGACACATGGAGCTACTCTAGTGTCCTGAGCTGGAGGAGCCACATGGAGAACTCCTGACAGTGCTGAGATGCTTCCACTGCCACCAGATCCACAAAACTTCCCACCCACTGGCCTGTGATCTTCCTGCATTCAGCATCATTGCATGTGTTGTGT
>NW_022106938.1:0-820 GCF_000313985.2 Echinops telfairi
GAGCGCTGTGGGTGGGAACTGACTTGATGGCTAACACTAACACCATGGGGGGTTACTAGGCCGGAACTGGCAAACCACTGAGCCTCCTGGCCCAGCCAAGCTGACACTAACCCCAACGATCTCAAAACCGCCGGGGCGGGCGGTCCTGTTGGTTCCCCGTGAGTCAGAAGCCACCCGTGGCAGTAAGGTAGTATGAAAACATGCCGTAGAGACTCGGGTACAAGCCCAGTCTTTCAGCACATTTTTATGCCGCTGTTGTGGTACAATTATACTCGAGAGTATATATGGTAAGCTTCTTCTACAAGAATATCTGGTGAAAGTCCTGACAGACAGGAGAGTTCGGCCTTTGAGGCGAAGGGGCCGTGCTGAGAGAAGATGCCTGTACTACATATGTGCCCCTGTCGGGTGGAAATGCCTCTTCCACGCAGACCAGCGGTGCTCAACCTTCCTGATGCCCCGACCCTGCAATAGAGTTCCTCATGTGGTGGTGACCCCCAACCATAACATTATTCTCATTGCTACTTCATCACTGTCGTTTTGATACTGTTATGAATCATCATGTAAATATCTGCTAGGCAGGATCTATTTTATGTTGCAAATCAAACCTCATTAAAGCATCGTGATTCATCACAAAACCAATATGTAATGATATAGTGTGAAATATTTATATCTGTTGGCAAATCAATGAAATTCTGTCTTGAAGCATGGTGTAGCATGGGTAACAGTCTTCAAGCAGGGTACTCGTAGGTGGGCGTATCTGCATGTGAGCCGACCCGCTTGGAGATGGATAGAGGAGCGGTGTCTCACTTCCTAAGACCAT
>NW_022106938.1:2273-3512 GCF_000313985.2 Echinops telfairi
GCGTCTCCGCTGTGGGCGTAGGCCCCGGGGCTCCCGCAGAGTGTCCTGAAAGATAAAGCAGCCCACGTAATGTTCCTCCTCATCTGCCGCCCAGACGTCTAAAACCCTCTCCGCGCGTTGCTTAGCTCTGACCTGGTGGGTTTGCGTCTTCTGTAAACTGTAGAGAAAATGCACAGTTGTTTCGAGAATCCTCAACCGATGACTGAATACAGAGCCGCCCTAAAGTGAAGGTCCCTCTCCTCATCACCCCCCACCCCGGTCCTCATCCGCCTCTCCCAGCGGACAGGGGAGGCAGCCACGCGTGTCCACAGCACAGAGATAGCGTCTCACGCCGAACACACATGGCCCATGATGGTGATGACGTCGGGAGCCCTGGAGTCACAGTGGCCGTGGTAGTTGGATGATCTTATTACATCCTCCAGACACTCCTGGCTGGGGGTGGAGCCAAAGCTGTCAAGGGGTAGCTTGATGACACCTCCTTGGGGTGTGGCTTTTGTAGAAGAGTGGGGGACTCTGGGAAATGGCCTTTCTCTCTCTCTCTCTCTCCCTCTCTCTCTCTCTCTGTCACGTCCCTTTCCTCCTCACTGGGACTCTGTGTCTGCCCCCAGGGCCACCGATGTGGACCTCCTGACCCTGAGAGCTGTCAGCACCCTGCCAGGCTCCCACCCACCTTGGATCCAAGTGACTCTGCACCCCAGGTCTGGGCTCTCCCTGCTCCCTCCCTTCCACCCTTCTGCGTCATCGGCCTGCAGCTGCGTGAGGCCGAGGAGGCCCTGGCCAGCGTCAGACCTGTGGACCAGGCCGCAGCACCTTCTTGTAAAGCTCTCTCTCGCCCACGTGAGCGTCCCTGGCTGGTGTCTGGACAACTGGCCCCGCACAGAAAGCTTATCGACAACAGAACGAGGAAGACACCCCCCACCCTGTGCCGTGCTGGCAGTTGTGGTTGTGCGTGGGCCCCTCGTGGCGGCCCCCTGTCCGTCCATCTCGTCCAAGGGCCTTTCTCTTTTGTCCCAGCCCCCTCTACTTTACCTTCCTGAGAACATGTCCAACTAAAACCCGCGAGGCCAAGTCTCGCCATGCTCGCTTCTAAGGAGCCTTCTGGCTGTACTCCTGCCGAGACAGCCTTCCTTCCTGAGCGCCAGAATCCGGGGACCCCAGTTCTCCCTCGGTCTGCCTTTCGCTTGAAGAGCCTCGTGTCAGCACCCCGCAGCCCTCCACGTGACGTCTTTGCCCTTTAAC
>NW_022106939.1:0-978 GCF_000313985.2 Echinops telfairi
GTATTGTATAGAACAAAAATACAAACACCAAAGAAGACAAAGTAAAAAAATAAAGCTGTCTTGTGGGTAGGGATTCCTGCTCAAGTAGTGTTATTGTGTGTATTTATGTACCACGTGGGAGAGGTGGGCCACGTGCAGCACCAGCGAATAAAGCAGGAAAGGATGAAAGAATAAAAATGATGAAAATGTAGTTTGGATACTAGAAGATCTTCACCAACCTACCCACATGATCTGCTATCCAGGCAGGGGCCTCAGGGCCCTGTGAGGACAGGGGTTTGGCTGTGTGGGTTGCCTCAGGGGCTGGGGAAAATTGGCTGTGCTGGAGTGGAGTGGGGCTTACAGAAGGCCCTCGTGCTGCTGGTCAATGGTAAAGGGGAGTCTGTCGGCAGACGTTGCTACTCTCCCCCTGTAGGAAGCTTGGGTCTGTTTAGCTTGTAAGTTGAGTTTCTCGCTGTCCGGATTGCTGGACATTTCTCCAGGGGAACTTCTTATGTTGCTGCTTTGGAGATCTTCCCATGCTTGCTATGTACTAGCCATGTTCCCTCCTCTCTGACTTCTGTTTGCAGGAGATCAGTATTTGGAAGAAAACCTTTCCAACAGGAGGCAACTCCTAGAACACTATGTAGTAGTGACCTTGACTTCTCTGTGTTTCCCTACTTTCCTATCCTTTTATTATGTTGCGTAAGCTTCTTTCTATTATTATTTTATTGAGTGTTTTTATCAGAAATGAGTGTGGGTTATTGCCAAATGCTTTTTCTGTATCTATTGATATGAGCATGTGTTTCTTATTCTTTGTCCTGTTTATTTGGTGGATTAAATTGATTGTTTTTTGAATGTTGAACTATCTTTGCATCCTTAGTACAAATCCCGCTTTATCATGATAAATTTTTTGCGGTGTTTTTGAATTCTATTGAAAAATGTTGTGTCCATGTTAATTCGTGTTATTGGTCTGTAATTTTCTGTCTTGGTGGAGTCTTG
>NW_022106939.1:1587-3509 GCF_000313985.2 Echinops telfairi
TGGAATACAGTCTTTTGTAGTAATGTGTTATTATTCTTTTTATTTCCAAAAGTTTGGGTATGTTGTGCTACTATTCCCACTTGTTTCAAGGAATTTTTTAATTATACACTTATTTGGTTTATTACCCCATCTTACTCAAAGAGTGTGTTATTCAGTCTCCATGTATTTGTCTTTATGTTCCTGATTTTTAAAACTTCTGTTATTGGTTTATAGTATTGCCATCTTAGAATTTCAAAGTTTTTCCATTTGCTAAGGCATGCTTGTGACTCAACATGTGATCTAACCCAGAGTCTGCTGAGAAGGACGTGTGCTGTGTGGTTGCTGGGTGGAGTGCTCTGTACATCTAGGAGTTGGAGTTGGTTGATTGTACTGTTTTGCTCTTCTGTTTCTTTATTAGGCTTCTTTTCTGCTGATCTGTCTTGCCTTGAGAGTGGTGTGTTGAATTCTCCTGGTATTCTTGTAGAGCTGCTTTTTTCTGCTTTCAACTCTGTGAAACTTTGATTGATGTATTTTTAGGGTTTCTGGTTTGGTGTGTATATGCTTCTTAAAGTTATATATATTGTTGTTTTAATCGCTATGGACAGGCCATTCTTGTTTCTTATTATGTCATTCTTCTCAAAGTCTATTTTATCAGAGATACCATTGCCACACCTTAATTTTGATGGTTGCTATTGACCTGATAGATTTTTTTTGTGGCTATCCTTTTTAGTCTATTTTTGTCTTTGAGTTTAACGTGTGTCTTATAGCCAGAGTTTAGATGGGTCTTGTTTTCTAGTCCAGTCTGCTACTCTGTGTCTTTTGATGGTTGTATTTAATCCATTTACATTCCATGTAATTATTCATATATGCAGGGTTGTTGCTGTTATTTTTCTGTGTATGTGTTTGGTTTCTTTTCCCTTTTGTGTGTGTGGACACGTCTGGTTTCATTGGTGTCTTTGTTCCTCCTCTATTTCTGTGTTGCATTGAGCACTGCTCTCCCTGTGTGGGCTTCTGGGTGGTGGTGTTCTAACTAATGCTCTCAGTTTGTCTGCTGTTGTTATTGATTCTCTGTCAATAGTGATCCAGTGGTATTATTTTAAATTGTTTTTATGAATTAATTTTAGTTTTCCCTTATCTGAAAATTGCTTTATTTCTTCTTCATATTTGAGGTATAATTTTGTTGTATTGTATAGAACAAAAATACAAACACCAAAGAAGACAAAGTAAAAAAATAAAGCTGTCTTGTGGGTAGGGATTCCTGCTCAAGTAGTGTTATTCTGTGTATTTATGTACCACGTGGGAGAGGTGGGCCACGTGCAGCACCAGCGAATAAAGCTGGAAAGGATGAAAGAATAAAAATGATGAAAATGTAGTTTGGATACTAGAAGGTCTTCACCAACCTACCCACATGATCTGCTATCCAGGCAGGGGCCTCAGGGCCCTGTGAGGACAGGGGTTTGGCTGTGTCGGTTGCCTCAGGGGCTGGGGAAAATTGGCTGTGCTGGAGTGGAGTGGGGCTTACAGAAGGCACTCCTGCTGCTGGTCAATGGTAAAGGGGAGTCTGTCGGCAGACGTTGCTACTCTCCCCCTGTAGGAAGCTTGGGTCTGTTTAGCTTTTAAGTTGAGTTTCTCGCTGTCCGGATTGCTGGACATTTCTCCAGGGGAACTTCTTATGTTGCTGCTGTGGAGATCTTCCCATGCTTGCTATGTATTAGCCATGTTCCCTCCTCTCTGACTTCTGTTTGCAGGAGATCAGTGTTTGGAGGAAAACCTTTCCAACAGGAGGCAACTCCTAGAACACTATGTAGTAGTGACCTTGACTTCTCTGTGTTTCCCTACTTTCCTATCCTTCATATCTTTCTTTAGGTACCCCACTGCTGTCCCCTCCCCTGTGCCTGTACCTATCAGGCATTAGGCACACAGACAGCCAATCCATCCTATAG
>NW_022106940.1:0-1065 GCF_000313985.2 Echinops telfairi
TCTTCCCAGCTGGCCCAGCACTACCACCTCCCCACCCCACCTCCCAGCCCCCACCCCCAGCACCTGAGAAAGCCAGTCCAGATTCAGCTCCAGGGAGGGAGGTGGGGGGTGGTTGGGATTTGTGGCAATCACACAAGAATCCAGTAAGGAATCCAGTGACAGAAACTCTCCCCAGCAGTCAATGCAGTTGATTGATGGCTATAAAAAACAGAACCCGTTATCAAAACAGGAAAAAACCCTTGTGTAAGAGCCAGACAACAGTGTAGGATTCACGGGCTACCCGGAAACCATGGTTGTCCATTCCAGTCAGGGTGTAGGTGCAGAAAAATGTGGAAGAGAACCTCAGATGCCTAAAAACTGAACAGAGCCCAACAAACCAGTCTGACGGGGCTGAGGGAGAGGGGTAGACCCTCCACGAACACGGCTCTGAGACAGTCTTCAAATCTCCTGATGAAATGAACCCCTGGGGTCACTTTCTCGCTAAATTGGCTAAAAACAAACAAAACCCCATTGTCATCCATTGTCATCCAAAAGATTACCACCCTGTGCTCCTTTGACAGAAAATCACCTCCTTGAGACCGATGAGGACCCCGGTTGAAGGCAGCAGGGCGTGAGCTGACTGACTCGTATGGGTCTTTAGTGAGCTTGTCCCCATGGAACCAGGGAGTGGTGGCCAGCAAGCTGTGTGTCCTCGTGGTCCGGGACTGCTGGGATCCTGCTGGCCAGGGTCTGCCTGAGCCTGGGGGTGAGCTGTGGGTCAAATCTGTAAGCAGTAGGCCCACCTGCATAGAGGGGTCTTGTGTGTCTCGCTGCCCATTTGGGAGGGCTGGCTCCGGGGGCTTGTCTGCTCATGAGGCCTCTGAGACAGTGTGAAGCTGACAACTTGGGGAGAATGTGGATTTTCGACTGTGTGTGTGTGTGTGTGTGTGTGTGTGGTGTGGCTAGGGGAGTGGGGGCTGAATCCAGGCATTCATCTGTTTTTTTCCTAATGGCGACAAACATACACAACAGACCATGCTCCAGATCCACAACTTCCACATGCTTAAGTGGAAGCCCTACAAGGGG
>NW_022106940.1:2609-3483 GCF_000313985.2 Echinops telfairi
AAAAGCGGGACATCTGGTCACCTTACAAAAGGAGAAATGGAAGGTGTCAACTTGATGAATGGGAAAAAGGACAAAAAAACCCGAACTCCCTGCCATCGAGTCACACCGATCCGCAGGGATCCTATCGGATGGGTGGAACTGCCTGCCCCTGTGGGCGTCCAAGACTGTAATGCTTCATGAGAGTAGACAATCACGTGTTTCTCCCTCAGAGCAGCTGGTGGTTTTGAACTGCTGATCTCGTAGTTAACAGCTCACTGTGTAGCCACTCCACCACCTGGACCTCTCTGACCACGTGGGAGAGATGAAACACAAATCAGGGGCCGGGGCTGGAAGTGGGGTGTGCAGGGCAAGCTCACAGGAGAGCTGAGAAACTGTGGATGTGGTAGAATGAAACAATGATTGGATCCGGAAACTCCCACCTCATTCACAATCACACTTTGGTGGGGGGAGTGGCAAATGGAAAACCTGGGACAGGACTTCACACCCATTAGGACGTGAAGTAACAAACAAACAACCCACGTGAAAGCAATCAGTGCTGGGGACAGTGTGGCGCGATGGGAATTCTGGGGCCTTGTGGTGGCAGTGTGTAAGGGCACAGCACCGCTCTAAAGCGGACTGTACCCAGACCGTGGGATGGTGCTCAGCCGGCATACAGGAACAGTCCCGACATGGACAGCCCTTGAGAACGTATTGCGAAGTGGAATACAGCCAGCCACACAGAGCAGAGGTTGTAGGATTGCACTTATGTGAAATGCCCAGAGTTGGCCAACTCCAAGGGAAAGTGAGTGAGAGGTTAGCAGGGGCTGGGGGGACAAGAGGGAGTCGAGGGTTATTGCCTAACGGGACCAAATTTCTTTTCAGGGGGTGGGGAGGG
>NW_022106941.1:0-849 GCF_000313985.2 Echinops telfairi
ATACAGGGGTTTTAAAGAAATCAGACACACTAAGTAGACACTATGGAAACCTCCAGAACTAAGCATGCTCACACCCAAGCCACCTAGACCCAGGTGGAAGCTTTAGGCACCAGCAATATCAATATCACATCACACAGGTGCGCCTGAACTTAGCCACTAACACCGAGCATGTGCAGACTAAGGCCACCTAGGTGCGGGTGAAGCTAAACCTGGGTCCACACACAACGCTAGGCACATGGCGTCACAAAGGTGTACTCAAACTCAGCAATAAGGTGGGCCAATTCCCTCAACCACACCTCCCCAGCCAGGGAGGAAGGGAGGATATGAAAGATGCCTGCGGGCAGGTCTCTCCCTCTCTTTCAGGTGTGCTCTGCTGGTGGAAGTTGGGAATCTCTCCGCTGCATAAGTGCCTGCAGGTCAGCCAGGGCCTGCATGCTCTGGGCCTCTGGGGATGTCCTGCTCTGGATTCCGCACCTGTGGTTTTCACAATCCTGTTTCGATATTCTTTTCACCTGTTTTTTCCTGCCCTCCTGAAGTGGCCATCTTCAATCTCGAACTCTTGTGTGGTCACCACACAGCCTTGGACGCTTACAGAAATAGTTCGTACTCTTTGAAGACTGTTTTCCTGAAACTTTCCTTTCTTTCCTAAAAGTCATTTGGATTACAAAAGTGAAGCAAGATTTGAGGTAAACAACTACAGCAACCTAACATATTGATATTATTAATAACTATTACCACATACAATATTTTAAAGGTCAAATTGGGTTTTGTCCCTGTGATAGATTTTATGTCGATTTGGTTATAACATGATATGTTCTAACATCAGCTCCGTGATGGTTTCAATTATGG
>NW_022106941.1:1866-3544 GCF_000313985.2 Echinops telfairi
TTGTTATTTCTGACAAGTTTTTTGCCTTTGACAGGTTGGAGTCTTACCATTTTTCCATCACTCTCGGTCAGTGAAAAATATTTGATTATTTTTTCTCTGACACAGGTTCCAGCTTCGGCAGGTTTTACTGTATCAGTATTCCCATTTTACATTTGAGGAAATGAAAGAAGAAATGATTATGTGACTTACCCTAAATCCTCCATCTAGTACCTAGTAATTACAGTGATGATGAATGCCAAATGTTGAAAACATAATTTTCACAATAATTTTATAAATGTCACATTAATCTTATAGCTGAATAACCAGGATTTAGAGGAAACAAGCGATTTCTCAAAGGTCGTATAGGTGCCTGGGTTTAAAATGCTAAGGCTTCCAGGATGTTGATGTACGGCATGGCATATTTTCCTCTCTACTGCCAACCAAATGTCTCCTTAATAAACCCATTAATGATTGCATGGATAATCTGTACAATTTCAAATTTAGTATTAGGTAATTATTTGTCTGCAAAGAACTCGGGTGGGAAAGCAATCAACTGCTAACTAAACCAAAGCCCCGCCCTCAGCTGCCAACCGAAAGACCAGCAGTGTACCCCTGCCCAGCCGCTTGAAGGGGTCAAGCTCTGGCCCATAATAATTTCAGGCTAGAAGACAATTGTGTTAGGCCAGGCAGAATAAAGGAACAAATTCATTGACACCCATATATGTGCATGAGGGAGCTTTATATCAAAGAGCAATTGTATATTGAGAAAATATCCCAGCCCAGTCCAGATCATGTCCATAAGTCTGATATTAGCCCTTAAGTTCAATATTAGCCCACGGATTTCTTGTCAGACTCATGCAGCAGAAAGACCACAGGCCAGTTGGTGCGACGTGGAGCCTGTGGATCCTGTGGCAGTGGAAGCATCTCAGCACTGGTGCGGGTCTTCATGCGGCTCCCCAAGTGTCTCAACGGCAGGAAAGTGAAGGCAAAGAGAGGGTGGTCCACCTTCAGGGAGAAAGAGAAGTTCCCAGAATCCTCAGGAGAAGATCCCGCCCACCAGGAGGCATCCTCAGGTTGTGACCTGATTGAGAGGCTAAATTCCACCCCTTCACTCTATTCATGAAGCTGACACGGAATTATGTAACTACCACAATGATAGGGAAGTTCTTTGTCAGATAGGGTTCTGTGGGTGAAAATCTGCTCAATAGCACACAACACAACAAACACATTTGATTATACATTCCTCTTGGTCAGAATCAACTTCTGCCATCGTTCGCTCCCAAATAAGAATGTGTAAGAAATCAATATGCACTGTTATCCACATGGGGATCAGAGGAGAAGCCCAGCTGATTCAGTCACCTGAGAATAAGCAAAGAGTGGTAATCATCAGCTGCCATAGGTCAAAAGGAGTTAAATTCCGACCATGCTACAAATAAGCAAACCATGAACAGCAACCTTGGAAATAATAGGCTCATTCACATCTAAGTTCTCCAGGTCTGCATGCTGAGGAACGAACTCAGAAACCAATATTGCTAGAGGTTCGAATGGCATTTGAAATGGCTCCTTGCCTGCTGGCTGAAATCCTCATCAGGGCAAACTCCAAAAGAGAAGTTATTTCACCTAAAGTCTGTCGACTTCTAGTAGATCACCTTGGGCATTAATTTCAATTTTCATGTTTCTGCACCATAGGAAAAAAAAA
>NW_022106942.1:0-1092 GCF_000313985.2 Echinops telfairi
TGTCTGTTTTTATCTTTTTATTTCTACTTTTTAGCTTTATAGAACAGACATGATTCCAAGGGCATTGCTTTTGTGACTTAAAACAAAATAACAAAAATCCTTCAGTAACAATCTTCTGAGGGGCATATTACTTTTATTCCTAATTCTAGAGGGCTTTGTTGTTGTTGTTGTTGTTGCTGTTATTCATTGAATCAGCTCTAATTCATATCGACCCTAAGTACAACAGAATGAGAGGCCACTGTTGCAGCCACTATGTTAATCCATCTCATTGATTACAGAGAAGCAAGCATGAAATGCCCTTAGGGACCTACTTAGCACATGCATTTTTTTTTTCTAGAGCAGTTGGAATTTTAATATTATAAATCTAGAAGTAAGTCTAGAAGAAAAGTCAAATATTAAGAGTAATACAATACTAAGCTCAGTATTGGGCAGTATACTTTAAAATTTTTTTTCTTTTCTTTTTTTTAAATCAATTTATTGGGGCTCATACAATTCATCACAATACATAGATTTATAAAGACTTCTCTTTATAAGCGCAGTCTTCTAGAATCTTGTGGTTATCCAATAAAAACCAAGGCTTTGGGCTGTACTAATTAGGTCCTTAAAACGATGAAAAATGGATTTTCTCACTCCTATTGACCTCCTGTAAGCAATTCATAAACGAATTACTGTCTAATCAATTTTGAATCCAGGTGACCCCAGATATACCAAAGTAGAAGTGTATTCTATTGAATTTTTAATTGTGGATTCTTAGGAGTAAATCACCCAGCCTTTCTTTTGAGTGCACTGGAACCGCCAGTCTTCCAGTTACCCATAGAAGATGTGAACCAAGGGCTGCAAACAAGTCAGATGTGAAGACAAACCCCAGGCCATATATAGGTGTGTGTATTCAGATAGAGGTAGAGGTATGAAGATACACACACACACACGCACATTGTGCCTCTGTGTATAGTTAATGGCAGAACTTGGACTTTGATTCTTAAGAGTGAGGTACCCTGGTCTCTACACCAAGCTGGCCTAATAGGTATCTTCAAGGTCATCCTACAGTGTGCATTTGACTTACACAGATCAGCTCAAGGTCCTGATACTAAT
>NW_022106942.1:2758-3544 GCF_000313985.2 Echinops telfairi
GCCAGCAACAACCAGCCCCTGTTGCAGCAGAGCCTGGAGAACGTGGTTATGTTAAGGCAAAATGTCTTCAAGTGAACCAAATCTTTTCTTTATTTATACCTCTTTTTACCTAATTTTTACATCTTTGATTTCAGCCTTTCTCCTCCTCTTCTTCAAATTCATGACATTATTTTGGTATGTTTTCTTTGTTTCTCTATTTCCTTCAATTAAATAGTGCTCTCTCTTTTCTTAATTCAATTGTTGGTTTTGAGGCCTTCTGGCCAAAACAATCTTTCTCAATCAGTTTCATTATTAGATAGTCATGCTATGCCATGGAGCAACATACATTAGTGGATTCCGCTTAACAGTCTATGCTAGAATGTCCCAGCACAGACCATGATATTAGAGACCATGATATCACCTGCATGGCCAAAAGGCAGGTGATTCCTTAGAATGGTACCTCCACAACGGTGCCTACATATTTATTAAGCTATTGTCCTTAGCTGACTTAGCTTTGCATCAGAAACATGGCAACCAAATGTTGCCAGGTCCTGTGACTTCTTGATGATCATGGATGTGTTGATTCTCCTGTTGCAGTTAGTGTACCAATTCATCTCACTAAAATTTCCTCTTGCATCTGTTTGTCTCCTTTTCACCTAAAAGAATATCTATCCTCTTCCACTGATTGCTTTGTCCTGATGATATAGCTAAAGTAAGCCAATGGACGTCTTGGACAATGTTGGATAATGTTTAGAAGTGAATTGTCAGGCCATTCTTCCTAGTCTCAGTGAAAAAACTCCTGTTCAC
>NW_022106943.1:0-1211 GCF_000313985.2 Echinops telfairi
AAGTACCCATATAAATGTCCTCCATCAAACCCATACATATTTTTCAGAATACTACCATTCTCTCTCCCACGCCTGTTTAGCTTTCATTCCTACTCATGTTTCTATGTAGTTGTCCGTGGTTGTTATGTGCCACCGAGTTGGGCCCACTTACCGTGACCTCATGCACAGCAAAACATTTCCCAGTCCTGGCCATCCTGAGATGGTTCCTATGCTTGAACCTATGTTGCAGCTCCTGTGCCAATTCATCCCTTTAAGAGATTTCCTTTTTCTTCACTTTATCAGGCATAATGTGTTGCCAGGGACTGGTCTCTCCTGGCAACATCTCCAAAGTAGGCTAGATAAAATCTTGCCATTCTTGTCTCTAAGGAAGACTCTAGCCATACGTCTTCCAAGAAAGACTGGTCTGTCCTTTTATCAGTACCTGGTACTTTCAACTTTCTTCTTCAGCATCACAATTCAAATGCATCAATCCTTTGGTCTTCCTTATTCAATGTTCAGCTTTCACATGCATCTGAAGCAATAAAAAATATCATGACTTTGATCATGCACACCCTAGTCTCCAAAGTGGTCTCTTTGCTCTTAAATACCCGTGCGCAGCAGATTTACCTAATGCAACACATCATTTGATCTCTTGACTACAGCTTCCATGAGTATTGGTTATGGATCAATGTAAGACAATGCTCTTGGAACTTCAACTTTTTCTCTATTGATCATGATGTTGCTTACTGTGAGGATTTGGGTCTTGTTTACAATGAGTCATAATCCACACTGGAGACTGGAATTCTTCAGCAAAGGCTTCAAGTCCTCTTCACTTTCAGCAAGCAAGGTTGTGTCATCTGGTTATTGCATGTTGTGAAGAAGTCTTCCAATCCCGAAGCTACATTCTTCTTAATATAAGGCAGCTTCTCTGATTATTTGCTCAGCATATAGAGTATGAATGAGTATGGTGAGAGAATTCAACCTTGTTACACACCTTTCCTAATTTTAAACCATGTGTTATTCCCTTGTTCTATTCATACAACTGCTTTTAGATCCAAGTGCAAGTTCTACATGGGCACAGTGAAGTGTTCTGAAATTGTCATTCTTCTCAGTTATCCAGTTTGTTATCCATACCATCCAATGCTTTTGAAGATTCAATAAAACACAAGTAAACAACTTTTGATATTCTCTGCTTTGAGCCAAGATCCATTTGACTTTAGCAATGAAATCCC
>NW_022106943.1:1997-3543 GCF_000313985.2 Echinops telfairi
ATCTTTACATAGTGTATCGTTACATAGTGTATCATCACATAGTGTATCATTACATTGTGGATCTTTACATAGTGTATCGTTACATAGTGTATCATTACATTGTGTATCTTTACATTGTGTATCTTTACATTGTGAATCTGTATCACAGTTTGCTCAGTCATTCTTCCCTTGATGGGAGAATTTAAGTCATGTTCATCTTTTTGGGACTGTGAAGAATAAAGCTATGATGAATATGCGTGTGTATATATCTTTTCATTCCATGGATCTTGTTTCTCTATGATGTATAGCAAGCAGAGAGATTGCTGGCTCACATGGTGCTTATATGTCCATTATCTTGAGGAATTGCCATGACGCTTTCCACTGTGGCTGCACTTTTACAAACAATGTGGTACTTCAGTGGATGTTGATTGTGGATCTGCGTGAAATAAAATGATGAACAAATTCAGTCTTATTTTAGTTTATTATGATGTCATTTTTAGGTGCAGTTGTGAGGATTTTTGCTTTAATTATTTTATTAAGTGCAATCCATACTAAAGACTGCACTCTTTGTTCTTCGTTGGTAAGTACTTCAAATTGTCTCTGTGCTCAGCAAATAAGGCCGTGTCACGTGCATACTGCAGACCAATAATGAGTCTTCCTCTATTTATGATTTTGTGGATTTTTTCTTTTATTTAATCTAGTTTCTCAGATTACTTACTTAGCATTTTGATTAAAGAATTATGATGAATGAATACAATACCAACACTTGAGTTTTCTGTAGATCAAGACTAATAATGACTAACATTTTGTCTCCACCTGAGCATCTCTCAAGAGTCCTAAACTGTGACAATTGAGTGACACCAATCCAGATATTACTTGCTTCCTTCATTTTTGTATAATCAGAATTGCAGGTCTTGTCCATTTCATTTTTTTAACTATCTCTACAGTCTCATCTTCCTAGTTATCCATCATCTTTTCACTGGATTAAGGAAGCTACATATAGGTGATATCCCTGCTACAAATTGTATTGCATTATCCATACTACAGATCAAAGTTATCTTTCTAAAATAAAAGTCTGACAGATCACATCCCCTTGTATGAATGACACACAAATCATCTGATAGTTTCTCATTTCTTTATTCCTCTTTGTTACCATTCTCCAACATTCTCTATCCAAAAGACAGTGAACTATTGTACTCTCTCTAGCCTTCAATCTTCAGAAGGTGCTTTGCTCTCAGCATAGAGCATTGGCCTTTCCTTCTTTATCTTAATATTTTTGTTCTCACTCTTATGATCTCTCTGAATAGATCTGGAGAAAACTTATATATCTCTCATAATGTGGATTATGTACATTCTTCTTCATATGGTTTTATCTTGTACTTACTATGGCATTACCAAAAATATAGACTATAAAATCAATATATTTTAGTTATTAAATTATAGGGAGGTTTTGTTATTGTTTTTAAAAATCTGTTGACTTCAACAGTTCCCAATATAAAAATTCCTGTTGAAAATTATTATTGGAAATCTTTATTAATTATTTCACCACCCCCATCTCCATTTTTTT
>NW_022106944.1:0-1145 GCF_000313985.2 Echinops telfairi
CTCCGTCTTGCCCTGGTACTCGAAGCCCACGGCGCTCTTGTCCACGCGGTCTGCCTGCAGGCCGTACTTGCCGCCAAAGCCGCTGGAGTAGTCTGAAAAGAGCGAGATGGAGCACGCGGCTCACATGCGTGCAGCTTTCCCGGAACACGTGAATGGGCACTGGGTGGACCAGGGCTGGCGGGGCTCATGGAGGGGGTCTGAGCCACACAGGAAGTGATTCAGCATGCAGAGGCAGAAACACAGGCGGTGGGCCATACAGTGATCCGTGTGGGACCCGTCGTCTCTGGACCAGGGTGAGCCCACCCCCCAGCTTTGAGGAGGGCCCTGGGCCACCAGCTGGGGAGGACTGTCGGGACACCTGACACGAGGGTCCATGGGCACATGCAACGGGGTTTTTACCAATATCCCCGTTTCTGGGAACTGATTCTTTTGACTAATCATCCCTGCCCCTAAGACACTCCACTAGTCACTGCAGCCGATTTTCCACAAGGTTAACTAGACGCGACCTACAGTCTCCAGTCAGAAGCACGTAGATCAGAAATGCAACCGCCCTGCCCTGCTGGTGGTTGTAGAGACCCTTGCCATGAGCAGCCCCTCACGTAGCCCGCCCAGCCACCGGGGCTCCTGGACCATTAACTACCCCTTGGTCCTTCACACCACAGAGTCCCAGTCCCCCACCACCGAGGCCGTCTGGACTCACAGCGGCCCCCCAGCTCAGAGGAATGCCCAGGGGGCTCCAAGCTCTGCAGAAGCAGATTGCCTCCTCTCTCTGCCCAGGAACCACTGGGGGGGTCCAACCACTTCTGGTTGGCAGCTGAGCGCTTCAATGGCTGCACCACCAGGACTCTGGGCCAACCGGCACAGTTAAAGCATTTTCCTTAAGAAAAACACAACTACCCACCCCTCACAGATCAGTGCATGTGTGGACACCCAACGGGTGTGTGGGATCCTCCTCTGGGAAGGTGCGCCCCGTCCCAGCTCCTCCGTGGGGGGCAGGGGAGGGGAGAAGGCCTCTGATACAGCCCACCCCAGGTGCCCGAGCGGGCCCACCTTTCTGGGAGGCGTGCTTCTCCGTCTTGCCCTGGTACTCGAAGCCCACGGCGCTCTCGGCCACGCTCGGCGCCTGGCTTGCCACAAAGTAGACA
>NW_022106944.1:2461-3482 GCF_000313985.2 Echinops telfairi
GGGGGGGCGTGTCTGGGGAGAGCATCTCTGCGGGTGACCTTTCTGCGCTGACCGCTGAGTCGCTGACCGCTGAGTCTCGTATGTGTCAGTGGCTGAAGCAGACCATTTGGAAGGTGCTGTTCGTATTGGGTAAGGCAACCTACGGGACTGAGAGGGTCTGAGGGAGAGGCCGGGCCTCCGACACAGGCTGGGCTGCCCACACTTTCCAGAGACAACAGTGCGTGGAGGGCTGGGACCCCACGAGAGGCTTTCCACTCTCCTGGGGGGCAGAATCCCAAGACACAGCCCACCTGTGCTGGCCACGTGCGTGGCAGCCCCTACAGGGCTCCGCCGGCTGGTCCCAGGGTATCTGGTGCAACTGGGAACGTGGACAGGAGGCAGGCCGTGCATCTGGGGGGACGTGCTCATGTGGCTGAGGCAGGCGTCACCGAGGAGCAACTACAGAGATGGGTCAGCACCCATCGCCACTACTGCCGCCCACGCTTGACGAAGACCTCCCTGCAGTTCCCGTCTTAAAGGGGAAACCCAACCCTGGCCCACCACGCCCAGAGAGCCCCATGTAGAGGGAGGAGAGATGGATCAGCCCTGCCCCTTGGTCAGGCTGCCTGCCGGCCCCCACTCTCACCTTTCTGGGAGGCGTGCTTCTCCGTCTTGCCCTGGTACTCAAAGCCGACAGCCGACTGGGGAGGAACAGACGAGGGCAGACCCTTCAGCCGAGCTCCCCGGACAGGGGACGCCCCGTCAGGAGCTCTTTCCCACATCACCGGGCCAGCCCAGGACACTCGATGGGAGGCCATTCACAGTGGGCCTGTCACTGGTGGTCCCCACTGCTCTGTGGCTGCAGGTGCCAGCTTAGTGCAGGTCTGAGACACTCCACCTGCAGGTCTGAGACACTCCACCTGCCTGGCTAAGAACCATAGTGCGCCGGCCACAGCGCCTCCCCGGGCACCCAGTCTGAGTCCACACCCTCAGGAGTGGCAGGGCCCAAAGGCACAGGGGTCGGTCTGCTAGAAACACACTG
>NW_022106945.1:0-1265 GCF_000313985.2 Echinops telfairi
TCAAGTAGAAAGGAAATGTTTTGAAAATGATGATGGCAACAAATGTACAAATGTGCTTGACACAATGGATGGATGGATTGTGATAAGAGTTAAACTAGCCCCCAATAAAATGATTTATTTTTAAAAATTGGGGGAAAAAAGACTGTTTGGAAACTAATTGTGGTAGCCTATGTACAATTCTGCTGGATGTGATTGAACTATGGAATGATTTGATATATGTATTAATCCCAATTAATAATAATTTAAAACAGAAATGCCCCCACCCACCAAACTTCTTGATTCTGACCCCAACTATCTCTCCCATGGCACCCTACTTCTCTAATGGGTTCAATAGTTCCTTGCAATGGCCACCGAGAACCCAGGGACAGTACTCATAAGCATAGGGAGCCCTACTGAAACAGTGGTTATCAATTGGGCTGCAACTCGCAAAGTCAAAAGTTAGAAAACACCAGCCTTCTATATGGACCAAATAGACCATTCCCTAGCTTGTCGTGCATTCTTTCAAAAAATCGGGACTTTTTAAAAATGCCAAAAATCAGGACTGTCCTGTCAAAAGTGGGTTGTCTGGTCACCTTACATAGGGGAACTATGATTTGGAACTGATTTAATGACAGTCATTTATTTTAATGGATAGCACTCCCAGTTACTTTTTCAAAATGTTTTCCAATTAAACTCTTACTACTAATAATAGCTACTATTCATTAGAAATTTTAGACATTTGATTTATGTATTATTATATTTACAAAACAGACAAGGATGTAGAAGGTACGGTGAAAACTGTGAGAGTTGCAATTAGATAGAACTGCCTTGTTTTACTGGGACTTACAAATTTCTCTCGTTGATCTGATGTTTATAAGTTTTATACTCTCTCTATAAAGAATCTTTTCTCATAAATTTCTTTGACAGGCTTCTGCTTAATATATTTTCAACTTTTGCAAATTTTATTATGTGAATATAACTCTCCTACCAAAAATTGAGAAAACGGAAATAGAGGTATGTTGTTAAATAACCTGTTTATTTTCCTAAATGTTGGTAGTGAAAAAACCGTCTTGCTAACTCTGACCCTGCATTCTTGATTGTCCCTCTAAGCCTTCTAAATAATAAGTTGTGAAAAGACTTGTAAAAATAGACACACCATCAAGTTGATGCTAACTCACCAACTTGACCTAAGACCTAATGTCGGGGTTTAAGTGGAGAGAAAATGTTTTGAGAATGATGTACAAATGCGCTTTACACAATTGATGTGTGTATGGATTGCGATAACA
>NW_022106945.1:1628-3542 GCF_000313985.2 Echinops telfairi
AATAACACCATGATTCAAGACTTGCAAAGCCAGTTTGTATATAAATTATATCCCCAAATAAATATTCTTCCTTTTGATCTTTATTTAAAGCAGAGAGATGATAACATTTTAAGTCATTATATACATAAAGGCCATACTAGTCAAATTCAGAATTTTGAATTATCTCAGAGAGAATTCATAATAATCTTGGCATTGACTTTATAAGTGCTCAGAGATTAATGCTGTTAAGGATTATAAGTATATTCCATATGTTTATATTTACCACAGAATACCACAATAAAGTATTACCAAAAGATAATGGCAGTGATTTTTATTGTTTTCACTTATCCAATTTTCTTGCAGTGAACATGTGCTAAATATATAATCAGAGGAAAAAGAAATATGCAATATGGAAACAAAGTATATTTTATTTTACATACTCATTTTCATCTCTATAATAACTGAAAATCAATGTGATTTGTAATCTGCATAAAAGGGGTTCTTGTCACTGAAATAGAGAACATCTGGCAATGGCAAGTAAAAACAAGCCCCTTTAAGCATCTAAATATGATTTGTTTGCTCAGAGGAGAGAACTGGAAAATCTCCACTAAAAATATTCCTCAATTAGCCAATGTGAACATTACAATAATCTCTTAGACTCTTTCTAAATTGTGAAAGAAAAAATTTAATTTAAATACATAAAATTGTGTTATTTCTAATCTTTGTATCTTTATATTTTATACTCAAATAAATACGTATATAAATGCATTAGGTAATTATAAAACAGCTATAGTTATCTTTAATATAAAATAATTGTGCACTTAGAAAATGAAAAATATATACAAGGAGAACATAAAATGCAACGACATGTTGTTGAGGTTTCTCACCAGTGCAGGGTTACAAGAAAAATGAACAATAAAAGCTTTTCTATTATCTTTCTCTAATAGATAGCCCCCAAAGAATCATCCCTTTTCCCCAAAGTCCCAGAATTTTCCATTAAAAATATTATTTCTGTTCTGTAGAAAACATCTAACAAAGATTTCATTAAGGTCTGTGTAGAGAGTACAGAACATTTTCAGGGAACAACAAGCCAGCTTATTTCTTTAGGTAGAAACAAAACAAAACAAAAAGTCTACAAGCAGTTTGTAGACTTTTCTTTATCATCGAAAACTTGTGACCTTTTTCATCCTATTCTTTATTTCTCCTGAAAGACTCAGTATCTTCACATTTTCTTTTTTAATTGTGACCTAAACTAAATGATCCACTTAATTATTTTTCCAAATTGTAAAACTAATTGTTTGATATAAATACGAAGGATTTTCCAAGATTCGTGGAAAAATGGAAATAAAACATACTGCATTTTTCATTGAACTTTTTTTCTTTATCTCTTAAACCCAAATTCATTTTTTCCCTTTAAATCATTTTATTAGGGGCTCATACAACTCTTAGCACAATCCATACATCAATTGAACGAAGGATTTTCCAAGATTCGTGGAAAAATGGAAATAAAACATACTGCATTTTTCATTGAACTTTTTTTTTTTGTCTCTTAAACCCAAATTCATTTTTTCCCTTTAAATCATTTTATTGGGGGCTCATACAACTCTTAGCACAATCCATACATCAATTGAATCAGGCATGTTTGTACCTATGTTGCCCTCATTCTCCTCTAGACTTTTACTTTCTATTGAGTCATCGGTACCAGCTCTTTTTTTTTCTCCCCTCTTTCCCTCCCCCCAACTCTCATAACCCTGGATAGATTGTACATTGTTATTTTTTCATCTCTCACACCGACCGGTGCCTCCCTTCCCCATGTTTTCTGTTGTTCTTCCCCCAGTCGAGGGGGAAATGGTTATGTGCCGATCATTGCAATTGGTTCCTCCTTTCTCCCCTCCGATCCTCCTCTTCCCCCTATCCTTCCAGCATCACTACTCT
>NW_022106946.1:0-972 GCF_000313985.2 Echinops telfairi
TGAACAAAATCACTACTATCACATACATGTAAAATCTTGCTGAAGATTATAGGAGTACATTGAAAGGAGCTGCCCAAGCCCAGGCTAGATTGAGAAGAGGCCTTGGTATGAGGGATATCATTACTGATATCAGGTGGATCTTGACCCAAATTAGTGAATAGCAGATCCAAACCATGGAATTTCAATTCCCTTATATGTATATAAAATAAGGAAGACCGAAGAAGAAGAACATATGTTTGAATAGCGGTGCTATTGGAGAATATTGGAAGTCCAATAGACTGCCAAGAGAACCAACAATTATGTCTTAGAAAAGTATAACCAGGATGCTTAGGAGCAAGAATGGTAATTTGGACCTGTTATCAGGGGATATCATTCTCTGGCAAAGGACATCAGTCTCGATAGAGGAGAGCAGTGACCAGGAGGAAAGCCCTGGACAAGATGAACTGACACCGTCGTTCCAACACTGGACTCAACACAGGAGCAGACTGAGGGGGGGCTGGAGAGGGCCTTGTTCCTCTCAGTCGTGCACAGGGTCTCCCCGAGTTGGAAAGGCACCTCTCAATAACAACCACACACCTACTTGTCAGGAACAACTCATGACGCCGAAAGAGCTCCTCCCCTCACCGACAATCAGTGCTCTTGTAAGTTATACCCCCTTGTATTTATTTTCTTTCTCTTACTGAGTCGCAAAAGAAAGGGTGAGGAAAAACAGAGCTTGAAGAACTTCTTAAAACATGTCAAAAAACTAACTATTGTCCGTCACTCCTTACTGCCTGTGTAAAATATATTTAAAAAAAAACTAACCTGGGAATAATAAAGGAAAAATAAATTTTTTGATGAGAATATTCTGAACTAAACTAAAATTTAGAATACAAATCACTATACATTTACTTTGGTTTTAATTATAAAGCTATTTTTCTCTTGCCTAGGGCCTCAAAATACTATTAATTCATTTTTAAACTATTTGTATTA
>NW_022106946.1:2385-3541 GCF_000313985.2 Echinops telfairi
AGCTCTATTAGGAGGTCTGCTGTGAATAGTCCATGGATTGTAAGAAGATTAGGATGGAATGCAACCTCTTTTCCTGGGCCACAGCCTTGGTCAAACGTCCTCAGGGCTATCCCTCCTGCCTATAAAAACAGTTGATTTGGGGGTTTGCTTGATTCTTGCAAACATAAAGAAAACCAAAATTCTCATAACTGGATAATTAGCAATATAATGGTACATGGAGAAAAGATTAAAGTTGTCAATGATTCATCCTACTTGGATGTCTATGGAAGCACCAGTGAAGAAATCAAATGACATATTGCACTGGACAAATCTGCAAATAGTATTATAAAATATATTAAAAAATTAAAAAAAAGATCTGGCTTTATCATCTAAACCACGATATTTTGTATTAACTCATGTGCAAGCTGGCAATGGCTAAGGAAGATGAAATCATATTAATGCCTTTCTTTGAAAGATGGTGTTGTTGAAGTAAATTTCCATAGAATCGGTCTGAGTTAGACTCACTTCAATCACAGCGAATTGGTTTATTTTAGGTTTATGGGCTACTCTGGAGTCCAGGTGGTACGATAGGCTAAGGGTTGGACTCTAAATGGCAAGGTGTGTGGTTCAACACACCAGCCTTTCTGCCGGAGGAAGATGAGCCTATTTACTTATCTTTTTGAGTATACAACCTCAAAAAAATCCTATGTAGGGTTACTAAGTTGCAATCCATAGTTTGCAGTGGATTGTTGTTTTTGTTTTTCTGTGCTTACAGAATAATAATAAAATCTGTCATAGCAGAAGCATACTATTCAGAGTGATAATGTGGAGACCTTGCCTCATGTATTTTGGGCAGGCGCTTAGGAGGAAACAATACCTGAAGAAAGACACTATGCTTTGTCAAGCTGATGGTCTCTGACAACGTGGAAACCCCTCAATGACATGGATTGACCTGGTGGCTACAAAGACGGGATCAAACATGGTAACAATTGTGAGTAGGGCAGAGGTCTGAACAGTATTTCTTTTGTAAGTGGGGTCTGCATCAATCAGAACCAACTGCCTGGCACAACAATCCAACACTTTCCATTTGCATTTCTCATATATGATGCTTTGCTATTGATAGATGCCACTTAGTTGATTGTGACAAAGAGACCTGTGTGATGTGTTAGGAGTACCC
>NW_022106947.1:0-477 GCF_000313985.2 Echinops telfairi
AAGAGCTGATACAATAAAAACAATAAAAACACTCCAATAACAATAAAAACAACAAAAAGTCACAGCCCAGATACCTTCACTGGAGAATTATATCAAACATCAAGGAAGAGCTGATACAAATTCTACCCAAACTATTCCAGACTGTGGGAGGAAGTCAGATACTTGCTGCCAGACTGCTGTCTCATCCCACAGCAGGGCTGAGCCTGGTCCCTGCTGCTGGAGACAATAGACTACCTCTCTCTGGAGCCTAAGGCCATTAGCTTGGTTCCTGTAGGAGGGGTTTGCACCCTACTGATAATGTTCCTATGGAGACCCAGAGACCACCCCCTAGACCACCCTCTCATTGGTGTGTAGCCTATAGTGCAACCCCTCCCTGTGATGTATGTCTCTACCTGTAATTAGTGGGCTGGCATGTCCCCAAAAGGTATATAGGCATGGGTCAGCAATATAAGCTCGAACTTCTCTCTCGGACTCTGA
>NW_022106947.1:2518-3449 GCF_000313985.2 Echinops telfairi
TGAATCGTATGATATGTGGATTATGTGCCAATATAGCTATCTAATTAAATAAAAATAATCAATAAAAGCTGGTCTGTTGTTAAATGCTATCAAGCTGGTTCTGACCCAGAGTGACCCGATGCACAAAAGAACAAAGCACTGCTAGGTCCTGCACCAGCCCCACGATCCATCCTATGCTTGAACACATTGTCAAAGCCACTCACTCCTTGAAGGTCTTCTTCCTCTTTTTCGCTGCCCCTCTACTGTACTGAGCATGATGTCCTTCTCCAGGGCCTGGTCTCTCTCCTGGCATATCCAAAGTATGTGAGATGCAGTCTTGCCATCCTTGCCTCTAACGAGCATGCTGGCTGTACTTCCACGGCAGATTTGTTTAAGCTTCTGGCTGCCCGTGGTACTTTGTTCTCCGGCACAATTCAAATGTATCAAATCTTCTTCAGTTTCCCAATGTCCAACTTTCACATGCATGTGAGGAGATGAAAAATACCACGGTTTGGTTCAGGTGAACCCTCGTCCTCACAGTACCACCTTTTCACTAAAGAGTCTTGTGCAGCTGCAGATTTGCCCAGTGTAACAGTCTTCTAATCTCTTGACTGAGCATTGATTGTGGAGTCAAGCAAGATAGAATTTTCGACAAAATCGATTTTTCCTCTATCATGATACCTACTGGTCCAGTTGTGAAATCTTTGGTCTTTTAAAAAAAATACTTTTATTGGGGGCTCTTACATCTCTTAGCACAATCCGTACATTCATCCAGTGTGTCAGGCACATTTGCACATACGCCACCATCATCATTTTCAAAGCATTCTCTTCCCACTTGAGCCCGATATCAGCTCCCGTTTCTTCCCCCTCCGTTCCCCACCCACCCTCCCTCATGAAACCTCGATACGTTATAGACTATTATTTCCATGTCTTACATCATCCTCTGTCACCC
>NW_022106948.1:0-874 GCF_000313985.2 Echinops telfairi
CCCTGGAGAAAAACTTCTTCCAGTCTCATGGTTATTTGCTTTATCATAAGGAAGGAAATTTAAATTCACACTTATTGACTAAAAAAAAAAAAAAAAATGACCTCTGCTTCCTCAGAAAGGTGCTGTATTTTTCTTGTTAGATATAATCTGAACCTCTTCTACTCTTCTAAAACAGTTTAACTAGCTACAACACTTGCAAAAATGCAAATTGCTTTAGTGACAAAGCTCTGGAAGCTTTCTGCCTTTGCAAAATAAAGCAACCGAAAACACAAAACCAACCAAAATGTGAAAAGAGATCAAATTCTTTTCAACAGAAGCATTAGGTAAACATTCTCCTAAAAGCATTAAATATGACAAGGTGTACTATGTATGCTTATGAAGACAATGACGACAGTGATGACAATGGTGATAACACTAATACTTTGTGCTTGTCTCTGAGCTAAATCGTTTTCATTGATTGTCTCATTTTAACTTTACCCGAACTTCAGGAAATAAGCAATCATTATCCTTGATGTGCAGGTAAATAAACTGAGAGAGAAGAATGACCTTAAATAGGAAATGACTGAGGTGGTTCAGCCGAAAAGTGTTAGATCCAGAGTTCAAAAAGAACAGTATGACTTCAAAGAACATAAATTCACTCCCATGTCAGTGTTACTTCTAGTTTACACCACAAACGATTTACATTTGTGTCTTAAGTTTCTCTACAGAAATAAAGCCAGTGAGACATTTGTGGCTGGTGAAAAATTCCCAGAATTTGCAGATCAAGTGACAGTGTGGAGGGGATTCTGCTGTCTCAGGTGAGCAGCGGTTGGGAGAGACCAACAATTTCAAAATCTGCTGGAGGCTCCTGAAAACTTGTGTGTCAATATCCATA
>NW_022106948.1:2538-3538 GCF_000313985.2 Echinops telfairi
AAAAAAAATATTTGTCCTTTTAGTAGTCCATGGTATTTTTGAATATTTGTCATCAACTCCACAAATCAAACTCATCAATTATTTGGTTGTCCTTACTCAACATCCCACTTTCACATACATATGAGACATTGAAAATATCATGGCTAGGGTTAGGCACACCTTAGTCCTCAATAAGGACATATGATATCCTTATTTCTCAATAGTCTAAAGAGGCGGAGAGCAGATTTACTTATTGCACCTTGTCTTTTGATTTCTTGACTGTTACTTCCATGAAAGTTGATTGTAGATACAAGAAAAACAAAATCTTTGATACTTCAACTTTTTCTTCATTTAACACAATGTTACCTATTGGTCCAGTTATGATTTTTTTTTCTCTTAACCTTTAGTTGCAATCCATACTGAAGGCTGCAATCCTTGATCTTTATCAGCAAGTGCGTCAAGTCCTCCTCATTTTCAGCAAGCAAGGTTGTGTCCTTTGCGTATTGCAGGTTGTCCATAAGCCTTTCTCCCTTCCTGTGCTGCGTTCTTCTTCATATAATCCATCTTCTCTGATTATTTGCTCAGCATGCAGATTGAACAAGTATGATGAGAGAACACAACCCCGACATAGACTTCTCCTCATTTTAAACCATGCAGCACTCACACGTTCTGTTCTCACAGCTGGCCCTTGATCCATGTGCAAGTTCCTCATAAGCACAATAAAGTATTCTGGAATTACCATTGTTCTCAAGGTTATCTATGATTTGTTATGATCTACACAATTGAGTGCCTAGTCAATAAAACACATAAATACCCATCTCATATTCTCTGCTTTGAACAAAGATCCATCTGGCATCAACAATGAGATTCCTTATTCTACAACCTCTTGTGAATCTGGCCTGAATCTCTGGCAGCTGCTTGTCAATGTATTGCTGCAACCATTGTTCAGCAAAATTTTACTTACATGTGATATCAATGATAATCTTCCATAGTTTAAACATTCTTTTGGTCATCTTTCTTT
>NW_022106949.1:0-1395 GCF_000313985.2 Echinops telfairi
TGAGAATGATGTACAAATGCGCTTTACACAATTGATGTGTGTATGGATTGCGATAACAGTTGTATGAGCCCCTAATAAAATGTTAAAAAAAATTGTAAAGGAGTAGGCCAATTTGATTGTTGTGTGGCTCTCAAATTGCATGCCAAGGTGCATTGCAGACGGGTAGCAAATCCATAAAGCAACCGGGGACATTTTAAACATTCATGGGAAATGGAGGGGGCTACTTGATATCTTTTGGATACAATATGAACTTCTAGCTTGAGATGAAAGTTTAGTTTACAGTTTTAGTACTAGACTTCAATATGTTGTAACTCTGGGTGTTTGGTGGTTGTTCAATTACAGACCAGTTATATTAGGTGCCATCAAGTCTCTGGACACATAGTGATTCCAGCAGACAGAGTAGAATTGCACCATACAGTTTGGATGGCTGTTACCTACGTAGAAGCAGATTACCAGGGCTTTATCCTGTGGAATTACTTGGTAAGTTTGGACTACTAGCCTTTCAGCTAGCAGCCTGTCGCTTACCTGCTTATGCCGCCAGGGTTCCTTAAAAGAGCACATAATACATATTATCCGACATGTGAACTAAGAGTCCCAGTGTCCAAATGGATTCTAACATTTCAGAAGTTGTACATTGTCTAAAAATGAAAATACTGATTTTTCTTTGAATTTGTGTATATTATTTTTTAAACAGCTATCACATTGCTAAAATATAAAAACCAACTAAGTTATTAGGCCCTGTTAACGATTTCTTTGTCCTAAGGAATTAAGATACCAAGTGTATCTTTTTTAAAAAATCATGTTATTGGGGGTTCGTACAACTCTTATCACAATGCATACATCCATTCATTGTGTCAAGCACATTTGTACATTTGTTGCCATCATTTTCCAAACATTTATTTTTCTTTTAAATCATTTTATTGGGGGCTCATACAACTCTTATCACAATCCATCCATCCATCCATTGTGTCAAGTACAACATTTGTACATTTTGTTGGCATCATCATTTTCAAAACATTTGCTTTCTACTTGAGCCCTTGGTATCCGCTCATTTTCCCCCTCCCTCCTCCATGAACCCCTGATAATTTACAAACTATTATTTTTTCATGTCTTACACTGTCTGACATCTCCCTTCACCCACTTTTCTGTTGTCTGTCCCCCTGGGAGGGGGCTA
Organism: Echinops telfairi; assembly: GCF_000313985.2. NCBI lineage: Eukaryota > Metazoa > Chordata > Mammalia > Afrosoricida > Tenrecidae > Echinops > Echinops telfairi. The sequence goes on from NW_022106949.1 coordinate 1,175, forward strand.
TACGTAGATCCTTGTGATCAGTTCCCCCTTTCTTCCCCCACCTGGTATTGCTATTCTCATTTTTGGACCTGAGGGGTTTATCTGTCCTGGATTCCCTGTGTTTCCAGCTCTTATGTGTACCAGTGTACATGCTCTGGTCTAGCTGGATTTGTAAAGTAGAATTGGGGTCATGATAGTGGGGGAGAGGAAGCATTAAAGAACTAGAGGAAAGTTGTATGTTT
>NW_022106949.1:2238-3497 GCF_000313985.2 Echinops telfairi
GTCAGTACCATTGTTTTCTCCTCCAGATTGTTTGTCTCACCTCTCTTATCTAGAAGGACATGCAGAGATAATAATACGCATAAAAACAAGAGAGAGCAAAACAAAGCAACAAAAGAAAATGAAACAACAGCAAAAAAAGAAAAAAAACAACAAAAAAAGAGAAAGCCTATAAATAGATCAAGGTCTGTTTGTTAACCTTTAAGAATGTTTTGTGGTCCAGTCTGATGGGGTGCCATATCCTGGCCCCAAAGTCTATTTTTGGTATTCTCTTCGGGCTTCCTTGCTCTGCTCTCTTTGCTGTTCTGTTGCACTCCCTTAGTGTTTCACCTCAGTGTGGTGTGGTCAGGTTGGGCACTATTCCTATATTGTGTCTCCAGTGTTGTCTCCATAGTGCTATGGGTCAGTGAGGGACATCATGTCTCATGGTCGGGCTGGCCCTATGGTCCTCTCTGTGCATTGGCTGCTCTGAGCAGGAATATGTTGGTGGGCCAGGATATGTTCCATTCTCTCTTCCTCCCCCTTCATTTGCTCCTATGTGCTCTGATCAGACATGTCTCTCTCCATGAGCTGAAGCTTCAGTGCTGTCCTCTGAATTGACTTCTTCTGGGGCGAGGGGGCCTATCCTCATAGTTGGGATTGGGTTAGGCCCCTCAGACCTCTCCTGCTTCCCTGCTTCATGCCGGTATGTTACTTTCATGTCTTGGAGCACAGGGTTGAAGTCTGGTCCCTCTTTGCCTATGGAGATATAAATAACACTCTCCCCTTGGGTGGGTTAGTGCCATGTCTTCCCCCAACCCCGGCATTTGTAGTTAGCTACCATATGTATCCCTGGATTTGGTCTGGCCCCTGCCATACTACCTGGACCCCACCCCAGGAATGTATGTATACAGTAGCTTTTTCCCTATGCCCCTTTTGCACTTTTAAGCTTACCTCAGCAGACTTATGTTGTACTTGTCATTTTGTGCTTGTTTTACTTCGCTTAGCATAATTTCCTCCAGTTCTTCCCATGAGGTGATGTGTTTCACGCGTTCATCACTGCTTTTTAGGGATGCGCAATACTCCATTGTATGTATGTGCCACAGTTTTTTAATCCATTCATCTGTTGATGGAATTTTGGGTTGTTTCCAACTCCTTGCAATTGTGAACTGTGTCATGATGAACATTGGAGCACAGATGTCTGGCCAAGGTTTGTTTCTTGCCTCCTCTGGGTATATGCCCAGTAGGGGGAATTGCTGGGTTGTATGGTAATTCAATTTCCA
>NW_022106950.1:0-1047 GCF_000313985.2 Echinops telfairi
GACCCTGGAACCAACTCACCTCATGGATGCTGGTTTTGTCTTTTCCAAACAAGAAAGCAGAGTGGTAATTTGGTTAATGGTACCCCTGAAAAATGTTAGGCCTAGTGACCCTCTGTTAATCAATATGTAAACAACTCAAGCATTTAAGATGACTACACTTATTTAATAAGAAAGCCAGAAAAAAAAATCCTAGTTCAATTCCTTATAGATTCTGCATTGAATACTGAATATACCTAATAGGTCCTTGATTTGCTGTCATAAAAATAAACTTCTTTTCTTTCATATCTCTTTAACTTACCCTGCACTTTACATGTTGGGCTTCTTACCCCATGGTCAGCAGTTTGAAACCACCAGCCACTCTGAGAGAGAAAGATGAGGCTCTACCCCCTTAAAGGGTGGCAGTCTCAGAAACACAGAGACAGTTCTACCTGGTTCTATAGGATTGCCATAAGTCAGAATCAACTCAATGGCAATGAGTTAGAATTGTGCGGTATAAACGTTCATGTGTTTGGCTGTAAACTGAAAGGTTGAAGATTCTACACAGAGGTGCCTCGGATCCTGGTGATCCACTTCTGAAACTTCATCCACTGAACGCATACGGAGCACAGTTCTATTCTGACACACAAGGAGGTTGCCATGAGTTGGAACTGACCCCATGGCAACTGGTTAGAAAGGCCAAAAGATAAAGTGCATGTCATTATCTGTGATGCGCACACCCGACTGGGCATATGAAATGGGAAGAGCGTGGGCTGTCTCCATTGACAGCCAACAGAGAAAAACGGAGCCCTGACACATCCCGAGTCGATTCTAATCCCATGCGTCCTGGGCCCTATATGTGGTGGCACAGTACGAGACATGAGCTGGACTGGCTTTCTAAAGTAAGCTTAGGGAGCTGAGCTCCAGAACGCACCCACACCAGGCCTGTAAATCTCAGAGCTGAGATCTCAATGAAGAAAAGGCTAACTCGTGCCTGCGGAGCACATCCTATGGGTCTCTGATAGGCCTGTGGTCGCCTGCCCCCGTTTCTTCCCACTGTGTCCCATTTAC
>NW_022106950.1:2527-3534 GCF_000313985.2 Echinops telfairi
GATTTGTAAGGTAGAATTGGGATCATGATAGTTGGGTGGGAGGAAGCATTCGAGAACTAGAGGAAAATTGTATGTTTCATCATTGCTACACTGCACCCTGACTAGCTTGTTTCCTCCCCCCAAACCTTCTGTAAGGGGATGTCCAGTTGCCTACAGATGGGCTTTGGGTCCCCAGTCTGCACTCCCCCTCATTCACAATGATATGAATTTTTGTTCTTTGATGCCTGATACCTGATCCCTTCGACACCTTGTGGTCACACAGGCTGGTGTGCTTCCTCCATGGGGGCTTGGTTGCCCTGGGCTGTCATCTTTATTGGAGAAGACGGCCAGGTCTTTTCTCCCATAGTCAGTGAGTGGGTTTGAATAGCTGTCCAAGGAAACCCGACGTAACACATGAGGTTGTCCTGAGTCAGAATCAACTAGCCATCAATGAGTTTGCTGGGGTTCGTTTTCTTTGGGGGGGTTAGAAAGAAAAGAAAGCACTTGCAGTTCTTCCTCTGTCTTAAAGCTGCTTATACTTCCAACCTTGCCAATACTCTCCCCGTGCCAACTTGATATACTGAAAACCACAATGCACGCAGAATTCTGTAGCTTCTAAAAACATGATAACCACATATCTAACATTTTAAATAGTCTCCACAGCCTGTTTTACAGCTGCATGAAATTCCACTGAGGGATAGAATTTTGCAACTCATATAAACATTTAACTCTTATACATAAATATTAACTATTTCGGTAGTGGATCTTTGAATAGTTTTTAACACAACTATAGCAAGTACATTAGTGTACATGACACTTTAACTTTCCAAATTATTTCTACAGAAAATAGACCGAGAAGAGCGATGAATATACCAAAAGAGGTAAACGTTTTCATAATGCTGAATACATGTTATGAAAATTTATATCATAACATTTTCAAATCTTGAACCCCACCGGGAACAAAATAAGAGGCTGTTGTGCCAAACAAGCACTGAGAAAAGATAAATGAGTCTTTGCCGGAAATCATG
>NW_022106951.1:0-933 GCF_000313985.2 Echinops telfairi
ACATCCTGGCCACGGAGAGTCCGGCAGGCCAGAGTGTCCGGTCTTAGCAATCAGGGAGGAGCTACCACCCCAATGTTATGGATTGAGCTGTGCCCTACCCCCACTAAAATATGTGCAGCAAATCCTAATCCTTATACCTGTGGTTAAGGAGCCCCGGGGGCGCTGTTGGACAGTGTTGGACTGCTGACCACAAGATTGGTGGTTCAAGCTCACCAGCTGCTCCTTGGGAGGAAGACAAGACTGGTGGGGGTAAGGGGGACTTGCTATCATCCCCTGTGACAGATGAGGAGGCTGCTCCTGCTTCTGTCGTATCTAGGGCCCCTCTAAGTGAGCGTCCACTTGATGACAGTGGGGTACACCAGTGGCTAAAATCCCATTTGGAATGGGCTCCTTTGCTATGCTAATGAGGCACTCTATGGAGAGGGTGGGTCTTAAGTAAAAAAAAATTAAGTTATAAAAGAGTAGTGTAAGCAATCAAGCCAGCACCAAGGGAAGGGGACATAGCCCAGGGAGCTAGGGAGACATGTGGAGCAGAGGCAGAGCCCACAGAGAGGAAGGAGGCCTACTCCTGGAGCCAGGTGTCCAGCCTCCTAAACTGTGAGAAAATGCATTTCTGTTCATTAAAGGCATCCCCTTGTGGTGTTTCTGAAATAGCGACCCTGGGGAATGAAGATACCATTTACGGTTGGGGAAACAAGGCTTCCAGGGATCTGGGCCCCCGCAGAAGCTGAGTGCCAGAACAGGCATTTGATTTCAGAATCCCTGCTCCTAGCTCATACCTCCATCCCCTCCTGGAGGCCACAGCTTCCTCCCCTCTTTGCCTTCCCCCACCCCAAAGCTAGTCTCTCCACTCAGAGCAGCCTGGTGTGGGGTTTCCTGAACCAGCCCTACCCCTCTGGCCCTTGGGTCTTTGAACAAGCTGCACACTTCTTC
>NW_022106951.1:2511-3531 GCF_000313985.2 Echinops telfairi
GCCCAGCCACATTGACAGTCTTTGGGTCTGTCTCAGACACCCCCCAGAGCCATGCCGGGCTTGAGTGGGGACCTTGCCGCTGCGTGGGAGTGACCTTGGCTCCATCTTCAACCTCACTGAGACGCAGCTCCTCACTGGAGATGCCCAAGTGGCCACCTGTGGGGACGGGGCAGCTCCAGGGAGGGGCAGTGTGAAATGCCCGGCTCACAGCAGGTGCTCAGTGACCACTAACGAATGAGTCAGTTCTCTCCCCATCCCCTCTTCATGCCCAGACACCACCTCCAACATGCCACCTGTGGCCTCGTGGTGAGCAAGGCCTCCTTCTCTTCAGCCCCGATACCAGCGGGTCCAGGTCAGCTGTGACAACTTCTCACCTGGTCCCCTGCATCCTCTTTCTACAAAACCCAGCCCTAAAGGCAAACCCAGTCATGACACCTGCTGCCAGGATCTCCACGCCATGCCACAAGCACACCACAGCACACCACACCACCCCCTGCAATGCCAGATGCAGACAAACAACTGTTAAGCTTTCCCTGGCTTCCAGTGACCTTCAGGATACTACCCAGCTCTTAGACATGACATTCAGTGTCCCAAGTTAACCTTGGCCTCATTTCCTGCTGCTCCCATGACGTATCCTCCCCCGGGTCACACAGGGATCCTCATGCCATCTGGGAGAGGCAGGCCCACCTTCTGTGAGCAGCACACTGGGCTGGGGAGGGAGGGTCAGGAAACTCAGGCAGTCAGGAAACAACTCGAGAAGTGCCTTCCTTCCTCCCTGGCAGCTCAGAGCATCTCATTGCCCTGGTAGGGTGTGGGAGGGGGGCAAGCTCTCCTCTCCTCTCAGTGAGGCTCCCTCTTCCCTGGGAATGATGGCTACATCAGGTCAGGTAGCTGCGAATCCCTGGGCAGCCATCCCCCCACCCCGGACCAAAGCATCTGCTGCAATAAAGCTGAGGAAGAAACCCACACCTGGGAACAATTCCTGTTTCCAAATAGCAGGGGGCTGTTGACTGTGGCCAG
>NW_022106952.1:0-1076 GCF_000313985.2 Echinops telfairi
GGGATGAGACAGCAGTCTGGCAGCAAGGATCTGACTTCTCCCCACAGGTTAGTGTTAAGGTAAGGGTTAGGGTTTGTTTTAAGGCTAAATTTATGGCTAGGACTAGTGCTAGGGCCAGGTCTAGGGCTTGGGGTGAGGGTTAGGGTTACGCTTCGGGTTTTGGTAGGGTTAGGTCTAGAGCTAGCACTAGGGCTATGGCTGTGGCAAGGGTGTTGGCTAGGACTAGGCCCAGCTTTAGGGTTAAGGGTAGGGTTCAGTTTAGAGGGTGGATTATGGCTAATGTTAGGGCTAGGGCTAGGGTTACAGTTAAGGTTAGAATTAGTTTTAAGGCTAGAATTTGGGCTTAGGCCTAGAGGTAGAGCCAAGGATTGGGGTTCAGGTTCGGGTTTGGGTTAAAGTTAAGGTTGGGATTAAGATCAGGGTTAGTGCTAGAGTTAGGTTTAAGTTTAAGGGTAGGGTTTGGGTTAGTACTAGGGTTGGAGTTAGGTCTAGCACAAGGCTAGGGCTAGTGTTAGGGTTAAGGCTAGGGCTAGTGTAAGGGTTAAGGCTAGGGTTAGTGTTTGAGCTAGCACTAGGGTTAAGTTTAGGGTTAGGTTTAGGGAAAGGCTTAAGGCCAGGTGTAGATAGGTTTGAGGGGCAAGAGGCTAGAGGTGAAGGAATAGGGGATACAGGTTAGGAGGATAGGGTTAGGGTTAGTATTAAAGGTAGGGGTTAGGGGCTAAGGGTTAGGGATTAATGTAAAGGACTAGGGGTTCAGGTTAGATTCACAGTTAGGATTAGGCATTAAGGATTAAGGGTTATGGGCTAGAGGTTAGGAGTTAGAGAATAGGAAAATGGAGTGAGAGCTGGGAGCTAGAGGATAGGATCTAGGGACAAGTGACCAGGGGCTAAGAAATAGGGGCTAGGGATTAGGGATGAGGGGCTAGGAGTGAGGGGCTATAGATTAGGAGGATGGCATTTAAGGTTTAGGTGTTAGGACTATCAATAGAATTTCCTTATTTTTTCTTTTTTTTTTTTTTGAGAGAGTGAGACAGTGAGTGAGTGAGACAGTGAGAGAGTGAGAGTGAGTCAGTGAG
>NW_022106952.1:2611-3504 GCF_000313985.2 Echinops telfairi
GTGGACCACCAAGTGAGGCTGAGGTGAGCATGCTACCATGAATTGTGTCTGACTCCATTACTTCAATCTCTCTTCTATTTCTCATGCTCCTATGACTTTACTATAATCGTTACTTATTATCGCTGTAACAATTGCACCTATTGGACCCATGATGATGTGTTAGGGGCTGGTTTCCCTCACAAGGAAATGTGTGGCTTTCCACTCCTATAAGGGACACTTCCACCCAGTTCTGTGGGGTCACACTATGAGTTGGAATTGACTCTCTGGCAGTGAGTTTTTCTTTAAAAAAAAAAAGTTCACAGGAGGGAAGACAAGGAGCCAGGAAGGAGATCTAAATGAAAACCAGAAGGATCACAAAGGCAGCAATGAAGCCAAAAGAATCTTTCTCTTGTTTGTGTCCCTGAGTAGGGGTGATCATTGCTTTGTAAAACCATACAAGTTATAAATAAACATCTGTAGCAGCAGCCAAAAACAGTAATACACATTTTCAGTCCTACTGGGTTGCCCTGTGTCCTGCCCACCAGTGGTTTAGGGATTAGGGAACACTCCCCAAACACTTCTTCTGGGTAGCCAAGTCTCCACGGCACTTCCCACAGCCTCTCCCCTCCAGACATGAACTGTGAGCGCTCACCCAGAGCACAGGGGAAATGATTTTATCATACCTACATAGTCCTTTAAATGCCTACAGTCTGAAAGATCTCATAAGGTGAATATCACCTTTGTAGTTTTTTATCCTGCCTTAATTTTTTTCTCTCTTATCAACACCCCAACAGTTTTCTCTTCCAGTTGTTTTTATTCTGGGGATTAAACCAATGTTTCTCATTTCTGAGCCACAGATTTTTTGCAGGGTGAAGATGGTGCCACTATTGCAATTCATTGAATCTTTTTTTTTT
>NW_022106953.1:0-1126 GCF_000313985.2 Echinops telfairi
TGACTATCTTTAAACAGAAACACTTCTGTGGCCAGATTCTTTGCTTGTTTGGGTTGTAAGAGAGCAGGGATGAGAGAGTGAAGTCTTTATCTTCTCAGCTCTCCTAACAGAAAAATGGAGCGCTGGCATTTCAGAGTTCATAAGTGCCATTTTTCTCTTTGAGGGGTGATTTTTAGGTGTTTGGTCCGGAAAATGTCCCCCATATTTTAGACTCCCAAGGCCTCCCTCCATTCCTTTGCTGTGGAGGTAAGAGAGTCTAACAAGGCACTATTGTGCCTCAGTCTGGAAGTTGTGTCATACACGGTGATGAGTGCACCTGAAGCACATGTTTCTCCAATAGAACAAAAAGAATCTTCATCGTTTCCCAGAGAGGGCTTTCTTAGGGAGCTTGAACACTCACTGCTCTTGTGTAAAAGCCAAGTCTGGCAATCTGCTCCTGTAAAGATTATAGCCTAGATATAAAGTTTCCCCAAATGGGGTCTACCACACCCTTGGGGGGGGCGGGCAGCAGAGCAGAGACCTACACTTTATTCTGGATTATGGGTTACAGTACAAATGTTTTTAATTACCAGTGAGGTTCTTTTTTTTTTCCCCAAAAAAGGGAGTGTTTGGTCAAATATGTTTGGGAACCTATGGCTTAGAAAACCGTACAGGGGCAGTTCTACTGTGTCTCATGGGGTCACGTGAGTCAAAAACCAACTTAATGGCATTGAACAACTTGTTTAAGGTATCTATGGTTTTATATAATGAATCATCTAATTCTTTAGCTTTTCAAAATTCTGTGTTTAAAAACACACAATCAATAGAGGTAAGGGGGAACAGATGACAAGGTCTACATATGGCCTACTCCCTGGGGGACGGACAGCGGAGAAGTGGGTGAGGGTGATGTCGAATGGGGTAAGATGTGATAAAATAATAATAATTTATAAATTATCAAGGGTTCAGGGGGAGGGAGGAGCGGGAAAAATGAGGAGCTGACAACAAGGGCTCAAGTGGAAAGCAGGTGTGAGAATGATGAAGTCAACATATGTACTAATGTGCTGGACACAATTGATGTATGTACGGATTGTGATGAGTTGTATGAGCCCCTAATAAAATGATTATTTAAAAAAAAATAGACTTTGGG
>NW_022106953.1:2398-3473 GCF_000313985.2 Echinops telfairi
GAAAATGAGCTGGTACCAACGACTCAAAATATGATGATGGAAACATGTACAAATGTGCTTGACACAATGGATGGATGTATGGATTGTGATAAGAGTTGTAAGAGCCCCCAATAAGATGATTTAAAAAAAAAGAAGAAATGCTTAAAAAAATTCATCCATATAAAAGTGAATAATGTAAGTGTATTGAAAGTTTCCTCTCCCTCCCCCATTAAGTGAGGTGTAGCTCTTTCTAAACTGCCCCTCTCGGTGGGTTGTGTACCTTTAGGTATCCCCTGAGGTGGCAGTGCCACATACCAGAAAGCAAAATAGCTTTCTGATAGATAGCTCTCCTTAATCCCTTGTCTTTAGGATCATAGAATGCTTTTGACTCTATAGGAGCATCATCTTCCTGTGTTTACTATCCCGATCTTTTTCCAGTTTCAAGGTTCAGTCTTGTCATCTCTTTAGAGGGAACATTGACTGTGGAAGTGACTGCAAGAATAGCTGTTGTTTCTGTTTTCTCCTTGCTGTGGATTCCAAAATCATCTAAAATCTCCTTGTTTTTCTCTCTACAGGTTTAACCTAGAGACTGACTTCAGTGTAGAAACACCTTCAGTCGAATCAATGGTTGGGAAAAGATAGTGACAACAGGTGACGGAAGACCAGCTCTGACCTCCCAAGGACAATGAGTATGCTCAAACCAAGTGGGCTCAAGGCCCCCACCAAGATCCTCAAGCCTGGAAGCACGGCCTTGAAGACTCCTGTTGCTGGTAATACTCCACACCAGTCCCATTGCAATCGCAAGTGAACTCTTACCACACATGGAGACTTCCCTTTGAAAATGTCAAAAAGTTAATCCTAGAAAATTTCATATTCTTGAAAATAGCTGAAGAAAGTTTCATTTAAACGACCCAGAGTCTGTGTATCCGGTCTTAGTTAGTGGACAGTTGAATTTCTTTCTTTTTTTTAAATCATTTTATTAGGGGCTCATACAACGCTTATCACAATCCATACATACATCAATTGTGTAAAGCGCATTTGTACATTCATTGCCCTCAGTCTCAAAACATTTCTTCTCCACTTAAGCCTCCAGCAT
>NW_022106954.1:0-1197 GCF_000313985.2 Echinops telfairi
CCATTTGCTTCTGGCAAAGTCTGAGTCAGGATCCACAGGAGGGAGTGTGTCACACACAGTGAGCCCCCCCACCCCCGTGCCCCAAATGTGTCTTTTCCACCATCTGTGATGGGCAGGTGTGGCTTCGCTCAGCAAACTTGGGGGCTGTAGGCACCATTGGCCTGTTATACCTTTCCCCCTGTGGGCCACTGGAGTCTACTGTTAGTCATGAGAACAAGGAGGCTCAGGAATAATCCTCTGTCTCCAGACTTTTCTGCTCATGTCCCTGTCCCCCAAGTGTGTGGGGAGGGTTATCAGACTCCTGCCTGATAACAAGTCTCTTCGATGTTTCTTGTGCTTATTTTTAAATTCCTATGTACTTCCCATTCAGTTCCTGTGGCCCTTTGAATAGGACAGCTTTTTTATTCCTTACCACCCACCCCTCTCCCCAGGATGTAAGAGGATGAGTCAAGAAAGTATCGCTACTAGATTTCTAGATATATAAGCACAGGTTTCTTCCCAACACAGCACATATAAACTTGCTTCTGGCCAGTGGGAGGCTGCAGGTAAGTTCTCCCAGGGGTGCACTGGTCCTGGTCTCCTTCGGGTGCCTTCAGAAACGGGTCCGATGAAAACAGTGGCTTCCGAGAGGATCTGCCAGGCCAGCTGCAAATCAAGGCAGAGCTCAGCTCAGAAGGTTATGATGCCTGTTCGTAGGACCACCACGGGGCAGGCTGGATGGTGTTTTCTGTAAGGGCACGCGATGGGCACGGCAGTGCATTAGGAAGGCATTTTCAGGAAACTGCTTGGCGAGAAAAAGACCAGGAAAGTGGTGTCAAGGAAAAATGTTCTGTCGTGACTGTGCGGATGATTCTCTGAGGGGAACAGGGACTGCTCAATGGGAATTTCATTGGGAAGCCTTACCCCTGCCTACCCTGCAGCCCTGGCAGTGCCCCTCCAGCCTAACTCAAAGAGCATTCCAAAGGAGCGTGATGTGAGTCCCCGGAGCATGCCAAGACTGCCATGTGACCCTTGGTGTTGGTCGGAGAGCTCCGATTCTTCGGGGAGTGTTAGCGAGGTGGGAACATAGGTCGTGTTCAGAAGTAGAGACTCCTCCCTGGAAGTGTGTCTGCAAACAGTAGCTTCACACTTTGATATTCTTGTGTAATAAAGGTCTCTGACTTTTTAGCAATACATTTTGACTGACTCTTTATGTAG
>NW_022106954.1:2281-3445 GCF_000313985.2 Echinops telfairi
GCTCTTGGTTTTCCGGGATGGGGAGCGTGTCCAGGGCAGCCATCCGAGGCAGACGGCAGGCGTTTTCCTCTGGCTGAGCAACATTCCTTGGTTTGGGTATACCACCTCCTGTTGATCCGTGTACTTGTGGATGGACACATGGGTGACTTCTCCTTTTGGGCCATCGAATCATGCTTCAACGAACGCTGATGTACCCTCTGCCCCACCTCATTAGTCACCACTCCTTCTACTGTGTCTGTAGTCAGTCCACATTTGTCCAGAGGAGTGTCTGGCTTAGCCCTGGGCCTGCAGTCAGCCGCTTTGAACAGCGTGCCATAGGAGGTGCTGCAGCCCGCTCTCTGCTGGGCAGGCAGGCAAGCATGACCCCGAGGCTGCTTAGAAGGCATCTGTAAGTCCCCTGGACCTGCGGTGGGGGTGGCTTTACCTCGCTGCTACTGAAGCCCCCTTTTCCGTATCCTGGGAAGAATGGGGGTCAGTGGACGGAGTCACAGGAGGCCGTTCCAAGCACCGTGCGAGGAAAAGGCAGGTCTGCCCCTCCTCCCGGCACGGAGGAGGGCTGCGTGTTGCTATGGCATTTGGAAACATTCGTCTCTTCATCACATTTTTTCACGAGATCCTTCTCTGGAGGAAGATCAGTTAGAGACTTCAGGTGCCCTTCACTATCCAGCGAGGTTCTCTGGGCTTCGTTTGGCCAAAGCATTAATCTCTCTGCTCACGGGGCTGACTTGTCGGTCGGTGGCCTGTGCACGGTGTTAGGGGCAGGAGGAGCAGGTGCACTCTGCTCCTGTTTGGGCCGACTGGGGTGCTGGTGGTGTAGTGGATTGGGCTGCCCACCACAAGACCCGCGGTTCGAAACCAAACCACCAGCAGCTCTTCATGAGAAAGACGAGGCTTTCTTCTCCTGCAAAGACATTTTCCTACAGGGCGGCTCTCCTCTGTCCTGAAAGGGTCGCTCTGGGTCAGGATTGGCTGAGGCTGGCCGTGAGTTTTGGGCTTGCAGTTCCAGGCACTGCTTTGGGAAGTCACCAACCGAAGTGAGGGCGAGCTCATGCGAGGACCACGTGGTCACCTCTGGGGCATTTCCGCAGCCTCGTTCAAACCCACGCCGTTGCCACAGAGAGGACTCTGACTCCTGGAGACTCCAGGTGTGTCCCAGGCGAGCGG
>NW_022106955.1:0-1162 GCF_000313985.2 Echinops telfairi
GAGGATTTCCCCAGAGCAATGCATGGAGAGACAGTATTTTTAAAAAAGTAATCATTTCTAACTATAAGGGAGAGGAGACCCACAATACCTGTGCTATGTGCCAAAGTTGTTGCAATACACCTAGCACATGGGGAGCTTTGACATAACATTCATCTGAGGTCTAGCCTGGCCTTGTCCTCTTAGTTCTCCTCTACCCAAAATGATTCCAAAGGTGTGTTTCCCACATACATCAAGGACTATCAGTTATTGCTCAAAGAGTATATGCTCATTGTCTTACAATAATTCTGCACCTGAAATGGTTTGGTTTGGTTTTCTAAATAAGTGTGTTTTTTTTCTTTGCTTTTTTTAAAATACCTTTATTGGGGGCTCTTACATACATTCCTCTAATGTGTCAAGCACATTTGCACATATGCTGCCATCATTATTTTCAAAGCACTTGAGCCCCTGATATCAGCTCCCCAGTTCTTCCCCCTCCTTCCCCCACCTCCCCCCTCTCACGAACCCCTGATAAGTTACAGATTATTTTTTCCATATCTTACATCATCCTCTGTTGCCCCTCACCCACTTTTCCATTATTTGTCCCCCTGGGAGGGGTTTCTAATTGATCACTGTAATTGAATCCCCCTTTCTCCCCCCACCCTCCCCTAATCCTCCTGGGATCTCTACTCCTTGTTGGCCCTGAGGGGTTTATCTATCCTGGATTCCCTGTGTTGCGGGCTCTTATCTGTAGCAGAGTGCATGCTCTGGTCTAATTCAATTTGTAAAATAGAATTGAGGTCATGATAGTGGAGTGAAGGAAGCACCAAACAACTAGAGGGAAATTGTGTGTTTCTTTGGTGCTATACTGTGCCCTGACTGGCTCACCACTTCTCTCTGACCCCTCTGTGAGGGGAAGGCCAATTGTCTACAGATGGGCATTGGGTCTCTACTCCATGCCTCCCTCCCAATTCACCTTGGATATAGTTTTATTCTGGGTCTTAGATGCCTGATACCTGATCCCATCAACAGCACGTGATCACACAGGTTGGTGTGCTTCTTCCATGTGGGCTTTGTTGCTTAAGTAAGTGTTTTTATAATTAACTATCCCTGCATTCCTGTCCCATCTTAAAACCATTATGGAAAGTTATACTAAATAATATCCAGAAACAAATGACAGTCATTT
>NW_022106955.1:2548-3521 GCF_000313985.2 Echinops telfairi
AGAAAGACATTGGGCCTCTACTCAAGTACTCTCTCAATGCAAGAACACTTTGTTCTAATAACCCAGCATTCTGTGATGCTCACCTTCCCGACATGATCACTGAAGACAAAATGGGTGCATAAGCAAATGTGGTGAAGAAAGCTAATGGTGCTCAGCTATCAAATCTGGGATCTTAAAGGCTTGAAGATAAACAAGCGGCCATCTGGCTGAGAAGCAATAAAGCCCACATAGAAGAAGCACACAGGCCTATATGATCATGAGGTGTTGATGGGATCAGGTATCAGGCATCAAAGACCCAGAACAAAAAATTATATCAATGTGAACAAGGGGGATGGCAGAGTGGAGACACAAGGAAGGTCACAAGGAAGAGGTGAGCCAGTCAGGGTGCAGTATAGCTCTGCTGAAACATACAACTTTCCTCTAGTTTGTTAATGCTTCCCCACCCCCCACCCCACCCACACACTCTCATGACCCCAATTCTACCTTACAAATCTGGCTACACCAGGTCATGTGCACTGGTATAGATAAGAGCTCAAAACACAGGGAACCCAGCACAGATAAACAACCCCTAAGGATGAATAATGAGAGTAACCATACCAGGAGGGGAAGGTGGGGAGAGAAAGGGGAAACCATCACAATGATCAACATAGAACCCCCTCCCAGGGGAACAAAAAAACAGGAAAGTGGGTGAAGGGAGACATCGGTCAGTTTAAGACATGAAAACATTAATTCATAAATTATCAAGTGTTCATGAGGGAGGGAGCTAAGGGAGGTGGGGTGGAAATGAGCTGATACCAAGGGCTCAAGAAGAAAGAAAATTTTTTGAAAATGATGATGGTAACATATGTACAAATGTTCTTGACATAATGTATGTATGTATGTATTGTGGTAAAAGTTGTAAGAGCCCCCCAATAAAATATTTTGAAAGAAAAAAAGAAACAAAAAAAAAGTACTGTGTTCTTAAAAAAAAAAA
>NW_022106956.1:0-1006 GCF_000313985.2 Echinops telfairi
GTGAGATGGAAGTCTAGCTGCATTCTGCTCTGTCCGGTCTTCCTGTCTGGCAATGAGATTCTGGCAGAAAGCCTTCTCCAAAGTCGCCTCCTTCATGCTGCTCTGCAGCCGAGTTCTTGAACACTGTTTCGAGTACTCTCCCAGGAGCATTCTGCACATCTGCCTGGGAGCAAATGCCCCTACTGGGACCTCCAGGAGGTGGTGCTGGGTGCAAGGCAGGATGCTTGCCAGGGAGGTGACTCCTCTTCCAGGAATGGATGTCTGGAGCTCCACTGGGTCCTGGGAGAGGACCCAGGTTGCTGTCCTACCTAAACCCTGACCTGGGTCCAGAGATGGGCAGCAACGCTTACCTAGGTCTCCTGGGACCTGTCGCCCACTCTTGCCAGCACTCTCGGCCCACAGCTCCCTTGGTTTCTTGCAGCTCCATATCCTGCCGCCTTGTTTCTACAGGGTCCCTCCACATGTCGGTGTATTGTCAGGGCATTTTCCATGTTTGTGCATCATTTTCACTGAGTAATGACACCAGAGAAGGCTCTGCCTTTATTGTCTCATTCCCAAATCTTAATTATATCTCCCGAGGTCATACAGCCTACATCTGCGGTGAGGCTAAGTCTCTGCCAAGGTTTGTATGTCGGACCCAGTGTCTGGTCTGTGGTACACAGTGGCCTCTGATTCATCGTCCCTGTTGTCTGCCTTTTGCCAAGCCTCTGGCTGGGCTAGGGACACAGTGGTGGATACAAGATTTGATCCCAGGCTAGCAGGAAGGGGTAGACACGGGTGGGACACAATAAACCATAACAACTAGAATTCAGGTGGGAGGGGTACATGTTGTGACAGAGAGAAGCCCAGGGTACTTGAGAGACCCATGGAAGTGCCAGGCCCTTCCAGAAGAGCCCATGAGGGCTTCCTGGAGGAGGTGATACCTGAGCAATGAAATACATGTTTTATCAGTATGAAGGAGAACTTTAGACATGACTATAGTAGCTGAAAAATAATGTTTGGGGAG
>NW_022106956.1:2355-3519 GCF_000313985.2 Echinops telfairi
CAGCAAGAACTTTCTGCTTGGCCCAGAGGGTCTCTGAATTGATGGGCCAAAGACAACAGCGGGGACCTAGCGCTGAACATGAATCAACAATGAATCTCGTATGGTAGGAACACTGCTTCTTTCCTGGTCTCCGGCGCTCCCTCTTCTGCTCTTATGGATGGTTAGCTACTGGAGACAACAGAAGGAGCTCAGCGGAGCCTGCAATCCCAGGCTCCTCCTACCATCCGACTACGCACAGGGAACGTCCCTCAGCTCTTTTTGAAATCAACAAGACAGATCTCCCTGGGGGTCTGTTTAAAGCACACCCACCTCTCTCCCTCCTTCGTGTTCTCGTCTCTGACCTCTGACTCCTTAGCAGAACGGAGGGCAGCACTCAGTGCCACCGGGATTTATTAAGTGTGGGAATTTTGAGTGAAGCTCTGGTCACAGAAATGCAGAGGGAGAAAGGGTTAGAGAGAAAAGAAGAAAAACACTGCCTTTCTGGTGACCAAATTGATACATATTCTTTATTCTGATTCTTGGCACTCCCTGATGAGCAGACTAATGAGTGTGTGTTCTCGGTTTGATAGACACTAAAAGGCAGAAACTGCACAACCCTCGTTAAAACAGAGATAGCTAAAAGAGGGGCTGGGAGAGGTAAGCAAAGACTGTAGGCTCTGCCCACTGAAGAATTTCTTGCAGAACATAGTCCTGTGAAAACACCAAATAATCGAGAGAATTGAGAAAACCAATATCCTGTAAAATCCTAATGTCCTGGCTTCAACAACAACAGAAAAATCACAAGGCACAAAGAAAATTGGAACGATGGCACATCCAAATGACAAGACAAAGGGAGATAAATTGTATTTATGGAAACCTGGATAATGAATAGAATGGAGGATATTATAATATAACATTAAATAGACTCAAAGACTAAAGGACACCAAGAACATAAGGCATGAACAAAACGAGACTTAAAATGAAGAGATAGACACTATCAAAAGAAACCAAACAAATGCTGCAACTCAACTCTCTCTCTACATATATATGTATGTGTAAATATATACATATATATATATAACAGCTATTGAACGCATGTATATAATGCAAATTCCAGAAGAGACAACAGAGAGCAAGTGACAGAAAGAATATTTGAAGAAATACTGGTAGGAAATCGGCCTGGCT
>NW_022106957.1:0-1388 GCF_000313985.2 Echinops telfairi
CCAGGGACTGCTAAAAGGACAAACCCAAACCAATCTGGCATGGAAGAAGAACTGCCAAAGACTTCATCTTACATACTTTGGACATATAGTCAGGAGAGACCAGTTCCTGGAAAAAGATGTCATCGTTGGTGAGGAGTAAGGCTTCCATCAGTTGGACAGACACCGTGGCTGCAACAATGAGCTCAGGCATAGGAACATTGTGAGGATGGCGCAGGACCGGGCACTCTTCTGTGCTGTTGGCATTAAGGTCGCTGTTGGTTGGAACTCACTGGATGGCACTTAACAACAACAAAAATAAAGTTCTATGAGTATATTAAGATATAGATATATTTTATAAGACTATATAGCTATCTAGTCTTAACCCAAACAAGTGACCTAAATTAAAGCAATTTATTTGATTTTAAAGTTACCATCCTATTGTGCACCATGGATTACTTAATGATGGGATTTATCCTACCATGGCTGATTAATAGAACCAATAATTAAACGTAAAGGAATGTTCTGTGCTGCTTTGTCTCAATGTACTAGCACCTTCTTCAAGGAAGAAGACAGGAGGAAAGCGTAGACCAAGGTGTCAAAGATCAGTTCCAGGAACTGCCTGAGGCAGACTATCAATTAAAGGGCTAAACTAACCACATTTCAAAAATGATTTCCGTGTATGTTTTTTTTCAATAAAAACTAGGAACACACATTGGGGAGAGAGATTTTTACAATGTACTCAATTCTGTTTATTTTTTTAATGTGCCTTAATAAATAGATGTATTTTAGCTGTTCATTTTTACTTATTATTCCTTCACCTTGATGCATGTCAAAAGGCTACTTTTCAAGAAAGTTGTAATCACAAAAGCATCCACTGTGATTATCTACGATTGGGTCAACAGCTGAAGCACTGAATGGCTATTTCTAGTGCCACAGGCAGCGAGGAGAATACCATTCCCTCATTGTGCATGTAGTCTGTGTAATTATTATTTGACATTTGAATGGACTGGGTTGTGTGTTATTATTTTTTTAACAACTAAGCATCAAAAGACTGTTTCGGGGATGATTCAAAACATCTAAAGAAGCCTGTTTCCATCTAAACGGTTTGATCTTAGGTAATTATAGGTTAATACTCTATTTAGAAAGGGTTCAGCAACTAGCATCTGTGGCCTCCAGAGACATAGAGGATGTATCAGAGAAGAGAGCCTCACTCTGGAAAAGCCAAGTTAATAATAATAGACTGTGGGCCCTACTATTAGTTAACTGATAATAAGGTGCAGAGTGAAATTAGAGGGGAAGAAAATAGAAAAAGAGTAAACAAGAAAACAAACGAACTCAGGGACCTCTTCTGAAGGAAGTTATCGCCAAATAAATTGTTTCCTAACACACTATATTATAAAAGGGGGGGG
>NW_022106957.1:2470-3481 GCF_000313985.2 Echinops telfairi
GGATCATGCATAAACTGTGGGTATTAATGATAAAGCTCTGTTTACACAAACCCCAAACAATAAAGTCAGTTTGTGCTCCTTTTGAAAACACTGCATTTTTCTCACACCTCTGCACTTCCAGTTGTCTAAAAGAATCAACATGGAAATACTCAAATACCAAAGGCATTTTCATGTTATTTATGGACTAACCAGGGCAGGAAGTATCACAAATCTCATGAGAATCCCCTTTCTTGTGTTATTTTCAGCTTTCTGTTGCATGTTTATGGAGGTCTGAATGTTTCAGAGAAATATCTCAAAGGGAAATTAACCTCAATCTCTTTCACAGGCAAGTCCAAAGCGTGCTCATACTTATATTTTCTAAACCATGTAAGTAGCTAAGAAGACTATATATCCCAGAAAACAAGTATGATTTCCTGACTTGGAAAATAGATTCAGTAAAAGGTTCGTGGTTCCCACAGATTTAAAAGCTCTAATCTAAACCTGACTCAGAACAATCACATGACTCTATTTTCTACAGACCAGCCGAAGGGCCCAAATTGGATCCAGAGCACACAACTCAGTGGGCCTACCCTTAATCCTATCTGGTCAAGTTTCAACTTTCCAGTGAACGGATGCTGTTGAGCAAAAGCACCAGCTTCCACCATGAGAATTCGTAAAGGTACAGCACTTTGCCACAGGGACAGAACAGAAAAGACATATCTTTGGGAGAAAGACATATTGGAAAAGCAGTGGCCTTCCACCGGACAAAGCAGTCTCTTGCGGAGCATATGTCTCATGTGACGTGGGACACAAGTTGTAGAGTTCTGTCTCCACTTGTCTCTTTGACAAGACCTTTGTATCTAACTGTCCGGAAATTCTGCAGGCTCTGCTTCTTTTGTTTTTAATTGTCAAGGAAGTCATTTTCCAAATTTTATTGAATTTTTATTCCACATTCAACCATTCATACACATTTTGTTTCACCTCTTTCACTGCAATCACTTCAGTGCAACATCACTTCGCCCACTCTCTCCT
>NW_022106958.1:0-1290 GCF_000313985.2 Echinops telfairi
CTGGACATTAAATCCCACAGAGAGCCCTTTTTTACAGGAGCACAGCGCTGGAAGCCTGCTATGGCTTGGTAAGATGGAGTCATTGGAATTGTCTTTCTGCAGGTGCTTCCTGGGGCTGATGCCCTGGACTCAGGTGTGCTGTTCTTTTGGATCGTTCGCCTGGCTCCAGGGGAGAAACTGGCAAGACAGGTTCTCTCCTCTCTTGGGCCTCGTTCTATCAGGAGTAAATCTGATTCCTAAGTCTTCTTGATTCTGCCCGTCAAAGGTCAAAGTGAAGTAGAGGTGTTTGCCCCCTGTCATCGTTCAGGGTCTCAATCAGCTGGAGAATTGCCTTGATCCTCATTTCCCTCAGATGGCTCCCCCTCTGAGCGCTGCATGCTGAGCTCATTTCGGTGCCCATTTATCTTTCTCTTCTCATCACCTTACTGAGGTTGTTCCATCTATTTTAACGTTTAAACATCTCACCTCATGCGAATGTCTGCATAGCCACCGACTCAGCAACCTTCACAGTATCTTTCCCCAAAGCAGTTAATTACACAGGGAACGTCTGCTCAAGGTCCTCAAACCTGGATGGGACAAACAGTTAGTACCCTCAGCTGCTAAGAGAAAGCGTGGCCATCTCAGTCCACCCAGAGGCCTCTCGGAAGAAAGATGTGGTCACTTCCTTCCGACAAGTCGGCATTGAATACTGTACGGAGCACAGTGGCGGCCGACTCGTGAGGGCTGGTCATGACTTGCAATGCACTGGATGGCGACTGCTTTTTTGTTTTTGTTTTCCTTCGATGTAAGTTCAGGGAATATGACGTTTTTAGAATAGAGATAAACAAGGGTCAAGCCAGGTCAGATGGTCGACTATTGAGAACTTCCAGGATAGGCAAGCAAAATGGCAGGCAATATTGGCTCAAGTTCAAACAACTGGAGGGTAATGAGCCAGATGCAGAATCCAGACCCAACAAAATGCAAGGCAAGCTTTTCCACAGCATGCGCTTACATTGGAAGTAGGCCATACTTCTGAGGAATTCATTGTATCATGGTTGTGACCTGAATAAAGGTGTTACATTCAACCTAATCTTGTCCCATTAAGGAGGTTTACAATTGATTGGTGGTGCATAACATTGTGCTACTTTAGGTCATGGGACATTACTAGGTGTTAACTACCAAAACACTGGGACTCCTGTGGGGCAATATGGGGAGGGTGGAGGGAGGGTGGGGTGGAAAAAGGGAACCAATTACAAGGATCTACATATAACCTCCTCCCTAATTTCTGGCAGCGGTGTCTCCACGTTCTTC
>NW_022106958.1:2581-3515 GCF_000313985.2 Echinops telfairi
AGTTACGCCTTCCATTTATCTGTGATTGTTTCGCGGCCCCGGACGTACTAGAAGTCTCCAGCCTCTTCATCCACAGGTGCACCCAGCTTCCTGGACACAGCCATCTCCCTGTCATAAACAGAAAGATCACTTTCATTTTTCAGTTAGTTGAGCTCCAGTTTAGGGCTTTGCTGAATGCTTTTGCAAGACATTGATTAGAGAGATCTTTTTCTTTCCTGATGAGGAACATGTCCGTCATTTTTCTCTCCGGCTATCATTTATTTGTATCTAGTCAGTGTGGAGATCTAAATATGTGACCAGGTGATCTGCCGCACCTAATATTACATGGACTTTTCAGGAAACAATACACTTGTTTTTTTAAATCATTTCAGAAGGTTTTCATTAGTCACATTGAGGACTTAGGAAGTAAATCTTGAATGAAATTAATTGTTTTACATAAAACACTTTAATATCAAATCACAGTTGCCAACTCCCATTCAATATCCCTCCTAGTATGTTATCAGTGTATAATATCGTAAGAGGCGTTGCCACATAATTGATCTCTCAGGCTGTTGTCCTTAGGGTCCTTTTATTTTAAAGGACAGCTGTTAATTCTGAAAGAGAGAGAGGCTGTCAGTAGGAGTGGACACCTATAGTTCTGAGTTTTCTCTCTCCTGCTCCGTCTCTTACAGCTTTTCTGCTCTCTTGGGGTTTTCGTTACCTCCTCTGATGTTTGGCAGGACATTCTTTTCTAAAGCATACACCAAGCATCCCGCCTCCTTCCAGGTGCTATTAGGTGCACCACGCCACACACAGTATGTCCACATTGCTGCCTGTGACCTGAGGACGCACCCAGAAAAGAGGTGCATCTTTTGAAACTTCCTTTCTAGTGAAATATCACTGGCAAAACAAAGAAACTCTCAATACCAATACACTGTAGGTTGGAGAAAGGGTT
>NW_022106959.1:0-982 GCF_000313985.2 Echinops telfairi
ACAACAACAACAAAAACACAGTAAAGATCCAGTGCCTAGAATAAAATTTGGGACCCATCAGAAACTCAATAAGGATTGGTCTAAAATACCAAATTTAGGATTCTCAGGAGGAAGATGATGAAGACAAGAACCAGATCTTCTTTCTAGTTTTATGTGCTTAGAGCATGGTAAGTACTCAGTTGAAGGGCTTTAAGTCCACGTTTGGAGGGGTCCCCAAAAGTTGTGTGGTTGTGCTGAGCAGTAGCCTCATCGGTGCAAACTGCACTGACATTAGGCTAAAAGCAAGTGGAGGGAGGAAGTGCTCTGGAACAGTGATGAAGGAGGCCATTGGACTTTTGGTCAGGAGCTACAAGAGCCTCGATGACACAAGCTGGTTTTCAACATTAGTTTAACACGTTTCTGTTTGTTATCTCTTGAGAGATCTTAAAAAGTGAGGTCAGAAAAGCAGACAGAGCCAGATTACAGAGCCTTGAAATTCCTGAAGCAATAGGGGGTTTCCCACAAACTTCTCTCTGAGTGGGAGTAAATGACTACTCAAGGATTTTCTCCTTAGCTGAGACTCGAAATTGCTTTCTCATGCCCCACTTACTCCCATCCCTCGCCTGTGTGTGAGTGTGCGCTAAAGGAACGGAGGCGTTTATCATTTAACCAGACATCTCTGCTTGGGTATTACATGCAGGGAACTTACTTAAACGATGGCTGATGGCTTTTCATTTGGAAATGTTTTTAAAAAGTTAAAATAATGAAATATATCAGACACAAAAAAACTTGGGTTCAGATTCAAGCTTCTGAGGAGTGAGTCTGAGAACACATTTGGTAACTAATAAGGGGTAACACTGTCCTTTTGTTTCAGGACCCGCACCTATGAGGCATCACATACATGATGCTCATTTTACTAATCTCTAAAGAAACTCTTCTAACAGGCATCCAAATCAAACAAAAACAACAGGCAGTTGGGTGGATTCAATCCAGGGCAACCACA
>NW_022106959.1:2205-3515 GCF_000313985.2 Echinops telfairi
AAACTCTTCTAACAGACATCCAAATCAAACAAAAACAACAGGCAGTTGGGTGGATTCAATCCAGGGCAACCACATTTTACAGGGTGTAACTGCTCAGCCTCTGAGTTAAAGTTACAGCCTCTGAATTAAAAAATTTCCCTCACTCTCATTTTTTTTCAGTTAACTCATAAGATCGTATTGAACTGGGTACCTGAATCTACGCCACCTGGGAAGTGTAAATGGTTCAATCTATCTAGGGGTAAATTTAGAAAAAGCATATAAGACTTTAAAAATTTCAGACCATTTATAACAGTACTTCTAATAATTAATTATCAAGAAACAATCAGGTTGAATCACAAAAATGTTCATCCAGTGTTTTCTCTTATTAAAAATTGAAACATTCTCAATGTTGAACACTAAGAATCTGGTCAAATTAATTACAACAGACCCATGCAAAGAAATACTAAGAAGCCATAAAATAATGATGTATTTCTATGTTTATTGTTGTCAAAGGATAGTCATATTCTACTAAGTGTAAAAGAATAAAACATTAAAAATAGTATCATTTAATCTCATTTTAATAACAAAAAAGTGCTGGATGATATATGTCTCTCTTGGTGGTAGGATCATGGATGATTATTAGTTTTGCTTCTCTGCAGTTTCTGATTTTTCTACAAGGAGAGTATAAATAAAAACATGCACTGTTGGATCCTGCATCCGTTGGTAGCCATTTAGCAAGTGAAAAATCATTTAGAATGCATGCAAGACATAGCACAGAGACATGTTTCCTGTTCTTTCATCATCAATTTCCCCCTTAAAAAAAACAAAAAACTTTTATTGGGGTCTCTTACATCTCTTCTCACAATTCATACATTCCTCCAATGTGTCAAGCACATTTGCACATATACTGTCATTATCATTTTCAAAGCATACTCTTCCCACTTGAGCTCCTGATATCAGCTCCCCATTTCTTCTCCTTCCCTCCTCCACCCGCCCTCCCTCACAAACCCTTGGTAAGTTATAGATTATTATTTTCTTATTGTACATAATCCTCTATTGTCCCTCACCTATTTTTCTGTTATCTGTCCCCCTGGGAGGGGTTCTCGGTTGATCCTTGTGATAGATTCCCCCTTTCTCCCCCCACCCTCCCCTAATCCTCCTGGTATCTCTACTCTCCTTGTTGGCCAGGAGGGGCTTATCTATCCTGAATTTCCTGTATTTTGGGCTCTTATCTGTAGCAGTGCATGCTCTGGTCTAATCTGATTTGTAAGGTAGAATTGAGGTCATAACAGTGCTATGAAGGAAGCACCAAAGAGCTAGAGGAAAGTTGT
>NW_022106960.1:0-1174 GCF_000313985.2 Echinops telfairi
ATATATTTAATATAATATATTATATAATATATATAATACATTTACATTTTATAGCTACAATTAATTTTTCTTTTGTTATTTTGTTTGAACTTTTCTTGATGTATCCAGAGCAGTAGTCATTGAGGATCTGACTTTTGGATTATTTGTGTTGTTCAATGACAATCTCTCTATTTTAAAAGAAATTTAGTGTTACATGTCTGCATACAACAACTTCCCATTCCTATCTGCACTAATAAAGGAAGCACTGAATTCAAACCACTTCTTTCATTGCATGCATTCATCGATCTTCCTTCCACTTGCTTTGACATATGGCACATTGTTTTCTGACAGCAACATTTTATTTTTGTACATTACATATAAATATCCTGTACTGAGTAGCAATTATATTATTTTTTTCAATTGCTATGGTACTAAATAGGAAATCAACTAATAAATGATTTTGTTCCAAAGGTGTAGATCGGCAAAGATGTTTCTCCTATCATAAAAGCATGCTTTCCTTTTATTTTGTTATCTCAAAGATTAAAGACAAAAGTAGGCCAACTTTAACAAGTCTGCAAGGCACCAAAATAGTTGTCTATGAGCTGGCATGTATTTGCAATGTTTTTCATATTTCCCGATATATTCTAGTTTTTCACAACTAGTCAATACTTGCATATGTAAGGTAAGTACTGTAGAGGGAATTTGTATTTTTATAGCTGCTCTCTTGTTCCTGCATTGTGACTTGGTATATATGTGATTTTAGTGGCTTTTACAGTGTATAATTGAAGACTACGTAAGGGAGTTTTAAAAATTCACGAGAACACTACATTATGTTTTAATATAATTTTCAATGAACTATGCAAAGCCTCATTGCATATATGACTTGTAAGAGCTACAGAATACAGGGTATAGAGAAGCATCCTTTCCATGTTGTGTTTCTAGTAGTGAAGTCGTTCCTACTCACCATGACCCTTTACGTGCAACAGAACAAAACACTGCCTGGTCCTGCCCCATCCTCATAACTGTTATGTTGGGGTCAAATATGAAATAGCCAAAGGTGCATATAGATAACACTTTACATGCATATGTTCTTTTTTCTTTTTTTAACATTTTATTAGGGGCTCATACAACTGTTATCCCAATCCATACACACATCAATTGTGTAAAGCACATTTGTACATCGTTTCTCAAAACA
>NW_022106960.1:2381-3464 GCF_000313985.2 Echinops telfairi
AACTCTTTACTCATCTGGAAATAGAAATAATATAAGTTAAGTAGCTTTTAGTTAAATGCTAATCATTGTAAACAGTACAAAATGCACTTTATAATAGCATTGTGATTTATTTAATCCAAATATGAATATCAATATGGAAACTTTGAAAGTAGTATTTCTCTGAATGATATATTGCTACAATGTGATACAAATCTGCCTTTCAGTCAGTTATACTGCAAATGGAATCATTTATGTGCTTCAATGTTAAGTTGGCAATGCAACACATTTTCATCAGGCCCGTGAACCTTTGTTTAGATCAGCATAGCCTGCCTTGTTTCGAGGTGCCCTTGAGTCACTCCCTACCCCTGGCAACCCTATGGGAAACAGAATGAAACACCACGTGGCCCTGCCCCATCCTTATTATCGCTCCTGTGCTTGAGCCCATTGTTTCAATCACTGTGTCAACCCATCTGCCATTCCTCCACTTTACCAAGCATGATGTCCTTCACCAGGCACCGGTCTCTCTTGGGAATATGTTCAAAGTATGCAAGACTAAGCATTGCCATCCTTACCTCTAAGGAGCACTCTGACCATGTTTCTTCCAAGATAGATCTGCAGGTCCTTTTAGGAGTTCATGGTACTTTCAGTATTCTCCAGCACCATAATTCAAATGTGTCTCCTTAGGGCTCCTTTATGTCTAACTTTCACTTGAAAATGAGGTCATTGAAAATACCATGGCTTGGGTCAGACACACCTTAGTCCTCAAAATAATTTGTGTTTTTCAATAACTTAAAGAGGTCTTGTGCAGTAGATTTACCTAACACAATGTATCTTTGTATCTCTTGAATGATGCTTCTATGAACATTGATGGTGAATCCAAGCAAGACTAAATCCTTGACAACTTCAATATTTTCTCCATTTACCATGATGTGACCTATTGGTTCAGTTGTGAGGATTTTTGTCTTCTTTACATTAAATTGCAATCAATATTGAAGGCTGCAATTCTCAATCTGCATCAGCAAGTGCCTCAAGTCCTCCTAGCTTTCAGCAAGAAAGGTTGTGTCATGTCATATCTCAGATTATTAATAAACCTTACTTCAATCT
>NW_022106961.1:0-827 GCF_000313985.2 Echinops telfairi
CCTCCAAAGGGGAGAACAAAATTTACACTCTTCTGTATTTCTACAAAACTAACTTCTCTGGGTTGGTATTAGAATTAGATAACTATGTGCATATTGCTCTGTACAGGGCATGGCACCTTGTGAGTGATCAACATCTTCAGCATTGCTATTGTTTCATTTCATGACTTTTAACCATATAATATGAGATTTACTAATAAAATGATGTATGTTCCTTTTCTTGAGCACCTTGTTGGATTATTTTATTAATGTGTGGAGCATTCAAATTATTGGGTTTGTGGTAAAGAAAGATGATGTAGGTACAGTATGATTTACAAACAGAGCATATAGCTTCCAATGCCTTCCAACAGAGTCACCAAATGGAAGGAATTCTGATTTAAAGACTGTCATATAAACACATTCAATGAATCAAACATACAACTGCCCTGAAACAGCAGAAACAGCACTCTATGTAAAACAAACAGTCTTGCTAGTTTATTGAAATTATACAATTATGTAGATGGAACCTGACTCACTTGTGTTCAGTAAAGTTGATATAAGATGAGTGGTTGGGGAGGGTCAGGCTTCTTTGGTACCTAGTAAGAAGTAAGGAGAATCAAATAAAATAATTCCCCCAAAGTCCCTACTTTTCTAGAAGAAGTCTGCATCAGGAGTACAAAGTGGATGTGCACATTGACACAGGAATCAAATTTCTAACTGACTCAATCATCCAGGCTTCTGGGTAAATAGGCCCTTATGCCGTCACTCACTCCAAGCTTGATTATTTTCTCAATTCTTTCAAATTAAGATTTGTTAGCATGTTCTTCCCTTTTGTTTTTTAATTCTAGGTC
>NW_022106961.1:2596-3682 GCF_000313985.2 Echinops telfairi
GGACTGTCTCCCACCTCCAAGGAGGAAAATACAGGAGTTCCCAGAATTCTCAGGAGAAACCATGCCCACACAGAGGCCTCAATGGTTATATCTTGATAGACAGGCCAGACACCACACCTTCATTCCTAATCCTCTCAAACTGACACCAGATTATGTAACTACCACAACATGCAAGTAAAACATTGCTGAAGATTATCCAACAATGGTTTCAGTAGTACATTGACAGGAAGCTATAAGAATTTCAGGCCTGATTCAGAAGAGAATATGGGAAAAGGAATATCATTGCTGATATCTGATGGACTTTGACTGAAAGCAGAGAGTACCATAAAGATGTTAACTTGTATTTTATTAAATATGCCAAAATACTTGACTGTGTGGACACCAAAACAAACTATGGATAGCCTTGAGAAGAATAGGAACTCCAGAACACTTCATGGTCCCCATGTGGGGCTTGTCCATGGATCAAGAGGGAGTTGTGTGAACAGAATAAGGGAACACTGCATGGTTATAAAATGAATAAGAATGTGTGTCAGGGTTGCATCCTCACACCCATACTTGGTTAATCTGAGCAAATAATAAGAGAGCTTGATTATATGAAGAAGAATTCAGTTATCAAGATTGGAGGAAAACTTATTAACAAGCTGTAATATGCAGATGACTCAATCTTCCTTGCTTTAAGTAAGACAGTCTTGAAAGACTTATTGATGAAGATCAAAGAGTGTAGCTTTCAGTATGGATTATAGCTCAAGGTAAAGAAAACAAAAATGCTCACAAGTAGACCAATAACATTGTGATAAAGGGAGAAAATGTTGAAGTTGTCAAGGATTTTGTCATGCTTGGATCATTAATCAATTCTCATGGAAGCAGAATCCAAGAGATCAAAAGACTCACTGCATGTGGTAAATCTGCTGCACAAGGTAATTTCAAAGTGTTGAAGAGGAAGGCTATACCTTTGAGGATTAAGGTGCACTTGAGCCAAGTCATGGCATTTTAAATTGCCTTATATGCATGTGAAAGTTCAACATTGAAGAAGGAAGTCTAAAGAAGAATTGTTGCACTTGAAATATGGTGCTGGTGAAGAATTTG
>NW_022106961.1:3931-4859 GCF_000313985.2 Echinops telfairi
TAATTTAAATACAACAATTATTTTGCTGTCTTCCTTATTTATTGTCCATTTCACATGCATGTGAAATCCTTGAAAATACAGTGGCTTGTGTGTGACACATCTTATCCTTAAAGTGGCATCTTTCTTTTTAACACTTTAGAGAGGTCTTGTGCAGCATATTTGTACATTGGAATAACTCATTTGATTTTATGACTGCTGCTTCCATTGGCATTGATTATGAATCCAACCAAATTGAAATCCTTGACCATTTCAATCTTTTCTTTATTTATCAGGATGTTATTTATTGATCCAGTTGAAAGGATTTTTGTTTTCTTTACATCGAGTTGCACTCCAGACTAAAAAGTGTAATACTTTATCTTCATCAGTTGGTGGCTCAAATCCTTTTGGATTTCAGCCAGCAACATTGTGTTATGCACATATAACAGGTTATTAATGAACCTTCCTTGAATCTTGATGTCACAATATTTTTCAGGTCATCCAGTTTCTCAGGTTATTTTTCAGTATACATATTGAATAAGCGTGATGAATGTATGCATTCATGACACACACCTTTCCTTATTTTAAACCATGCTCTATCCCCTTGTTCTGTTTACACAACTGCCTCTTTTACAGGTGCTACATAAGCACAATGGGTATCTCCTTTTCTGTTTTTTGGGACCATCATTGACCATCAAGCTGGCACAAACTTTGACAAAGACATTTGTAAGAGACTTTGCAAGTATTAGCAATAACAAGACCCTCAAACAAGCTGCTTTCAAATTAGTTCTAATAAATGTTATTCTCTGTGTTGCAGAGTAGAACAGCATCTCTTATCCTATATCCTCTGTGTTTTTTATTTCTATTTCTCCTTCTTTTCTAATCCTTCTGATCTTTTCCCATGGGTAAATGCTGCCCTTTCAATACCAAATGGTTGATTACTCTAAGTTAT
>NW_022106961.1:6064-7442 GCF_000313985.2 Echinops telfairi
CATTTATGGGTTTGGGGGATGTCTTAGAAATATTTATGATGTTACCCCACTCAGTATAACCCATTACATTAATGAATATATTTGTAGAAAATATACAAATATCCTTTACCAAACCTATATATATTTGTGGGCATATACCCATTCAGCTTAAGTGTCTATTTTAATTTTATGTCAAACTTTGTGTTAGGCTCTGAAGAGACAATAATGAGTTAGAGATAAATTCACAATATCATTGGCACAATGAACCTCTTTTGCTGTAGCTTTGCTTATACCCCCCTCACACCTCTTTTGCCTTTTTCATTTAACAGTGATTAAGGAAACACCTATACATATAAACAAAACATTACATTTATCTAACAAAATTATTGTACAATTTTTAATTATGTGAATTTATTCTTTTGCGTTTTCCTTTGTGTGAAAGCTATTAATTTGATTACTAGTAAGAGACACAATCCATTTCCCACACTAGCTGTAGAGACTCTCTCACTACCCTGTCTACTGCCTTAAAGATGATAATACAGATCATATTTCTACCTTTATATATATACTTATATCAGTCTTACAAAAAGTCCCAAATAAATAGTATAAATATAATGTCTTTTAAACTGATAGCTTAGTAGAGAATGCTCATGACAGAGGAAGTATTTTAATGCTCAAAAGTCTAAATTTTAGCAAATTGTTGAAGGAATCTGATATTGTCCAGATATTAAAAGATATAGTGTCTGGGGGTCTTAAAAGCTTGAAGTCAAATAAGCAGCCACCTAGTAAGGAAGTAATAAAGACCATATGGAGAAAGCACGCCAGCCTGTGTGATCATGAGGTACAGAAGGGAAAAGGTATCAGAAGTTCAAAAACAAGCTATCAAACTGACGTGAAGGAACCTAGGCTACAGTCCTTCACAGAAGGGCCACACAGAAGGGATGATATATTCAAGGTTCAGTTTAGCACGGATAAAACACACAACTATCTTCTCACTCTTTAAAATTGCCTCCTCCCACTATTAAGGCCCTCGTTTTAACCCACTGATTTTGCTAGTCCTACGCATGTACATGGGTACAACCAAGATCTT
This sequence comes from Echinops telfairi, assembly GCF_000313985.2. Classification (NCBI taxonomy): domain Eukaryota; kingdom Metazoa; phylum Chordata; class Mammalia; order Afrosoricida; family Tenrecidae; genus Echinops; species Echinops telfairi. Next base: position 7,134 of record NW_022106961.1, read on the forward strand.
CCCATTCATGAAGTTCAAAATAGAGCATCCCCTCAGAAGCAGTAAGGGGAGTATTGACTTCCTGAGGATACAGGAAGAGGGGGAGGGAAAGGGGGAAAGGTAAATAGATATCTATGATGATTTATAACCCCACTTGATGAAAATGAACATCAGAATTGAAGGAGAATGGATACACGGGATGGTGTAAGTTAAGGTAAAACAATAATATTAATACATAATATACTGAGGGTTGTGGGGGAAGGTATGTGAGGGAGAGAGGGGATAAAGGGGAGCTGATATCAAGTAGTTCAAGAAGATAAGAAAATGTAT
>NW_022106961.1:8713-9871 GCF_000313985.2 Echinops telfairi
CCCAAAGAGTCTGTGTTTCTGATCATGAAATGATCAATTCATTTTTCTCTCAGTCAGAAAACATATTTCTCCCAAAGAAAGCAACCCAAAAGTCAAATTCAGACTTGGAATTAGGCTCAGAGCTTATTATTTCTGAGTGATACGCAGCAGGCTTTACATCCAGAAATAGATGGACTAAAAAGGTATCCCCACACAGTCCACATACATGGGAGAATAGGAGCCAGATAGCAGCAATGCCGCTCCTGTTTTAAAATTGGAAACACTGGAAGATGCTGATTTGTAGCAATACTTTGGGGCAGACATTTAGAGGATCATTTACTATCGGAATGGATAGTGCTTAATTATTAGGCTTCCCCTTTTGCTCCTTAACCCTTAGTTATCTTCATTGGTCTCATGGGAGAAGATGCCTTTTTAGGAGCTGAGCAGCTTTCTCAACCTACCATAATATAGAACGAAGATGTGTGGTAGATTATTGTCCGAGAAATATTGCCTGGCATCTCATTGACTTGATTATCTAGTGGTTCTGTAACAGAAGTTACCACAATGGATGGCTTTCAATAACAGAAATGTATATGCAAAGAGTAAAAAAGAAATTGCTAGCTTTCCCACCTTTTCTAGTAGGAGGAGGAAGAAAGCCATGCAGCTGTATTTTTTGTTTTGTTTTCCATTACTATTATCACTCCTTCTACATTCTTGGCTACCCATCCCTTCACCCATGATAGACTAGCTTCCATTGTATCCAGCACTCTGAAAAGCCTGCTGTTCTCAAATTGCCCATTCCATGTTACAAAATCAGTAGAACCTTCTATTAGACCTTCCTCACCACAATCACTGTAACTCCCTTAGGATAGAGGGAATTTAGTGTGAAATAACTGAAGCTTAGACACCCCCCCTTACTTATTACCTAGATCCCTTCCAATCCCTAGAAGGTGCCTAAGTAATACCTCACACAATCATATGATTTTATAATATTTACAAAAAGAAGATCACTTAACTGGAAAGACAGGGAATCCAGGACAGATAAACCCCTCAGGACCAGTGGTGAGAGTGGCAATACTGGGAGGGTGGAGTAAAGGAGGGTAGAAAGGCAGAACTGACTACAAGGATCTACATATAACCTCCTTTCTGGGGGACAGATAATAGAAGGGTCAGTGAAGG
>NW_022106961.1:14524-16000 GCF_000313985.2 Echinops telfairi
TCAGGTGCCCCCACCTGATTTAGACTTCAAGTAGTCATATTATATCTCAAAAAATTATAAATCAGTTCCTATTCTACATATCTCTGAGGGTCAAAGTTCTTATGACCTTAACATGTTATTTATTACATATTCCCTGTATTTATCTTAGGCTGAAAATCTACTTTATGCATTATTTTTCACCTCACAATTTACTAACTTTTTCTATGTCATTCACAGGAATACTTCTGATCATTGTAGTTTTATGAAGATTACAGTCCCATTTTCATAACTATCTCTCTTCATTCCATGTCCACTTACAGTGGCTCCTTGTCTCTTTTTCTGAGCTGCTTGAAAGTACCTAGGAGGTCACAATCTATTTTGAATGATAAAATGGCTACAAAACCAGTTGTCCTAAGCTAACGCTAACTTATTGCCACCTTATGTGTAGCAGAACTATGACCATAGGGTTTTCAATGTTAGAGGTTGAGGAACTAGATAGCCAGATCTTTCTTCTGAAGCAACTCTAAGTAGATTTACACTTCCAGCATTTCGGTTAGCAACCAAAAATGTAAAATGCTTGCAAAAAAACTGAAGTTTCAAAACTCTAAGTCCAAAGTTAAGAAGCAACTATAACCAAAAACATCCATTAGGGAGGAATAGCATTAGTGGAGAATAAAATGATCAAGATTTCTAATACATGGGACGACATAGTTTTGTGTGAGATAGTTGTGCTTGAGGATTGCTGTGATGCTGAAAGGTATACTTTGGGTATTTCAAATACCCTATGGTTACCCAGGTTGAATAGGTTTCAGAGGAGCTTCCAGACTAAGAACAGACTAGAAAAGAGGGAATAGATGATCCACTTCTGAGGACTAAGCCACTGAAAACCTCATGAATAGGAGTAGAACATTATCTGATATAATGCCAGAAGATGGGCCCCTCGGGCTCTAAGGCACTCAAAATACAACTATGAAAGATCAGACTCCTCAAAGTATAGTCAGTCATAATGGAGTGAATGCAGGAGAGGGTTTGGGACCTTCATTTTCTGAGGGAGGACACAACTACAAATGAAGAGAAACAGCTGTAAGCATCTGTTAACCTCAGAACACGGAATGTACCAAGTATGATGCTAGAAGAATTAGAAGTTGTCAAAAATAAAATGGAAAACACTGTAGTCATTGCGACTTTGTTCACAAGAGTAAAAAGATGGGGAAACTTTCTAAAGTGCCCATCAATGGATGAATGGATAGACAAACAATAATATATACACAGAATGAAAGACTACGCTAGACTGAGTTCTCTAGAGAAGTAAAACCAGTGACCCTTCAATATGTATATAAAGAGATGTTTATTTTCAGAAAAATGGCTCACAAAGTTGTAGATGCAGTTGGTTTCAATTTGATTCAAGTCCATGTGTTGAATATTAAGCTAGGGAATTTTCTTGATTCATTAGGGCTGGGGATCCAGGAAGCCAGAGGTGAACCATACAGAAGGACA
>NW_022106961.1:16100-17085 GCF_000313985.2 Echinops telfairi
GAGTCAGCAGTTCAGGAGCTTAGCAAAACAGGCCCAAATGGGAAATCAAACTCAAAGTGATGCAAGACGACAGGATTTGACAGCCCCAAGCTCAAGGATGTATACACCAGCAGCTTGGCGAAGCAGGTCCCAAAGGCACCTCAGGCTCTAGCAACAAGATCCATGGATCAGCTGTCTCACAGGTAGAATAGCTCACAAGTTGAGGCAGAGAATTAGCTAAGGCAGCCACACACTTGTTCAATCACCACAGAGCAAGAGAGAGAGAGCCGAGGCTTGCCGAGCCATTTATCTCTTTGCCCTCCAATCAAACTTTGACCTTATTAATCCCACATGTTTCTATTGGCCAGGTTGGCCCAATAAACCTACCTGTCACACCTTAGAAAATATAAACACATTTCAATATATCATTATCATCACCATAACCATCCTAATAGAGCTTTGTTTATTGGGATTAATTTGTATCAAAAGAAATTGAAAAATTACAAAACAAAAAAGTGGATTCACGGGGGCATAGCTGGTACCAGCTTTCCTTTATGGATGAAGAAAACATTTTGAAATTAGATAGAAGTTGAAGTTTCACAATTTTGTGAATGAACTCAATGCCACTGAATTTTTCATTTAAGATGGTTAATTTTATGGTATACACATTTCATTCCAATTATACATAAATAAAAATGTGCCTACAGGTGTGGTCCCCCAAAGATGCCATCAGCTTGTTCCTCCTGGTTCCTCCCCATTAAAGACAGTTATAAACCAAAATGGAAACTCACTGCCAGGGAGTCAATTACAACTGATAGAACAAAGTAGAACTTCCCCAGTTGTTTTCTGAGACTGTAAATCTTTATGGGAATAAAAAGCCTCATCTTTCTCCCAATGAGTGGTTTGTGGTTTCAAACTGCTGACCTTGTGGTTAGCAGCCTAATGCATAACCCACTGAACGGCCAGATTGCTTTAGCAAAACTATAAATCCTAAAAAAAAGAAAAA
>NW_022106961.1:18800-19978 GCF_000313985.2 Echinops telfairi
CTAACTGGCAGTTTTGAATGAAAATCAACTCAAGTCGCAGTGTAGGTATGTATGTATGTAAATATTTATATTTAGCTGTTTTGAAATGTACAATTAAGTGACATTAATTGTATTAGCCATGTTGTTTAGTTATCATCAAAATTTCCAAATATTTTTCACCAAGCAATATTTTCCATTAAGCAATAGCTTTCCATTTCCTCTGAAATGGTGGTCATTCATGTTAAGTTCTATCAAAATGGTTTCTACTCATTGTGATCTTACGTGCAATAGAATGAAACACTGTCCAGTCGTGTGTTATCCTTGCAATCATTACATCCTTACTGTTGTACTTTCTATGTCAATCCATCTCATTGAGGACCTTCCTCTTCTTTACTGACTCGCCGCTTTACCAAGCATGATGGTCTTTCTCCAGAAATGGGTCCTTCTTGATAACACGTCCAAAGTAAGTGGGATGAACCTTTACTATTTTCACTTCTGAGGAATAATCTGATTATAGTTTTCCCCAGACAGATTTGTTCATTTTTTCTTGCAGTCAGTGGTATAGTTAATATTCTTCACAAGTGGCATAATTCAAAGTTAGCTACACTTCTTAAAGTTCCCTACACATTGCCCAATGTTTTTACGCACATGAGACAGTTGAAAATACCATTGAGTCACATTTTACTCTTCAAAGTCTATTGGCCATTGAACATTTCAAAGAGGTCTTTCACAATAGATATGCCCAATGGATTGCATCACTTGATGCCTGGGCTACTGTTTCCATGGGCATTAACTGTGGATCCAAGTACAATGAATCCTTTGACAACTTCAAAGATTTTCTTTATTCATCATGATGCTGGGTATTGGTTCAGAGACAGCGGTAGCCTCTAATAAACATTAGTCTCTACTAATTTCCCTACACTAGATATTTTATAACATTATTAGGATATACTTTCACTGAAGATCGATTAAGATAATTTAAAATTGGTTGCAGCAGTGCATCAACAGAGAGCTGCCAGAAATCCAAGTTACATTCAGAAGAGGACATGAAATAAGGTATATCATTGCTGATGTCAGGTAGATCTTGGCTGAAAGAAAGGACTACCATAAAGATGTTCACATGTTTCATTGATTATGCAATGTCATATGACTGTGTAGATCATAATAAACTATGAATACCATTGCAAAGAAGGGGAATT
>NW_022106961.1:21651-22540 GCF_000313985.2 Echinops telfairi
AATTCACTGTGACCAGAGAAAAGAGCAGATGTGGAATAAGGGATGTCATTTTTAATGTTAGAGAGATCTTGTCTGAAGTAACAAATACAAGAAAAACATTTACCTGTGATTCATTCAACCATTTTCTTGGGTGTGTGATCTACTCCTATTTAAGTAAACTCTGAAGGAAGGCTTGCCTCTTCGTGTTGGTGCGGATAGTGCAACTGTCACATCAACCTCTGGTTCTTTGGAATGAAGCCAATGGCCTGCCACATTGCTTGACAAACTTGGATTCATTTCACTCTACAGGCAAGTGTGTGACCTGCTGATCTTGGATTCATTTGCCTCTGCTTCCACCAGCCTATGATCCTCCTGTTTCTTGGTTCCTGAGCCCCTGGCAGGTATGCGAGTCAGGAAAAACCTACAGCTTGACATCTGAAGCAAAGACTTGAACCAGACTGGAGACTTACCCACTTCTACAACTGTGTGAGCCATTATCTTGATATAAATAAATAAATAAACACATAAATAAGAATTTAATAGATATGATATATGTGTGTGTATATATATGTATATATGTATATATATATATATGAGTTTCACTGTTTTTTGCTTCTCTAGAGAATCTAGCCTTACACATTGGCATTACTGAAGCAATGCAAATAACAAATATGCCTCAGGAATTTTGCCCTTGTTACCTCTTCCTAGATTATTTTTTCCATAGATTACTTTGACCTCTTCCTAGATTATTCTTTCCATAGAATACTTTGGGTTGTTTTGTCAATTTATTCAAGTTCTACCCAAATGTTGCCAACCTCAGAGCAAAAATTTCTGTCCATTATGTCTAAAATAGGAGGTTCTCTCATCTTCTATTTCTTTATTCTACCTCATTTTTCTTCAAATCACTTAT
>NW_022106961.1:22640-23594 GCF_000313985.2 Echinops telfairi
CAAGGGTTCTTGAAGAAATTCTCATAGAACAGCCCTTTCTATCCTAGAAGAATTTTAGAAGAATTGTATGATGAAGAAAAATTCCTCTATATAACTTTCCTGCATTTTTCCCACCAATGGAGTTTTCCGTTTCATAAATCGTCTTCATAATGAGTCCCCATGACCAACCTATGTCCATTGAGAATCTGTTTTCATGAAGATCACTTCTTTGAAATCATCAGAAATCATTACAATAACTTTCTGAATCAACCTCTCAACCCCTATTGCTCTGTGAATTTTATTGGTAAATCCAGGACTCACTCCTGGTTATAATTAATTGCATAATTCCATAAAATTTTCTTCACTAGCTCCTATATTTCTTAAAAGATTGATGGAATGATCAACTCCTTGAGAATGAGTAGATCTTTTTGAAACACTTTTGACACTGGTGAAACCAAAGGCTTACTGAGGAAAAGATGCTTATGTCAAGTTGAAAATGCCAAGCCACAGGAGAACCCAAATAGCTTTCTTATCAGTGTAATTCTGCATTCCCCTTCCACCAGTTTTTAAACTTTGGCCATAGATTCTTCATTTGTCAACGTTGAAGATCTTTCCTCTCCTGGCTTATTTTTGAGGTCCTTCTGGCCTTCCTTAAAGCAACTGACCCATCTAAAGACTATTACTTTATATGGAACATCAGTTCAATAAACATATTGCAAAGCTTCAACGATTTGGGAAGATATCGACTTGAGTTTTGTTAAAAATTTGGTATCAACCCTTATCTTAAAATGTTCTTTCCATGGCACAAGAATTTATTGTTTGTTTTTGTTTTTTAGAAGTCATCCTAAGGAGACTAAGACAAGTGTAATACTGCGAGACAACATGGGATATGTATGCAGTCAACCACTGATTGCAGAGATGGGTTTGAACATGTTTTGTTTGGAAAAACCCATCATATATGACCTGGAATCCTAA
>NW_022106961.1:24892-26152 GCF_000313985.2 Echinops telfairi
CATAGTTAATAAAACACACATAAATATCTTTCTGTTAATTTCTGCTTTCAGCCAATATCCATCTGGTATCAACTATGATGTCCCTTGTGCCACATCCTCTTCTGAATATGGCTCGAATTTCTAGAAATTCCCTGTGACTATACTGCTGCAGCTGTTTTTTAATTATCTTCAGCAAGATGCTACTTGCATGTGATATTGATAATGTCTGCATTCTGTTGGGTGACCTTTCTTCGGAATAATTCACATAAATATGAATCTCTACCATGGCGCAGAAGAGGGAGTGCTTCCAGTGAGTTATTTCATCAACTTGCTGATACATTTCCATTGGCGTTCTGTTGAGTCCTGGAGCCTTGTTTTTTGCTAATGTCTCCAGTGCAGCTTGGATTTCTTCCTTCAGTATTATTGGCTCTTGATCATATATGACCTCTTGAAATGGTTGAATATTGAGAGTTCTTTATGATATTTACTCTGTGTGTTCCTTCCATCTTTGTTTGATGCTTTCCTGCATCATTCAACATTTTACCCTTTGAATCCTTCAATACTGAAATTCCAAGCTTGAATTTTCTCGTCTGCTTTTCCAGCTTGGGATATGGTAAGTGTCTTCTTATTTTTGGTTTCCTAAACTTCAGGTATTTGCACATTTCATTATAAATTTTATTTTGTCTTCTTGAGCTTCCCTTTAAAATTTTGTATTCAGCCACCACTTGTCTGTCAGTTTGACATACTGTGATGGCTTGCACAGTCCTGTGATGTTGGAAGCTATGTCACTGACATTTTAAATACCAGCACGGTTAGCCAAGGTGAACAACTTTCATGAATCTTCTAGACAAAAACCGAACTTCTAAGAAGGAATATGCTGTTTACTGCCGCCCACAGATTATCCACTTACAACCTTATAAATAGCAGTGGATCGTGGTCAGGTATGGTGTGAGAAAATGAAACCCTTGGGTCAGAAGGTAATTAAAATATGACTCAAAATAGAGTCAACCATAGTGATGTAAATGGAGTAAAGTTTTCAAGTCCTTAATTTGCTTTTGGATTACAACTTAAACTGAGAAAAAATTGCTTCCAACATCCATTAATAATCAGAATGTGGGATATACAATGTATGAATCTAAGACAATTGGAACACATGAATATCAACATGCTAGAAAGTAGTGAGGTGAAATGGACTAGTGTTGGCCAATTTGAATCAGACAAATTATGTGGTTTACTATGCCAGGAATGAGAAATTCAAGAGGAATTGCATGATATTTATCA
>NW_022106962.1:0-1086 GCF_000313985.2 Echinops telfairi
ACCATTGGCCACTGAACCACTACGGAACTCTGCCTACATGGCAGTCTGACCCACCTCTATAGTAGGTTACATGCAGCCCATGAAAAAAATCCTTAACAGTAACAGAGAAAGAACTACGGGCCCCCTGGTCTCCCAGAAACACAGAGCCTACAAAAGGATTGAGGAAAAATCAACAGAGAGACAAAACACAGTGGCAGAGTTAATGACTCACATAGAAGAATCAGACACGGAACTGTCACAGAAAGAAATCTTCAAAGTCTGCTTGTAGTAAAACAGGAGCTGAGGGAAGCAACGCAGAATAAGGATGGAATGATAGAGGAGATGAAGTCCGTGCACCAAAGGGAAATACAGGTGCTAAAGGATGGGGTAGCAGAAGCCACATACAACGTTACAGAATTTCCATTAGGCTTGATGAGACAGAGAACTGCATCAGTGATCTCGTAGATACTCAGACCCCAGCAATCGAGAAAGACAGTCATATAGGAAAATTAAAGAATCAGAAGATAACTTGAGATAAATGACAGATGCTATGAAGAGGAATAATATCGAATAATCGGTCTACCGGAGCAGGACACACCACACAGCCAAAATAGCAAAGGAATTCCTGGAACAACACTTTCCCACCTTAATCAGTGAGAATCAGGCACTCATACAGGAAGCAGAAAGGACACAAACTAAACTAGATCCCAAGAAGAACTCAAGACATATAATAATAAAAATATCCAACTTTGAGGAAAAAGAGAAAACTTTAAGAGCAGCAAGAGAAAGGAAGACAGTCACATACAAAGGAGCTCAGGTAAGAATATGCTCATACCTATAAGAAGACACCACGAGGAGGAGGAGAGAATGGAGCAACGTCTTCCAAACACTGAAAGAAAAACATGCCTCCCCAAGAATCCTTTACCCTGCCAAATTATCCATTAAGATAGACAGGTATATACGGGTCTTCCAGGACAAGGAAAGACTTAAATAATATGCTGCAAGACACTCGACCCTGCAGAAGGTACTGGCTGACTCACTATGGTCATATGATCAACCTCCACCAAGCACAAGCAGGAGAATACTAGATAGCCCAACTCCATCCAG
>NW_022106962.1:2663-3473 GCF_000313985.2 Echinops telfairi
ACAACAACAAAAAGCCCCTGGCCCAGTTGGCTTCACAGTGGCATTCTAACAAACATTCAGGGAAGAGTTGACACTGATCCTCCACAAAGTATTCCAGTGCATAGAAAAGGATGTCAAACTCCAAACTCATTCTACGAAGCCAGCATAACTTTGATACCCAAACAGGGCAAAGACCCCACTGGTATAGAGAACTACAGACTGATATCTCTAATAAATATAGATGCAAAAATCTTTAACAAAATATTGGCTAATAGAATACAAAATTATATAAAACATATTATCCACCATGACCAGATAGGATTCATCACAGGGATGCAGGGATGGTTTAACATCCAAAAATACATCAATATTATACACCACACTGATAAGAAAAAGTATAAAAAACACATGATAATATCCATAGATGCAGAAAAGCATTTGACAACATCCAACACCCATTCCTAATTAAGACACTCATGAAGATAGGAATGGAAGGTAAAATTCCTTAAGCTCATATAAGCTATCTACAAAAAGCCAACAGCCAACATCATAGTCAATGGAGGAAAGACTGAAAAGGGTACAAGACAAGCATGCCCCTTGTCTCCACTTCTATTAAATATCTTACTGGAAGTCATATCTAACAACATAAGACAGCAGAAGGACATTAAATGTATCCAAATGGGAGAGGAGGAGGTGAAACTATCACTATTTGCAGAACAGGAGCACTTCCAGCAATAGAAGAATATGGAAGAGTGACAGGATACAAGATCAACAAACAGAAGTTGATATATATTTGCTAGTCACATTGGACAGGACCATGGGAGAGGAGAT
>NW_022106963.1:0-1001 GCF_000313985.2 Echinops telfairi
ATTTGTTCACTTGTTCATTCTGCCGTGTTGGGCTTCACAGCACAGTAGAAGCTTTGAGGGCCAGAATCACACTGCAGCTTTTCTTAAAAAGGGTCACATGGATATCTAACTCCATAAATTTTAGGGGGAGATATATTTAAATGGTTCCATGGTCCCTCTATTTGGGAAACAATGCATACCCTAGACCCTTCTTGGAGACTGACATTGCACATTTATATAACAAAGACTCTGAGAAGTCTTGTAGCAAGAAAATCCACTTATCTTTGTACCACTGCATCTCTGTCTTAAGCTGGGTTCTCTAGAGAAGCAAAAGCAGTGAAGCTTATTATGTATATATAGGGAGACAATTATATCAAGAAAATGGTCGCATAGTTGTTGAAGTGGGCAAGTTCACATCCAGGCAGGTTCCAAGGCTGAGGGTCAAGTATTTGACTGGATGTTTTTCCAGACTCATATAGCTGCAGGGACTGATGGACCCAAGGTTGTCAGGAAGACCACAAGCTGGTGGCTGCAAAGGCAATTTAACTCAAGATCAATAGTTCAGGCTTGTGATTGCAGAGGGAATTCATCTAAGGAGGGAATCAATCCAATGGCTGGCTACTAACAATTCCCAGGACTGGTAGGCCATATGCAGGCCATTGGCTCAAGTCCACAGAACCAGAGGTTGGTGAGCCAAATACAGGATACAGACCCAGAAGAAAGCAAGCCAACTTTGCCACAGGGTCCACTTATAGTGTAAGCAAGCCAAACCCCCCAAGGAAAGTTCTTTTCAGTTGATTATAGCAGGGCTGTGATTTGAGTAAGGGTGTTGCATCCCACTCTAATCTCTTTGCAATTGGTAGGCTGCTCATCTCAAATGCCATTGTGGAGGCAATTGCATTGTGCTCAGTCACATCGTGGGAATTACTAAATCCCAACCGCCACATCCCAGTCCAGCTGACCCAAACCCAACTATTATAGTCTCCCAATGTTTGCTTTGGGGGGTCATAAGAATAACACCA
>NW_022106963.1:2258-3449 GCF_000313985.2 Echinops telfairi
GATTGTGAGAAGCATTGTACGAGCCCCCAATAAAATGATTTTAATAAAACACAACTTTAAAGAGGTCTTACGTAGCACTTTTACCCAATGCAATGAGTCACTTTACCTCTTGACTTTCATGAGCATTGATTGGGATCCAAGCCAGAAAATCCTTGACAACTTCAATCTTTTCTCCATTGTCATGATGTTGCTCATTGGTTCACTTGTGAGAATTGTAGTCTTCTTTACAATGAGTTGCACTCCAAACTAAAGGCTGCAGTCTTTTATCTTCATCAATAAGTACTTTAAATCCTCTACACTTTCAGTAAGCAAGGTTGTGTTGTCTACATATCACAGGTTAAGTCTTCCTCCAGTCCTGATGCCACATTCTTCTTCATATTATCCAGCTTCTCTGATTATGTTTGTTGCACATACAGATTGAGTAAGTATGGTGAAAGGATACAACCCTGATGCGCACCATGTGGTAGTATTCCCTTGTTCTATCTGCACAACTGCTTCCTGATCTAAGTACAAGGGCCACATGAGCACAATGTCTTGTTCTGGAATTACCATTCTTCTCAAGTCTGTCCACAGTTTGTTATGATCCACACAGTTAAATGTGTGGCATAGTCAATGAAACACAGGTAAATATCTTTCTGGTAGTCTCTGATTTAAGATCCATTTGACATCAGCAATGATATCCCTAGCTTCACATCCCCTTCTATAGCTTGAACCTCTGGTAGCTTGCTGCCTATGTAGTGCTGCAACCATTGTTGGATGTTCTTCAGCAAAATTTTACTTGCAGATGATATTAATGATATTGCTCTATAATTTGAGCATTCTGTGGGGTTATCTCTCTTTGGAATGGTAAAAATATGGATCTCTGCCATCAGTTAGCCAAGTAGCTGTCTTCCAAATTTCCTGGCATAGATGAGTAAATTCGCCCAGCGCTTCATCAGCTTGTTGAAATGTTTCATTTGATATTCCATCAATTCATGAAAGCTTGTTTTTGGCTAATGCTTTCGGTGAAGTTGGAACTTCTTACTTGGTTCTTACTCATAAGTTACCTCCTGAAATAGTAGATTGTTGACTGATTCTTCTCGCACAGGGGCTCTGGGTATTCATTCCATCTTCTTGTTATGCTTCCTGCATCGTTCAATATTTTGCTCATAGAATCTTTCAATAGTGCAACTTGAGGCTTGATTTTTTTTT
>NW_022106964.1:0-1556 GCF_000313985.2 Echinops telfairi
CACTTTGTGCTTCCACTTCCTGCTGAGAAGCCACAAGGGGCTATGCTGATGGCAGCCAGAGTCCTGGAGCTGGAGGAGCCACGTGGAGACCTGAGCCAGCACAGAGATGCTTCCACTGCCACTGGATCCACAAGCCTTTCCACCCACTGGCCTGTCCTCTTCCTGAATTTGGCATCATTGCATGGGTTGTGTGAGTCTGGAAAGGAATTTATAGACTGGTATTGGACATATCTGGTAATATTGGACTTATGGACATGATCTGGCCACAGCTGGGGTGTTTTCTCAACATGCAATTGCTCCTTTGTATAAAGTTCTTTGTTATACACACATGAGTGTCTGTGAATTTGTTTCTCTAGTCAACCTGGATTCGCACACCTTGGATCACCGCCACTGGAAGCTAAGAATGAAACTTGGAATAATGATTCACAGCCTTGGAAACCCAATCCAGCAGTTCTGCTCTGTCCTGTGGGGCCACTCAGAGTTGGAGTGGACTCAACGACCCTGGGTTGCCAAGACTAAGGCTTTAACTATAGCAAGATGAGCTTCATTTCACAAGAAGAGGATGCAGGAGCTAGATCAATCTACACAACACAATCGTTTCTTAAATGCAAGAAGAGCAGGGATGTTACATAAAAGGTGGACTGATTGTGTGGCAGATCCTCTCCTGGAAAAACTTTTAGAAAAAGTGTGTTCACATAAGATGAAGCAGAGGTGAGAGAAGGGATTGGACGGCTTTCTATTTAAACCAAGTAAATAAGAAGGGAAACATATTTGTAGAAAACTATTATGCAAATGAGTAGGGCTCTGTACATGATCAAAGAGAACCCCCATTTCCTGAAGGTTATCATCCCACCCACCCATGACCCTTTGAAACAAGCACAAGAGGACCAGGGTGAAGCAATTAGAGCCCTTCTTCCGGGTGAGACTGGCAACATATCTGCACTGCAAGTATTGCAAGAGGCCAAGAAGACCAATCTGCATCCCAGATCCCCAAGGATTTCCAACTCCAAGCACTTCAGGATTCCAGAGGAGTGACTTCAAGTGCCAGCAAGATTCCTAGAATGTCAACGTTGTCAAAGGAGCAGTGAATACTAACTAACCCAGGCAGTTTTGATTCGAAGCCCTCTGCGAGAGCATGGACCAAACTCCCGGGGGAGGAGGGGATGGGGGAGTTATTTGCAGAAAGAAAGATGTCTTCTATCTGGAAAAGCAAACCTCTAAGTTATCTGGAGGGAAGGAATTCAAGCCCCACAGAGGGGGACCCTTTAAGGGCTCTTTTCTTCTTTGTGTCTTGGCCAAGAGGAAGACGGGGTGAGGCTCATGATGTGGTTTTCACAACCAAGGCGCGCCTGCGCACACACCCTGATACCTCACTGATGAACAACGACATAAAAGATGACCCAAAATGTACAAGCAGGGATCATTCACAGGGAGGTCAAGGAAGGCACTCAAGAATCGTTCTACAGCGAAGAGGAAAACGTTTGCAAAGAGCTTCAGGTCGTTCCAAAAGAGAAGAAAGACGTGGGGCTGTTCCTTCTTCTGTCTCCAGAAGGAAG
>NW_022106964.1:2621-3490 GCF_000313985.2 Echinops telfairi
CAAAGAAGGAAGCGTGGCTCTGGTTGAGGTGATGGCCACGTTTGAGCTCCTCTGCAGGATTATTTGCACCCCGAGTGATCATAGACTTTCCTCTCAGTGGGCAATGACCCTGAGTGTGGACAGGAAATTCCACCTCCTCTTCACCGGAGGTCAAGCCTGAGCGCCTCCCTCTCTGACACTGCCCTTCCAGTGTATCATCCTCCTGATCTCTTGACCACGTGTCAGCTGACAACCTTGTGTCCGTTAGATTTATCTTCTCACTTTCTTCATCTGGGGAGTCAGAGCCCCAAAGGTGTCCCCACTCCCAATACCAGAAGCTGAAACGATGATTTCTCTCATGGAAAAGGACTTTGCAGAGGGGCTTCAATTAAGGATCTTGAGTCAGAGAGACGATCTTCAATATCCAGGGGGTGGTCCAATGGATTCACAAGGGTCCAGAAAAGAAGGAAGTAGGAGATAGGAGTGTGGCCAATGTTTGAAAGGAAGCAAGATACAGAAGAGATATGAGGAGGGGTCAAAAGAGTTGAAAAGTGGGTGACCTCTAGAATCTGGCTGATGATCACCTACTGGGCACTTTTAACTCCAATACCCCACTATCTCAGAGTCAAGGTGACCAGTGGGAATCATTCTGCTTCAAACCAGAGTGTTAGAATGTAGCCTGGTCCTGGCAAGAACAAGTCCCCAGGCCTCGAGACGTGAAAGAAATTCATTCTTTAAATTTAAAAAAAAGGATGGTTTAAGATATGAAAATAATAATGGATAATTCATCAAGGGGGAGGGAGGGGGGAAATGAAGAAGCTGCTACCAAGGGCTAAGGTAAAAAAATGTTTTGAAAATGATGATGGCGACATGTATGCAAATGGGCTTGG
>NW_022106965.1:0-965 GCF_000313985.2 Echinops telfairi
GGCTGCCATCCTCCTTTTCAAAACATTTTCTTTCTACTTGAGTCCTTGGTATCAGCTCTTCTTTTTTCCGGCCTGCCCCCCCTTCACCCTCCCTTCCCCATGAACCCTTGATAAATTAAAAATTATTGTTTTCGTATCTTACACTGTCTGCTGTCTCCCTTTACCCACGTTTCTGTTGTTTGTCACCCTTGGTGGGGGGGTTGGGGTACGTTACACATTGATCTTTGCAATTGGTCCCACCTTTCTCTCCCTTTCCCCCACCTTCCCCCTACCTTCATGGAATCACTACTCCCTTTACTCTTCTTGAGGGGCTTAGCTGTCCTGGATTCCATGTGTCGAGAGCTCTATCTGTGCTAGTGTACATGCACTGGTTTAGCCAGACTTACAAGGTAGAACTGAGGTCATGATAGTGGTGGGGAGGAAGCATAAAAGAAGTAGAGGAATGCTGGGTGTTTTCTCGATGCTATACTGTACCTTGGCTGACTTATCCCTTGTGCCCCTTCTGTAAGGGGATGTCCAATTGTCTGCGATGGGCTTTGGGTCTTCTGAGCATGCCGACACCTCTCGATCACACAGGCTGGTGTGCTTCTTCCTTGTGGACTTTGTGGCTTCTCAGCTAGATGGCTGCTTTATCTTCAAGCAGTTTATCTTCAAGTGGTTAAACGCTATATCTTTTATTAGCCAGGCACCATCAGCATTCTTCACCACATTTGCTTATGCACCCGCTTTGTCTTCAGTGATTGTGTCCGGACGGTGAGCATCATGGAATGCCAGGTTATTAGAAAAAAGTGTTCTTGCTTTGAGGGAATACTTGAGAAGAGGCCCAATGTCTGACTGCTACCTTAATACTTAACATATAAATATATGTACATAGATCTATATCCCTATCATTATATATTAGTATACAGTGAACCCTCGCCACTTCGCGCTTCGACTTCGCGGCTTCACTGTATCGCGGTTTTTGC
>NW_022106965.1:2612-3508 GCF_000313985.2 Echinops telfairi
AAAAAAATAAAAAACAAAAAAGAGGTACATCCCCATGAACCCAGAGGGGTGGTTCTACTCAGTCTGATAGATTCACCATGGGAAGGAATTGGCGTGATGGGAGTTAGTTGAGTCTAAAAACAGTTTGAAAACAATCTTCTGACTGTTCCTCTGCTCGCATCCTATCTGGAGGTGTTGCTCCAGGTCTATTTATTGATAGGGGAGAAAGATGAGGCTTTCTATGCTCTTGAAATGTTCCAGTCTTGCAGACCCACAGAAACAGTACTACCCTGCCCTGCATGGTCACTGTGAGTCGGAATTGACTTCATATCAGTGAGTTGGATCTGAAAACAGTTTGGAAAACATGTTTTACATGGTCTTTCTGATAGTACCACACATGGAGATGTTTGGCTAGACCCTTCTTTATTTTATGGGAGAAATTTGAGGCTTTCTCCTCCTGTTAAGCGTTATTAAAGTTTCATAGACCTACAGGGACAGGTCTACCCTGTCCTATAAGGTCACTGTGAGGCAGAAGCTATTTGATGGCAATGAGTTTGGTTTGGTTTGTTATTTATTTAGTAGTTAGTGCCTTTTTCATTGTCTGGGTTTCAGAGCAGTTCTACAACTTGAAAAGCAGTCCTTCCCGATGTGTTGTCTGTACAGGTGCTTCTGGAATAAATGGAGGGCGTTCTGGCAGTGCTGCTCGCCCCCGTGGGGTGGAGCGGTGGGGGACGGGGACAGTGGAGGAAAGGCGTGATTTGGCTCCCACAGTGCTCAAGCCTTTCTCCCTCAGACGACACCTTGGATGGAGGAGCTCCTACTTGCTGACGTGTGATTGTGTAGACTTCAGGAAAGATTGAGGCATTGCATCCCCCTGGATTTATGAAAATATTTTCTTAAGGAAAATGTAAGGATTT
>NW_022106966.1:0-1345 GCF_000313985.2 Echinops telfairi
GCACAATAGACCTGTGCCGTGGGGATTTCAAGATGGTGACCTTCAATATGAAGTGCCTGTGGGTGCACTTGAACCCTCAACCTTTCATTGCCTGGCCATTTGCGCCACCTGGAAACCCAAACCTCTCACTGCAAAGGCACTGGTCTTCCCACAGAAACTTTCATTCACAAACAAATCAGCGAACTTGGAAAAGAAAAACCAACCAACAAGTAAGGCAGGAAACATAGCAATTGAGGTTATTAAACCAATTTGTTCTGATTATAGGAGCCATGCAGGCAGCTAGATTTAACCTGTTGGGAGCCACTTTCCTGGGTGCTTTAGACCCCGAGCTCAGAGGCATTTAATGGAGGTTTCCTTTTCCCTGAAGGGTGGTGGGGAACGCAGGAAGCACACAGGAGCCGCTCCGTGGAAGGAATGGGGCTTAGCACTGGCTTTCCTTCAGCCCCCTCCTCCCCTAGGCTTTTGCAATATTCAACAGTGGAGTCTCTGCGTGATCGTTTTCCTCCCACAAAACTTCGTTTTTCGGTCCTGGTCTAACACCGTCAAGCTTTGCATGCCAGCAGAAACATAAGCGACCAAAACGGGAGCCGTCTAGCTCAAACGCAGTCAAATTTCCAGGGAGGAGAATTCCTCCTTGCCTCTGGGCTCTCACCCTTCTGGCCGAGTTCCTCTGATGCCAGAGAACCGCAGGAGAACCGCACTCTCCGGCCGAATAACCACATGCTGCTTTGCACTATCTGTTGAGATTGTTCTTTGTCAGAAAAAAGAACGTCTGCTAAAGCTACTGGGAGAAGACAGGCTTTGGTTTATGAACCAGTCGGATGTTAAGCATGTCACAAGATTTCGTTTCGTCCTCTGGTTACCACAACACGAAACACCGATGTTCTCTGGCCTTTGCATTCCCCGTCCGTTCTCTTGCAGGAAACCACGCAGGAAAATAAGCAAACAAAAAACCAAACAATCAAAAAAACTCCTTTAATTGATGAGGGGGAAAAAGGGGGTCACCTCTATTCTGACTTCACTTTCTTCTTGTTTGCTTTCTTCCCACAAGTGCGTTGGGTAGATGGGACTTGTGCAAAAGTGTCCTTTTCTCTGCTCGGCATTGACTTGCTGAAATCGCCCTTGCGGGACCTGCTTTGGGCTTCCAACGGGGTCTTTCCCTCGGGGTCTTTCCCTCGGTGAGTCCTCTGAGTTGACAGCAGCAGCGCTTGCCGGTGGGTCAGCCAGGAGAATGCGGTCAACAGGCGCTCTTTGGATGGATTACTTCTAGGTACTGACAAGACAGCACAATGCAATTGATAGAAATACATCACGGATTATAAACCACTTTCATAGTCAGATTTCT
>NW_022106966.1:2002-3452 GCF_000313985.2 Echinops telfairi
TATCACTTTTTAAAGCATAGTGTTGACTTGGGAAATAGAAGAGGGCCGAATTCTTCAGGGAAAGGTTAGAGAGATGGAAACATTTCCATCAGATATGTGTATACCTAGATAGAGACTATGCTGAGAAATAGTAGCTTCACCTTTTTGTTTAAGAATGGTTTCTATAAGTTAGTGTATGTACCCACACACATACATACACTTCAAACATTCCATTATATTTTCATTTCAATTTCCCATGAATTTTTTAAAGACTCCTCATAGAGAAGTCCTGGTGGCTCAGTGGTTAAACACTTGATAGCTAGCAACAAATTGAAACTTATACACACTGTGTAGATATAGATGTAGGTACAGGTACAGGTATAGGTATAGACAGAGGCAGGATTCAAATAATTTAACAACCAATTTGCTGCTCTAATGACCATTTTAAGTATAAAAGAACTGATAGACTGAACGGTAGTTTGTTATTTCATTCAGCTAATAGTTAAATACAGACAATAAAAGAGGTACACAAACTAAATTGTGTTATAAGAAAGAGTTTTAAAATATCAATGAAAAATATTAAATAATAGCTGACAACACAATACAACTGTAATTCAAGAGATTTCCACATTGCTTCTGGATTGATGTCCTCACTTGCATGTAGCTGAGCACCGTTGGCTGTGAGACTTATCCTTCCATCTCCTCACTGTAGCGATAAGACCCCATTCCTTTCGAGTCCTTGTGTTTGAGATGCTACAAACAGGCAGCGTCTCTTTTCTGCAGTTATTATGTTCATCTTCGAAAACCCCTTTCCGCTTTTGCTGCCCTGACAGCAATTACTCTGACAATATTTTGACCTTTTTGAACACTTTCAGGCATTGCATCATTCACTTGCAATATCTGGTGGGAATTTGGGGGCATGTCACAATGCTGAAACGAATGGCAGCAGGTCACCCTCTGTTGTTTGGCACGTTTTCTCTTTGCACGGATCTGTTTGTTTTCTGAAGTAACAAACACGAGGGAATAAAACTGTAGTATTTCAGCAAAAGTAGAATGAGCTTATGAAATGAGTAAATTACTATTAAATGCATAGTTCCATCTGTTTTTTTTTTTTACTTTTGCATAGTCTTTCATTTTTTTCAATTATTTTATTGGGGGCTCATACTATTCTCATCACAATCCACACATAATCCACCGTGTCAAGCACATATGTACATTCGCTGCCCTCATCATTCTCAAAACATTTCCCCTCCACCTCAGCCCTTAATATCAGTTCCTCATTTTCCCCCTCATCCCCACTCCCCCTCATGAACCCTTCATAATTCACAACTTATTATAGTTTTGTCATAAATTACACTGTCTGAGGTCTTCCCCCGCCCTCTTCTCTGCTGTCCCTTCCCCAGGAAGGAGGCTATACATAGGTTCTTGTCATCGGTTCCCCCTTTCTACCCCACATTCCCTTCACCCTCCA
>NW_022106967.1:0-988 GCF_000313985.2 Echinops telfairi
TTATTCTAATGATTTTAAATATGAGATGTGGTATTTTATTTTTCTTATAATATTTTTAATGATCTTTAAGAAAGTTAAGGTGTGTTGTGAGTTGAATGAGGACAATCTAGAAAAACAAATTAAAAGTATTGAGATACTAAATATTGTCTTAGCTAACAAAACTGAAAAATACCTTAAGTTGATCTAAGTAGAAGTGTTAATATCAAAATATATTCTCTTCCCCTCAAATTTGGCATTTAAAACTATGGAAAATGCACCTGAATTTTTATTTGCTATAAATTTAACTTCGGGGAACCCATTTAATTACTTAAAATTCAGACTACAAACATTCTATCCAATTTTTCTAGTTTATTTTTATTGACTATTTTGTTTCAGTAAAGACTGAATCAATGTAAGAAAGTAAAATTTAAATCAGTCAGTTTTCTGTTGTTGTTTAATTTATAAATAGGATGCCCTGGTAAGGGATTGGAGGGGTGAGGGGAAGACAAGTGTAGAGATAAAAAGTAATAAGTAAATAGGAGTGTTTATATTAGTTTACTCATGCTGTGTCCTATTACCTTGGGAAATTAGGATTCTGAACTTCATCATCCATTAATATGTAGGTGTTGTGGGAAAATTTTACACTTACATGAATGGATAGCATTCCCAAGTAAGCTTGGTGTGAATAAAAGTGTTAGAGAGATTCATGAACATTTTCTGGTGGCTGACATTGGAACCCAATTTAAGAAACATGAAGTTTCCACTCTTGTGTTGAGATAAATACTGGTATAGGTAGGAAGGAGCTGGGGTCTCCAACAGTTAGACTCTGGGCTTCGAATGGAAAGATTGGTCCTTGTGACCACCCAGCCATACCACCGGAGACAGACTTGAAAATCGGCTTCCATAAAGATGAAAACCAAATTCACCGCCATCAGGTCGGTGCCGACTCATCGCCACCCTAGAAACAGGGTTGAACTGCCCCTGAGCGTTTCTGAGACTGTCGCTCTGT
>NW_022106967.1:2468-3507 GCF_000313985.2 Echinops telfairi
ATGATTTTTCTATGGGGCGATTTTCATTACCTCTTGCCTGGAACATATTAAAGGTATAATTATTTTTTCCGTATGCAATAGATGTATATCCTAGCTGTAAAGGAGAGGAAGAATGAATCTTTACTAGTTCTACAATGGAATGAAGTTAGTAATGTGTTTAAGTGCGTAAAATACTTGTTAGGATTTTGGTACACAGGAAGTTATGGATTTTCATAGTTTGTTTTTCCTTCATTTCATTATAAATTTAATACATTTCAATGTTAACTAATACCACATTACACATTGGGTACCTTCTGAGAATCTTAGGCGACAGGGCATTCTATGTACCCCCACACTCATACTTTTCTTACGGGCCCCGATTGCAGCAGTCTCTGGAGGGGTTTCCCAGTGTACATTAATGCTGTGTTCATTTTAGTAGCAATTCTTGGGTGGGATTTTTCTCATTCCACTTTTTAAAAATTACCAATTATTTTCCATGTTACTACAATCAGAAGTCCTAATAACTACTGAAGACAGGGATGTATTTTTTCTGACATTTTTCTATTGTTTGGTACTTAAAATATGATATCCAAATTGTCATTTAAACATAAGCAACAAGAACACAATCTAACTACACACATTAATTTTTTCTAATCACTTTTAGAAATATTATATACTACTATAGTCTTAGATTTATTTAGAGGATCTTTATATGTTTTCAGTGGGCTATATTGCTTGCTCTTTAATTAATATCTGTTTGGCTTCACAATTTAGATTGTCAATTCAATGTGGAAGATATACACCTACAAAATCTAGTTCATAAAGTTAGTCTATGTCTTACAGAGAAATTGATTTGGTCTTTTATTTTACTTATATTCCACCCAATTCCTTTCAGCTAATTACAGAAAGTAATTAATGGAATGCCTCCAATATCTAATGTTTGCAAGTACACACAAAAAAAAGAACTTGTGTTTTTAATTGAAAATTAGATCCAGCATTTAGATTAGATCCAGGTACTGTTGTCTCTTAACTTATTTTTCCAATTAACCAAAACAGATTA
>NW_022106968.1:0-1168 GCF_000313985.2 Echinops telfairi
AAGTCCATAAGTCCAATATTAGCCCATATGTCTAATACCAATCTATAAAGTCCTCTTCAGACTCACAAAACACATGCAATGATGCTGAATGCAGGACAATCACAGGCCTGTGAGTAGAAACTCTTGTGGCTCTAGTGGTGGTGTAAGCATCTCAGCACTGGCAGGGGTCTCCATGTGGCTTCTCCAGCACCCAGGGCTGCATCAGGGTAGGTCCATGTGGCTTCTCCTCACGATGTCTCGCAGGGAGGCAGCCTTGTCAGTAGAGAGTCTCCAAGTGAGTGAGTCCAGAGAGAAAGTGTCTCACACCTTCAAGCATGAAATCCAGGAATTCCCAGACTTCTCAGGAGAAGGCCATGTCCACACAGAGGCCTCACTGGCTATGGCCCTATTGACAGACTAGACTCCACCACTTCACTCTTAATCCTCTCAAGTCCCAAATGGACACTAGATTACTTTACTACCACATCTGGGTACCATCTAGTTTCTTCACCACAATTTACTATTGCACCCATAGCCTCAGTGATCTTTTCATGCAGACTAGCATCCAGCCCAGTCATGTAATAAGGACTAATTGTTCTTAAATTGGGGGCAGACTTAGTGCAAACCCCAAATCAACTCATAAATCTATGATTTACATATGTTTCTGGTTCTCATATTAAAGAACATTATCAACCCCCACCCCAGGGCAATAAGGTAATGCTATTGATAGTATCTTTTATTTGGCAAATGATATAGACTTTAAAACACCGGTGAGAAAGGAATGTTTACAAGTATAGCCTGGCTATGAGCTGTAATACATGACTTGTCTACTTGTATTGATTGAACCTTTAAGTGAATGGACACTATCTACACAAACAATGGTGGTTGGTGAAAAGGCAAACTTTTAATAATATTAATTCATATTGCCACAACCATGCCTACCAGATTAAACCATGTCTTAATAAAGCAAGGCATGTTTTAAAATAGTAAGTATACGAAGTCCTGGGCCACCATTCATTGGGCACCTTTAAGGCAGGAGATTGGAACTAAAGTCCATTGACTGCCATTTCTATACCCAGGGGATAACAGTTATCTGCTTTTTCTCACACTTGGGAGTTTCAGCCTAGTTCACTTAATGAGGTTTACACAGATGTGGCCAATGAAGGCTGATGTGTGCCCTGAAAGAATA
>NW_022106968.1:1827-3507 GCF_000313985.2 Echinops telfairi
TCATGATTGCTAGACAGGTTCTCTACCCCATTGCTCGAGAGACCAGCTCAGAAGATGACATGATCTGGGAGCAGAAGCCTGCCTTCATCGTGTTGTTTTTCCTTACCACAGTGGGCACCTACAACATCTGTGCTTCTGTGCATGACTAACTTACTCAATATAACCATTTCTAGGTCTCTCTATGTCATGAAGTGTTCCATGCTTTCATGGCTGTTTTTGAAGGATGCAGAGTATACCCCTCAGCATTTGTGCTGTGTCCAGCTTCTTGCAATCGAGAACTGCCCAGGAGTGAACATGGGAAAGTGTACATTTGGTCATGTTCTGTCTCTTATTACTTTGAGTTATATGCCCAAAAGGTGTTGCTGGATCATATGGTATTTCTCTTGCCAGATGTTTTAGGTATCGCCATATTGCTTTCCATATGATTGTTCATAGTTACATGCCCACTGGCAGTTAAAGTTAGAAGCACTGATAATATTAACATAAGAAAGTATATTTGAAGGAAAGAAGTATTACTGTGTTAAGCTGGGTTGGCTAGAGAAACAAGTTCAATGACAACTCACAAATGTTTAAGAAAGATTTTTATGTCAACAAGTAATTTACGTCAAGAAACTATTCCAGCCCAGGCCAACTCAAGTCCATAAGTCCCTCTTCAGACCCACAAAGCCACATGCAATGATGCCGAATACACAAAGACCACAGGCTGGTGGCCGCAGCAGCAGAGTGACTTGGATCTCCCTCAGCAGACATGTGGCAGGGCTCTGCAGCTTGCAGCATGGCCAGCAAGCAGGAAGGGGAAGGCAGAGAGAGGGAGTGTTTCCAGGGCCCCTCTTTATGAGAAGGCCACACCCACATGAAGGCACCATCAGACTGGGACCTGATTGACAGTCTGGATAACACCTCTACTCTTTTATGTATCTTCAAGTTGACATAAAATTATGTCACTAGCACAAGTGAAGATAAGAAGATATTTTAGCATTATATTAGCTGCAAGTGTGAAATAACTACATATAAAGGCAATGATCTATTTCACCCACCACTAAAATTCTAAATGGGAAACTTCCAGGAAAAAAGCCAGACGGCCCAGGTTCACTCACTGGCTCGATATCTGAGAAAGCATATGCCTCTTCTGACCTTTAAGACTACAATGTGCTGTGTGTATCCAGTGTCCCCTCTTCTAGAATCAAAAGAATAACTATTTTGATCTATGCCTGTCTCACCATTGGACAATGGGTGTGGAGAAGAAGAAAACTTGTCTTTGATTCCTGTCTTTCAGATCAAAGCAGACAGTGCTCAAGAAAACATACCTGAAGATCCTATCCATGTCTAGAAGGATTCTAGATGATGAGAATATCATGATAAATGGAAAAAGATTGATGTCCAGGATTACATTTTACTTGAATCTATAACCAAGGTCCATGAGAGCAGAAGGCAAGAAATCAAATAATATTTGTATTTGGCAAATGTGCTGCAAAAGACCTCTTTTTTTAAAAAAAAAATCACTTTATTGGGGGCTCGTACAACTCTTATCACAATCCATACATACATCAATTGTGTCAAGCACTTTTGCACATTTGTTTCCCTCATTATTCTCAAAACATTTGCTTTCTACTTGAGCCCTTGGTATCAGCTCCACATTTTTCCCCTCCCTCCCTACTCCTCTGTCCCCCATGATCCCTT
>NW_022106969.1:0-754 GCF_000313985.2 Echinops telfairi
AATAACAACAAGCAACGCTGTACTGGAATTCCTAATTTAGTTACATGTTACATGAAATCTCAAATTTAGGGACCACTGTCAAAGATAAAATGGACCCTTGGAAGGGGACTGACATCATGAGAATTATTCTTTAGGAAGCATCATTTCGAAAGCAGCATGCCAAAAAAGAAACAGAGGACGTGAGGACAGGTGAAAGGAAGTGAGACCGACTGGGACTGGATATCTGAGAGGTGCTTAGGAGTCTCTGGTAAGAAGCCGATGGAACCTGACCTAAGACATTGACAAAGAGATTAAGAGAAAGCAGTGGATGCAAGAGAGAAGCTCCAGGGGTCGTGAATGCACAACACTCATTGTCTGCAGATGACAAACATATGGTTTCTTAGAAATGAGGAGAGGACAACGGAAACAGCTGCCAACAAGTTGACTCTGATGCATGGCAACCCATGAGTGTGAGAATCAAACTAAACTCCACAAAGGTTTCAATGGTTTCTCTTTCAAATATAAATTTCTCTATCACACCTTCCAATTAGCAGCCAAATATGTTAGCTATTTGTACCACACAGCAATGTCAAAGCAGCCCTGGTGGTATAATGGTTACGCTTTGGGCTGCTAACCGCAAGGCCCACTGTTCTAAACCACCTGCCGTAGGAGAAATATGAGGCTTTCTACTCCTATAAAAGAGTTACAGTCCCAGGAAACCCAGAGAGGCCATTTTGCCCCATCCTATGGGGTCTCTATGATTCATAATCGACTG
>NW_022106969.1:2202-3507 GCF_000313985.2 Echinops telfairi
ATCCATACACACACACAAAGTTATCAGATATGTCATTTAAATATAGCTTTTTTTACAAGTAAGGAAAGCAAGATATAATTAGATTCTATCCTAAGACCAGAAGAACTAGAAGTACCTGGCTACCAATACCAACAGCTCTAACCAGAGACACAATTGAAGGTCCTGGTTAGAGAGGGAAAAGATATAAAACAAAACGCAAGTCCATAAAAATATTAAAATAACTAGATTTACTGGACATTAGAGACGAGAAGAACTAACAGAGTGTTCTATGGCATTAAATATCAGTTAAAATATCAGTTAAACCTGAAACTGTAGACACTCCCAATGGTCACCTTTCAGGAAAATAATGCCTTATCTATAAAATTAAAAACAATAACATTTGTGAGGAATGTTCTCCATTAGATAACCAACAGTTTCAGGTCAAATGGTCAACATTTAGCAAAAAGCAAAAAGAAGCAGAGACGCTGGATGGCTAGAATTAAGGATTAAAACTAATGCACAGAACAATTTGTATATGCATTACTGAATGGGAATCTAATTTGCTGTGTAAACTTTCACCTAAAATACAATAAAATATTCCAAAGAGAAAGACGATATGTAGGGTGACTAATAGTGTGCTGCTTACGTCACAACCCTCAGTCAGTGTTAGCTCTTATGATAACTGTGGGTACAGGGAAAGGGAGAAAAGTGTGAAAACTCAATTAACAGTTGTTCTTGTCTGTATCCATGAAGATTTACTGTCTTGAAAACTTTAAGGAATGGTTCTCTGTCCTCTGGGATAACTGCAAAATGGCATCGACTAGATGGCAGTAGGTTTTGGCTTTAGCGTTGTAAGAATGCTTGAATACAGATACCAGTGGCTAAGAGATTTCATTAGAGAAGCCAAATTATTTACCCCACATCTCAGAGTAAGAAGCGACTGATCTGAGATTGGGATATAGTTATATATTTTAGTACTCATTCTTTGGCAAATGGCAGAAATCTCAGCCAAAATCCAATAAGGAAGAAAGAGAACTTATGAGTTTCCTCAACTCAAAAGTCTCGTAGGTAGGCCAGGGCTAGCTTCAGAAGGAATTTACCAAGCAAGTGAAACAATGTCATCAACAACTGTCTTTGGGTTGCTTCCATTCCCAACAGGCTTCCCCACTGTGATAGCACGGTGTCTCCAGAAGCACCAGCCTCACAGCCAGGCTTCACCAGGACCAGCAGGAAAACAAAGCAGTCTCTTCTCCAGCAGCCCAGGGAAAGCGTCACTGCACCCCCTTATTTTAATTAGGTCACAGACTGAAAGAATTCTTGGGGTTT
>NW_022106970.1:0-925 GCF_000313985.2 Echinops telfairi
GCTTAGTGGATATTTACCACTCCTCTTTTCTATCTGGGCCATAGCTTGTGCTTGTCAGATTCTATATTTGACAGCCATCCTAAGCAGGTTACTAACTGACTCACAAGAACCCTATGGGATAGAATAAAAGTATCCCATAGGATTTCTGAGGTGATAACTTTTTCCAGGTGCAGACAGTCTCAGATGTCCCTGAACAAGTGTCTGGTGGCCTTGGGTTCTTGGCTTTCAGTTAGCAGCCTGAGGCCTAACTACTGTGCCACAAGGATCCTTAGTAGCTCCACTTCCGTTAGGCTTTCAAAAATAAGGTAACCCAGTTTTGTGTGTGTGCCTGTGTGTGTTTAACTAAAGTACCACTTTAGGATGACTCTTCTTTCTTCTTCTTTGAAGGTAATCATTTGTTGGAAATACCCAAGAACAAAAGAATTGGTGTCGTGTCTAAAGCTTAGAGAATTTGTTCAGAAAATTTCCCAATGTGCAGGACTGTGACAGCCAATAATTTAAACCTCTGACATGCTGTCTCATTGACCCTGACATGTAGGGTCATCTGATTGTGCCTACTCATAACTGGCCAAATTAATCTCCATCCGTTCAAAAGCTATTATGTCTGCAGGACTCAAGACTGTGGTTAGTTTACTGTCACTACTGGAAAGTTCTATTTCTCTGGTCTCAGCTGATAAAGAAAGGGATTTCTCAAAGTCAATCATTCCAAATAAAGAACTTAAACCCATTTTAACATACCTCTGGGAAACAGATCTGCATTAACCTCGTCTCTGCCTTCTCTGGCAATCATAGGTGTAAGAGACTGCACAGACACCAGTGATTTCAGCCAGCGATACATCAAGGGGACAGAGACAATGAGGCAAAAATAAAATGGAACTGGGGATTAAGGGATCTTCTACTCAGCCATGTGCAGAACATTGAAAAT
>NW_022106970.1:2704-3507 GCF_000313985.2 Echinops telfairi
ATAGTGGACAGTTTCAGTGGAGCTTCTAGACTAAGAGAGACTACAAAAAAAATCTAGACTGAAAATTAACCAGTGAAAACATGTGAGTCACAATGAAACATTATCTAACACACTGCTGGGTGATGAGACCCTTAGGTTGAAAGACACAAGATACACAATGGCTGTAGTAATGGACTCAAGGATATGCCAAAAAAAAATTAGGCTATTGCAGGACTGGGAAATATTTTCTTGTGAGTGGGATTACCATGAGTCAAAATGGCCTTGATACCAAAAAACAACTTGGTAAAATATCCAAGTTTAAAGGAATCTGAACTCCAGTCTGTCATAGTAATTGTTATTAAATTATTGAACAATATTATTAATATAATAAGTAAAGTTTTGTTGAAGATCATTCAGAAATGGGTGCAGCAGTATTCCTATGGAAATTTCCAAAAACTCAAGCTGTATTGAGAAGAAGACACATTTGTGAGTGTGTTAGGCTGGCTTGGCTAGAGAAACAAATAACCACTGGACCAATAAACAACATGGTGGAAATTAGAAAATACAGAACTTGTCAAGGAATTCATTGTCTTCGGATGCATAATCAACATCCATGGAAAAAGCAGCTAAGAATCAAACGAGGTGTTATTTTTTGAAAAATCTGCTGGACAAGACTTTTTTACAGTATTTGAAAGCAAAGCTTTCATTTTAAGGACTACGGAGGTGAACCCAAACCATGGTATTTTTAATGGCCTCACATGCCTGGGGAAGCAGGAGAATGGATCAGGAAGATGTGTTAGTCTGGGTACTTTGGAGAAACAAAT
>NW_022106971.1:0-1018 GCF_000313985.2 Echinops telfairi
GTGGTGGGGCCTGGTGGGAGGACAGGATGGCCTTAGCCTATCCCTTGGGGCTACAGAGGGTTGAAGGTTGAAGCTGCCAGCAAATCTTCAGTCATGGTAGGGAGTGTGAGGGTGAGAGCCATCCTGAGTTTGGTACCATGGTCACAGAGGATCAGGACAGCATTTGAGGTCTGGGAGATACCAGGCATGGCCTGGACCAGGCATGGAACCAGGAGGTCTGATCTGGGAAGCGTCCTGCCTGCCCGTACTTTAACGCACCCTGTACCCACAGCACCTGCTGAATTGCAGCTTCGATGTGGTGAAGCGCTGGGTGAATGAGGCCCAGGAGGCAGCATCCAGTGATAACATCATGGTGCAGGTGAGATGTGGCAGATGAGTGAGAGTTGAAATACTTGGGATTCTGACATAGCATTCCCCATTATAGAGATCCTAGAGGGCCTTGGCCCTTGCAGAGTTCCATCCTCAGTCATTGGATTGTGGGGAGGACTGGGAGGTACCCAGAATGAATCCAGCTAACCTCTTGAGAGGGATGCAGCGTTGTTTAAGAGACTCCCTATCATTTAGTGCCGAAAAATCCAAACATTTTGAAAGCCACCCAAGGACTGTGTTCTAGACCATGTGATACTGTGGCAACCTGGCTTAGACAGGATGTGTCTCTTAAAGTCAGGGCTTTGCCAAGCTGTGTTGGTGACGCCTGTCATGTATATCTAACTCTTCATCAGTGTACTAGACCAGTTATTGCCCATCTCTCTCTGACTCTTGGTCTCTTTGTCTGCAAAATGGGAATGAAAGTCCCTACCCCCAAAGCTGTGAGGATCGAATGAGGTAACATATAACACCTCGCTCATCCAGTGCATACCCATAGGCATTTCCTAAATGTGTCTCCCTCCCTGTCCTTCACTGCCTGTTTGCTGATTCTGTTTGGAAATAAGCTTGTCTAGGCAAGTGTGTTTATTTACCCTGGGACTTCTCAGGAAGGTAATCGTTTTGGTGGCTTCTTCGTAGGCCCGTGTATTTA
>NW_022106971.1:2090-3491 GCF_000313985.2 Echinops telfairi
CTGCCCCACAGGGTTTCCAAGCCTGTGACTCTGTGTATAAGCAGACCTGCTGTCTCTTTATCTGGTGGATTCGAGCAGCTGACCTTGCAGTTGGCAGCTGAGAAGTTGACCCACTGGACTCCTTCATCGCATTTTAGGCATGGGGTGTTTTTAGTGTCAGCTGACCCCAAAAAGGAGCCCAGGTGGGATTGCGATCTGCTCTGGAGCCTGTCGGGCTGGCTGCTCATAGGCAGAGGGCTGAGAGGAGCCAGCGAGACAAGGCCCCTGATGTGCTTCACCCAGTGCTTGGCACACCCTGGGGCCTGGCACACAGGAGTGACTGTGTTCTTGCAAACAGACCAGGGCCTCTCTGCCAATGGAGTTAGGTACCCATGGAGAGGGGAACTTGCCTTCCTGGCTGGGGAGGGAAATAATCAGCTGAGCCAGGGGTTTGAGTCTGAACAGCCTGAGAGCCCCTGTGTACCCCTGATTCCCATCTCCCTGCCACACCCTGGGAGGCCTCCCCCATAGCATGGGCATCCTGGCACATGGCGTCTGTCTCCCCACAGTGCTCCAGCTTTTCTGTAGCTCCCCCAAGGCCGCTCTCCGCTACGCTGCCGTCCGCACCCTCAACAAGGTAAGAGCTGGGCAGTAGGAAGAATGGGGGCCCAGCCGCCTGGGAGGGGAGCAGGAGGTGGGACTGGCCAGTTTGGAGGTGTTTGCTAGCATCTGACCTGAGCCACGAAAAGTGGAGCCCTGGTCACATGGACTCTACTTGCACCAAAGATGATCTCTTCTAAAGGTCGACTGACCTAGCCAAGCCTATCCTGTGGCGTGGCTCAGTTGGGAACCTCTCTTTGCTGCAAACAGGTTGCCATGAAGCACCCGTCTGCAGTGACAGCCTGTAATCTGGATCTGGAGAACCTGGTCACAGACTCGAATCGCAGCATTGCCACGCTGGCCATCACCACCCTCCTCAAGACGGGCAGCGAGAGCAGCATCGACCGCCTCATGAAGCAGATATCTTCCTTTATGTCAGAGATCTCCGATGAGTTCAAAGTACGTAGACACTCTCTGGAGCACTCCCTGTTCCCAAGTAAGCAAGTGCCGTGCACCTGCTGTCCTGGTAGGGACCTGGTAGAGAGCTGGTCAGGCTTGAGGATTTAGGCGAGATTTGGCATCTGGAATTAGGCACATCCCTGTACCTTTGTCTGTATTGTTTGTAATGCAGATCAACCCCTTTCTGTCTCACCAGGGATCCATTCGTTAACTCCATCAGTGTTTCTGCTGTGTACAGTGTACAATGTTAGAAGAGGGGAGCATAGCGGTGAGCAAGACAGTGAGTGCATGGACTTGCTTTCTGGTGCGGGGAGTGAACAGTGCACTGGGTAGTTTCAGACGCTAGTAAGCAGTGAAGGAAAC
>NW_022106972.1:0-799 GCF_000313985.2 Echinops telfairi
AAAACAAGAGGGAGACCCTCAATGAAATGAATTGGCAGTGTCTCCAACAATGGGCCCAAGGGGGGTAACAACTGTGGGGATAGCACAGGACTGGGCAAGGTTTTGTTTGGTCATATACAGGGTCACTTGTAGCAGGTGGAACTGGCTAGACAGCTCCTAACAAAGTCAGTCACTTACAGAAAGATGTCCCTGGGTGGTGTAAATGGCTGACACAGCTTAGTGGAACATTGTGAAGACACACAAAGTCTCCATGAGTAAAAGTTGTCTGAACAGCCACTGTGCTTTTCTTAGACCTACCAGAGAGTGGAGAAGATGGGTGCGGAGGACAGATCAGAAAGTCAAATGGTCAGGACTGAAATATGAGTCAAGTTCAGTCACCTTACATTCCTAGGCTTCTATTTCCTCAGTTCTAAGAGAAGAATAATCACACCTATAAGTGAACACTCTAGTGAGGATTATAAACCAACACAATGATAAGAATGTCTGCGTATATCTAGCAGCTAATAAAAGAGCCCACATATTTTAAGGGCACATAATATAACTTAATGTTGTGTTACTTACATCACCTGCTCTAATCCTCCAATATGATGAAATAGATCCCTCTATTATGCCTATTTTACAGATGTGGTAATTGAGGCTTTAGAGAGATTAAAATTATTTTAAAGGTTTGTGGTTGTTTAATCTTTGCCCTTAAGAATGTTGTTGTTCATATAGATGATCTTTTTGATGCTAAGTTCTTGAGTAGAAGTACAAGCCTTGATTTTATCATTGTTCCCATGAGAAAATATTATCCATGTTG
>NW_022106972.1:2107-3452 GCF_000313985.2 Echinops telfairi
TGTCTTTTCTTGCACCATTTAGAAGGGATTTCAGATCCGTTTGCACGATGTGTGAAAATATTGCTAGGAAGCACTGGAGCCCATTTCTTAGCCAGGTGGATGGCCAACAGAAAATCCCTTCAGCACTAACACCAGTCTTTTCTCGGCCAGTCTAATAGCCTCTAAGGGACCCAGGAATAATGCAGTAGGATATCATTAGAGGTAAAACTGCATGCACCCCCTTAAAATTTTTTTTTATTCAACAAAAGCGTACTCAACATTTTTTTTGTATGTACCTACTATGTTTGGTATGTATAGGATTGCGTGACATGCAGTGCTTATCTTTTACTTAATTACATTTAATCAGCAGTTTCTAAATCAAGATACAACAGAAACCCTTTCTATGTTTTAACTTAGTAGACTTGTATGACTTTGATATAAGATAAAGCACATTTGGTTGGTTTTGCTTTTCCTATCAGATAAATATTTTTAGAATGTGTATGTTTCCATGAGCCTTACTTCTCTTCTCCCACTGTGTTATCTTGAAAGTGTATATATTCCACGGCCATCAAGTCAGTTCTGACTCACAGTGATATTACACGTAATATACAATATATATATGGCTAATCCCAGAAGGCAGCTAACTTTCTGGCCCATTCACATAAGGTATAGGCTGGTCATTTCATTGAGACCAGTTGGGTGGTGTAAGGTTCCTGTAATTTAATTGGCAGCTTTGACTTCCTGCAGAAATGAGCTTTGCTTCTCCCAGAGCTCTTGGTGGATCGACAAGAGTGATTGAATAGAATAGCCCAACAGGAGCTATCTCAAGACTAGAGAATTCAGGGCTGACATTTCCTCTTAAACCAATTGGTTAAGCACATTTTGCAATGAATAACTTCCTACCATTGTTTTTCTTTCTCCTTAAATGGTTTTGTGTTGTTGTAGGTGCTATCGAGAGTCCCTCTCAGCTCCCAGTGAACCAGGCACAACAAAACCAAGCAAAACACTGCCTGATCCTGCGCCACTGTCACCATCATTGCTGCGTGGAGCCACCGTGGCAGCCACTGTGTCCATCCATCTCAAGAGGATGCGTCTCTTTTTTGTTGACCAGAAGGTCCTTCTCCAGGGACTGATCTTTCACGATGCCGTGTTCAAAAGACCCAAGATGCAATCTCGACAGCCTCACTGCTAGAACGCATTCTGGCCACTTCTTCAATCGAGATTGGCTCTTTCTTCTGGCAGTCCCAAACCGGTCCAAGAACCTTCACCTACATCCAAGTCATCCATCTTTCTTTGGTCTTCTTTATCTATTGTTCAGCTTTCACATGCATCTCAGGTAGGGAGGAGAAAATCTCACAGGAAAGGG
>NW_022106973.1:0-942 GCF_000313985.2 Echinops telfairi
AGGAGCTGAGGACTTCCCATGTGATGCACACTAACAGCCTGAATGAGCTGAGAATGGATAGTTCCCCAAAGCTTCCAGACAAGAACTCAACCTGAGCAATACCTTGATTTTAGCCGTGTGACACACTGAGTCGTTGTTCACTAATTTCCACATTCTGTTAGATCCCCTTCCTTTGGAAAGGGCACAAATATGGATCTCTTGCAGTCAGGAGGCATAGATGAGTGACCATTTTCAGTGCTGCATCTGCTCATCGAAACAGCTCAGCTGATATTCTGTCAATTCTTGGACTCTTACTTCTCATTAATGTCTTCTGCCCAACTCAGACTTCTTCCTTCAACACCATCGTCTCTTGATCATATACTATCTCCTGAAATGGTTGAATGTTGACCACTTATCTTTGGCACACTGACTCTGTGTATTCCTTCCATCTTGGGATGTTTCCTGCATCATTCAACATTTTGCCCACAGAGTCTTTCAATATTGCAACTTGAGTTTTGACATTGTCTTCCATTTTTCAGTTTGATACAACGTCCAGTGTGTCCTCTCTTTGAGGTTCCTAACACCAGCTCTTTTCACACCCCATTATCATTCTCGGCCATCACAAGTTGCCTTCAGAACTCTTCTGTTCAACCCTTTCCTCATTATTTCTGCCCTTTGTCTATCCACTCTATGTTCCAGAGCGCGTTTCAGATTCTCTTCTGATATCTATTTTGGGCTTTCCTCTCTCATCTTTTAAATGACCTTTTGCTTCCTTTATGCATGATACACTTTTTTTAATGTATGATACTTTTGATGCCATCTCACAACCCATCTGGTCTTTAGCCAGAATTATTCAGTGCAATAACACTATTCTTGGGATGGTCTCTAAATTCAGATAGAAAACTCAAGCTCGCACTTGCATTCTCATGGATTTACTTCCATTTTCTTCAACTTGAATTTGCA
>NW_022106973.1:2192-3495 GCF_000313985.2 Echinops telfairi
TTGGGGCTTGTCCTGCTGTACAAGCTGAAGCTCAGGATGTAATTTCTAATAGGGTTCTCTCCTCCAGTCTTAGATTTTATTATTTACAATCCTTAGATCACACAAGCTACTGTGCTTCATCTTTATGGAGTTAGCTTACACTCATGTAAATGGCAGTTTGTTTTAATACAAGCTTTTAAGACCCCAGACATGATTCTTTCTGACAGCTGGGCATCATCAGATTTCTTCACCACACTTTGCTACAGCATCCATCCCTTCAGTGATTTCATGAGGGCACGTGTAGAGTGAAGTCATATCATACGAACTAATTGTTCTTAGACTAGGGATACAATCAAGTGCAAGCTCAAAAATCTGTTCATATATCTGTGGTTTGTTTATGTCTCTGGTCCACTTTAGAAACATCATTGCTTCACACAATCCATGTATGTGTGGTGATAAGAGTTGTATGAGCCCCTACTAAAATGATTTAAAAAAAGAAAAGAAACATCATTATCATTTTATTGGGGAACATTATAAACCATCCCCATGGGGCATATGGTAATCCTATTGACCAAAAACTCAAAATCCAAACTCACTGTCATTGATTTAGTTCCAATTCTTAAAGACAAGATGGGTCCCTGGAGGACAAGGTAGAACTACCCCCATGGGTTCTGAGAGTGCAACTCTTTACAGGAGTAGAAAGCCTGGTCTGTCTCCTGTGAAGGGCTGGTAGAGTGGAGCTCTTAGCCTTGCAGTTGGCAGCCTGACATGCAAGCTTACACCACCAGGGCTCCCTGTTCTTATAAATGCTTCTTGGTTATAGTTTGGTCAATTTCAGACTTGTAGACGTGGTGGGAAAAACCCTCCGATATCTTCATCTTTAGCGTTAGTGGTTGGTGCATACATTGGAATAATATTTGTCTTTACTGGTCTCCCTTGTAGGCATCACTATCGTGGACATTGCTGTGACCAGGGGAAACTTTATGAATTGCAGCTAAACACTGTCTGTTCCAGGGCTGGAAGATGTGTACCTCAGGTTGGAAGGCACTCAAGATATAATGGGCAATAGATGCCTCCTCAAAGCAGTTGTCAAATGCCATTGAGCCGGTTAGGACCCACAGTGGTCCTATTCTCAACAGTCCTGTGCCATCCTCACCACTGTTCCTGTGCCTGATCCCATTGCTGTATCACTGTGCCAA
This sequence comes from Echinops telfairi, assembly GCF_000313985.2. NCBI lineage: Eukaryota > Metazoa > Chordata > Mammalia > Afrosoricida > Tenrecidae > Echinops > Echinops telfairi. Next base: position 3,371 of record NW_022106973.1, read on the forward strand.
CCCATCTCCTTGAAGGCTTTTGGGATAACACACACACACACACACACACACACACACTTTATCAAGCATGATGTCCTTCTCCAGGGACTGGTTCCTCCTGACAACATGCCCAAAGTATGTCAGAC
>NW_022106974.1:0-2084 GCF_000313985.2 Echinops telfairi
ACATGAGTTTCTGTGGATTTGTTTCTCTAAAGTTCCCAGACTGACACAGCAACCATTGGTCAACCTGGGTTTCTTTTGTTTTCTCCTTTTTAGCAGTATTCTTGATATATTATTCACATATCATACACTTCTATAGTTAAATTACTTTTTAAAAGAACTGTATATACATCATTACATCAGAATTAAAATCCGTTCTAATGCTTCCTCCTCCTCCCACATTCAGCATTTGCTCCCATTCCCTTTGCCCTCCCTATCCCCGGAGAAACCACGGCTTCAGGTATTAGACACTAACTCTTTAGGGAAGCAGAAAGCCTTTTCTTTGTCCCATGAAGTGGCTGCTGGTTTGAAACTGCTGACCTGACAGTAAGCAGATCAATGCATAACCCACTATGCTGCCAGGACTCCTGCCAGATTAGGCAGGGCAAAGAGAAGGATGGCAACGAATGTTTTAAAGATAAGCAGATGAAAGGTTGCTGAATTTAATAGATTTCCTCAAGATTACGCAGTCACTTGGTGGCCAGCTCTTCTCTCTTCATGATTAGTGATAAATCTGTTGTTCAAAAATATATATTTATTACTAAAAGTTTTTGAAATGTAAAGCAGAAGTTCAACGCTATGTCAAGAAGATTTGTATTGATTTGTCATTATAATCAAAAGTTCAATTCACTAGTATATTTCTCTATATAAATGACTCATCAAATAATGGGCCAAAGAGAAAACACTGAGGCATAAAGAGAGTAAAAAGAAATTTGGTTAACGTGTTTTTTTTCTTATATATTTAAGTGATAGCTAATTTCATTAAAGAGCCAAGAGTAACATGAAAACATTGCGAGGGTCATATTTGTTGTTGTTAGGTGCCGTAGGGTTGGATCTGACCCAAAGCAGCCCTGTGTATGACAGAACGAGACAATGCCCAGTTCTGTGCCGGCTCATAAATGTCCTGACCTTTGAACCCATTTTTTAAGTCACTGTGTCAACCCATCTTGTTGAAGGTATGCCCCATTATTTTTCCTTATCCAGGGACTGGTCTCTCGTGACAACCTGTCCAAAGTTCATAAAGCAAAGTCTCGTCGTCTTTGCTTCTACAGAGCATTCGGGCTGTATTTCTCAGTCAGATTTGTTTTTCTTTTGGAAGTCCGTGGTGCTTTCAATGTTCTTTCTAGGACCATAATTCAAGTGCATCAGTTCTTCAGTCTGCTTTATTCAACAGCTAGCTTCCATGTGCATAGGAGGTGCATTTGGGTCAGGTGCACCCCAGTCCTTAAAGTAACATGGTGGCTTTTCAGTATGCTAAAGAGATCTGTGCAACCAATGTAGCTAATGCAACATGTCTTTTGATCTCTTTAGTTACTTCCATGAGCATTGGTCACCAAGACAGTAGCCTTGACAACTGTAATCTTTCTCCGCGTATCATGATTGTACCCACTGCTCTAGTTGTGCGGGTCTTGGTCTTCTGTGCATTACGGTGTGATGCGCACTGAAGGCTCTAGATGTACTCAGTGCAAAACATAATCCCACTGCCATTGAGTCAATGCTGACTCATAGCAACCCTATGGGACTAGCACAACTGCCCCTCTGGGTTTCTGAGACTATAACTTTACAGGAATAGAAAGCCCCATCATTCTCCCATGGAGAGGCTGGTGGTTTCAAACTGCTGACCTTGAGGATTGCAGTGAAATGTGTAACCACTATGCCACCAGGACTCCTATGCAGTGCATCCTTTAATCTCTTGACTTCTTCTGTGAGCATTGATTGTGGGTTCATGCAAGAAGAAGTCCTTGAAAACTTCCATTTTTTCTCCATTTATCATGATATTACCTGTTGTTCCATTTTATGACTCCTTATGGTTGTGTTTATATAATACACAATATGTTACAAAGCAGGACTTATAATTAGGACAGATAGTTTTCTCTAAAGCTGAGCATTAGAATTTTTCATAAGCTTGTGTTGTTTTGAAGGAGCCCTGATGGTGTAGTTGGTGACACACTGGGATGCTAACCTTAAGGTAAGCAGTTTGAAACCACCAAAAGATTTACAATCTCAGAATCCCACAAGGGCAGTTCTCCTCTGTCCTATGGGATGGC
>NW_022106974.1:3108-3503 GCF_000313985.2 Echinops telfairi
GACATAGAATTTAATAAGGGTGGATATTGGTGCCCCACTACTAGAAGCTGTACATATGTGGCATGAATTAGTTTCTTTGTTGTTTATCCCACAGTTAAATACATCTTCAGCAATAGTTACTGGTTGGTAAACACAGCTATTAGATCATAGCAGGGAATAAATTACCTTCATATCAGAATGCACATTCTCATATCTTTCTGAGTTCCCTTTATGATTAAAAGTTGATTCAGAAAGCACTATTTTTTCATACATAATTTCTGAGCTTTTCAGAATGAATGTCACATTTGAAAAGATGTTTGGATACGTGCAATATGTTTCTTCAGATAAAGAAAGCGCTATTGGAAGAAAAACAATTTGTGAGAAATATTCCATTAATATTTTGTATAATGTTTCAT
>NW_022106975.1:0-848 GCF_000313985.2 Echinops telfairi
TTGTCACTGTCTGGTCCTGACGACCTTTGTAGAATGAGGAAGTGCATTGTCGTGATGGAAACACACGAAGCAGTTCTTGACTCAACTTTCTTGGACTTTTCCAATCCAATGAGCTTTCCGTCTTCTTAGAGCTTCTTCCTGACGAGCCTCTGGGATTATCCCGTGTTGTACTTCAAGAAATTCTATCAAAACTGCTGTGCTGAACTCCCCTGAAAACAGTTGATGTAACTTTCTGAGCTGACCTCTCTGCCTCGGATTTAATTGCCCAGCATAAACCCCCTCAGGAAGCCACTGATTCGGAGACCTCTTAAGGAGCCTGAGGAACCCTGGTGGCACTGTGGGTTAGGCACTGGACTGCCCTGCAAGGCCGATCCTACAGGAGAAAAACGAAGCTGTCTGCTCCCATGAAGGAATCCTATACTGTATAGGAATTGACTCAGTGGCAGTGGGTTTGGTTTTGGCTTAAAGTGACTATGAGTATATTACTGAGAGAACTTGTCTATAGCAGCCACTGATTGCTGAGAGGTTTAAACACATTTACCTGGACTGGACCCAAGCATGTATGTACTGGAATGCTAAGAGCAATACTTTTGACTCTTTCTTTTAGCCATCCATGGCATATTCAATAATAGTATTTGCTCAAACCACAATGTAAACGTATCCTTCTTCTTCTGTCTTCCCTGTTCGCTACCCGACACTTGCGTGCCTATGAAGTGACCGAATGCGCCATGGCTTGTGTCGTGTGTCGTCGTCATTGAAATCATAGCTTGGCTTTTCAGAAGCTTAAAGAGGTCTTTTGCAACAGACTTCCAAAGGGCAATGCATTGATGTTGATTCAAGGACAATGA
>NW_022106975.1:2059-3502 GCF_000313985.2 Echinops telfairi
CCTATCAGTCTGTAATTTTCTATTAATTGAAGTTTCTCTTTTATGTCCTATACTGATACTCGATGATTTTTTTTCCATAAGCATCTTGTTACATTTATTCTGAGATGCTTGTCCATATCTATTGTGAATGGAGTCTTTCAAAAATATTTGTTCTTCATTGATTATATGAGGATTATAGTAGAGGTACAATACCTGTTGTAGAGAAAACCAAAACTTGCTGTCATCAACTTGATTTTGACCCTGAGCTCCTCCACAGGACAGAGTAGACCTGCCCTGTGGGTTTCTGAGACTGTAGCTCTTTATGGGAGTAGGAAGGCTCATCTTTCTCCTGAGGAGTGACTTGCTGACTTAGTTTCAAACTGCTGACCTTATGATTAGCGGTCCAATGCATAATCACTATGCCACCGTGCTCCTCAATATTGTAGTGCACGCCCTCACTAATGAAAGTGCTAGTTATTATTGTTCATTACAGTTTTTTGTTAAAATGGCTTCTAATTTTCCAAGGGGTTTAACATTAACGATGTCATAATGATTTTTTTTCTATATATATATTCCAGACAAAGTAAAAGAAGCACACAACCCCCCAAGAAAATTCCACAAGAAGAAGGTCTTCCAGTTAGTTTCCATTGGCAGCTTCCTAGGGCACTGCATGGCTGTCGCTGCCCTCTAGAGGTGTCCTGGGAGAAGATCCACAGCCCAGAAAAGCAAGAGGCTGCGGGAAGGAGCTGATGCCACATGGTGAAGAATGGAAGCTAGAGTAAAAATAACAACTGCAATACAAGTCCATGTCTACGGAGCACTGGTCATGTATCAAGGACGGTGCATAACTCCTTGAATCTCCAAAACAATTTTTCTGAATCCAGTACTTCTGCAGGCAAATTTTACTGTTCAGGAAAGGGCAGATCAGAAAAATGTGGTGCAGGTATTACGAAGTAGGGGAGCCTGTACCCAAATCTAGGGATGTCTGCCTCCACGATGAAGCTTCTTACCCAAAGCCCGGCATCTAGTAGCTCTTACAGGCATGTTTGTATTCTTCCAAAACCCACTTGAAAGATACTGTCAACCAAAAACGAAAAACAAAAAGGTGTTGGTTCTCGCCTGGTTCGTTCCTTTTAGGAGCAAATAACTCCTCTAAAAGTCAATGGGAATGTTCTGCTACAGAAATAAAGAAAACTGTATTCTTTGATCTTAGCCAAAAAAGAAGTCCAACAATCATACCAGATTCTTCCCTGGCACCAGGGCAATGGCCATTCAGTATTAGAATCCCTACATTCCATGTGGGAGACCCGGGTTCAATTCCCAGCCACAGCTTAACCCATTGAAAGTACAGGATTGCATGTTGCTGTGATGCTTAACAGCTCTGAATGAGATTTACTTCTGAGAATCAGCTAGTAAACACTCTATGGATCTCAATAGCCCCATCCTCAACCTCTCGCGGAATGG
>NW_022106976.1:0-756 GCF_000313985.2 Echinops telfairi
CTGGGTGCAAACATAAGCAAAGAAAGTTGGGGGAGGGGGAGGAGGATTAACTACGCACGAGCCTGGAATAAGCGCCAATTGAAAAGTTAGCAGACAATAAGAGCTTTGAGAATTCAGGGAGGGTGAGGTCACTTTCGGCCAGGATGATCAGGGGAGCTTCTCAGAAGATGTGGCATTTGCCTGACCGCACGCAGGGATAAGAACAGAGGGCTTAGGAAATGCAGGAAGAACATGAAGAAGGAGAAACACTGCATGGTGACGGATCAGACGTGCCAGCGGGCAGGGCAGGAGAAAGTAAGAGCTGACTGAAAAAGGAACGAGAGAAGCTAGAAGCCGTAACCGAATGAGATCTTGGCCAGTGGGAACCGCTTTCAGGGGACGTGTTAGAGATGGTGTGCTACCTGTCCCGGATTGAAGTACTCAGTGGGTGGGTGGGGCCAGTCTGGTCCATGGCACACGGAGCTGGAGGCATGTGCCCCGAGGTGGTGTGAAATCCTCCCGGTAGAGTTGGAGAGCACAAAGAAGGTTAGGACCCATGGTCGAACCTGGACACATGCTCTTATTTACTCAGGAGGGAAAGGAATTGCCATTTGATAGGCTACCGATGCTGAGAACCAGAGCTCCGGAATGAAGCGAAGCAATTACAAGAAGGAAGACATATAGCTCACAGTGGGATCTGGAAGCCAACGCTCATGCACAGGGCAAGGATGGTCCGCCTGTTAACCTCAGAAAGAGGAACATGCACTTGAGATGGGA
>NW_022106976.1:2422-3501 GCF_000313985.2 Echinops telfairi
GGGGTGGGCCCCTGTCATTCTCTGCCTCTGATTTGGGTCCTTCAGACTTGGACGCCTGAGGGATCTGAGCAGTCCCTCCTGCACAGGTAGAGCCTGAGGTCTGCTCTTCATTCCTGTCCCCCAGCGGATGTGTGGGGAGCAGGGACGAGCATCATTCTGAGAGGCATGGTTCCCACAGGTCTACTACACCTGAAGATGCCCTGGCAGCAGCGTTGGGACTAGAAATAGGGCAACTGCCATTTCAAAAAATACATCCCATCAATTCGGAATATCAGAGAGCCAAGCGGTAAAACCATAGCACACTAGGTGAACATGAATTTGAAAACAAGAATTGGACTTGGAGATGCGTCCATCATCAGCTGTGAAAAGCTTTCCTCCTTACCCAAGTGGGCTGAGCACAGCAGTTCATGGCCATCAATGCTCTATCACCACAGGCCAAGTCTACAGAGCTCCTGGAGTGCCTGTGGTGTAAACCATCAGTGTGTCTGTGCCAACCCAAAGGTTGGAAGTTTGGATCTACCTTTGGATCTATCTGCTAGGGAGTCGGGGGATAGGAGGGGAGGCTAGAGACCTACTTCCAGAAAAATCAGCCATTGGAAATCCTATGGAGTGTCGTTTGACTTTGACACATGGGAGGTTGTCATGGGTTGGAGTGGCCTCCTTAATGACGGTTGTTCATATTTGCTTTGTGGGGTTTTTAAAAAATAGAGATGCTCTCTCATTCAAGAATGAGCAGACAAAAGGAAGAAACAAAAGGAACCATCCTGTAGAGCTGAGGTGACGGCACACCATCCTGAGCGCTCAACGGGAAGAGAGCAGCTCAGAAAATAATTCGAAAGACAGATTAGTCAGGAAGCTGCTTGACTACAAGAAGCGGTGACTTCTTTGAAAGAGGAATTGAAAACCCTCACAGAAATAAACAGTCAAAAGAAAAAGGATGACATAAAGGAGAAAATGGATGAGGAAATCTTGGACATGGCTAATTTCAATCCACATCAGCAGTTGCGGATACCTAAAAATAGACAAAGTAAAAATCAAGTGTTGGTGGTGAACTGCAGGGTAGTTCCCCAATATTGCAA
>NW_022106977.1:0-1616 GCF_000313985.2 Echinops telfairi
CACGCTAGTCTCTCCACAGGTGTCCCTGCTGGATCAGACCCCACCTGACGGGAAAGAGTGACTACCAGGAATTCAGGGACATCAAAGAAGCCCTGATGGTGCTGTCGCCTAAAGGTTGCACGACCCACAGAAAGGCCACGGGTTCAAACCCACCAGCCGTTCCTCGGGAGAAAGCTGAGGTCATCTGCTTCTATGAAGAGTGGTATCTTCGGAAACCCTGGATGAGGCTGCTAAGAGCAGGAACTGGCTCGGTGGCAGGGGGTTGTAAGGAGCCCGGGTGGCGTGGGGATTACATGTCAGGCTGCGAACCACAAGCTCAGCAGTTTGAACCCACTGGCCCCACAGCCAGAGACAGTCGGGGCCATCTCTCTGCTCCCATAAAGATCTACCGTCACAGAAACCCGGCGGCGCAGTTCTACTCTGGCCTTCAGGGTCGCTATGAGTTGGCATGGACTTCACGGCAGGGCACTGGGCGTCCAGTTCACACTCTTCAGAACTCCAACCCACTGCCACCGAGTCGATGCCAACTCAGAGTGACGTGATAGGGCAGGACCGAACGGGCCCTGTGCATTTCCAAGATTGTAAGTCTTCACAGGAGTGGAAAGCCCCATCTTTCTCCTGCCAGGCGGCTGGTGGCTTTTAACGGCTGGCCTTGTGGATCACAGCCCAGCGCTTGTGCAGCTACCAGGGCTCCTTAGGGCCACCCTGGATGAGGCACAAAGAAAGGAAACCATCGCCACAGGGTTGCCTGGGACCCATGGTGGCCCTTGGAGGGTCAGGAGAGGACTGGGCTCCACAGGCTTTCCGTGGCTAATTGGAGGGTGAACACCAGGCCTTTATTCTGAGGCACTTTCTGCTGAGCAGGTTAGCCACCGGTCCTACCCCGGAGCTCCCCAAGGACACAGCAGTTAGTTCCTCTGAGCTCTCTGTCCTGGAAGACTCAGGACCCACCTGAGTGTCAACCTGGTGTCCACTACCACCGCCTGGGCACAGACTCAGGCGCACCCTGATGTCCTCACGGAGCATGGACAGAGCATCCCCTGCTCCTCCCAGACCAGGCACCTATCAGTCTTCATCCCCCGGAGGAGCAATTTGTCCTTCCGGGGTCCTAGGAGGCCTGGTGGCGCGCTCATGAAGTGCTCGCCTGCTAGCCGACAGGGGGGAGACTAGAATCCCCCAGCGGCTCCGAGGAAGAAAGACCCAGTGATCAGTTCCTATAATGATGGCAGCCAAGGACACCTGACGGGGCAGCTCTACTCTGCAGAGCCCAGTCAGGTCAATAGGAGCCAGAAGCAATCCAACAGCCCCAACCACAGCTCACACCGGCTATGCATCCTTTTCATTGGAATGAAAATCTCCCAGGATGAACAAACCCAAAACAAGCCAAGCCCAGGTACTGTAGTGTTGCCTCGGACCCGTAGAGACCCCCAAGCACGGGGGGTGGCCTGGGCTGAACATCTGTCCAGAAGCAGTTGTCCTCACCTTCCTCCCACACAGTCACCCATGGGTTCCCAACCCGCTTCCTTCTGATTAGCCGTTGAGCACTTTAACCGCGGCATCACTGCAAGACTCCTTTATTGAACAAATACTGAGGCAGACAAAGCCATCTGAGACTC
>NW_022106977.1:2730-3500 GCF_000313985.2 Echinops telfairi
CAAAACCAGTCCCCCATCTGCCACAAGTGAGGCCTTTTATGTCGCACACTGTTAACACTATCTTTTCAGAGCCTCTAAATAGAAATCTTGATTAACAGTCCGACCTGGAGCAATGAATTCCAAATGCACTAGGAGTCAACATTTTCGTCTGCTCCGGAAGTTGACAGATGTCCAGAATGAGGTTTGTCATTCATCGGCATTTCGTCGTTTTTGAAAGGAGAAAACCTCTCATGCACTTAAGTTTTCCCCACAGCACTGTCCTGGTAAGCTCTTTTCAACATCACAACCACTTCTGCAGCACTTTTCCCGAGCAGGAAACAGCATTTAACAGCTGCACACTGTTCTCTCAAAGCGGCCATGACACAAAAATGAGGTTTGAGCAAAACTGCTTTCATGAAAAAATTCACTGTGACCAGAGAGAACCTTCCCAGGGGACGCCACTGGGTGCACTAACTCAGAGCGAGTTGCTGGATGCTCGCCTAGTGGGGAAAATATGGCCGCCAGCACTTTGCTCAGCTCCTCTCTCTTCCTCTTGGTGTCGGTGTGTTGCCCCCACTTCCTGATGAACTTGAGCGCCCACTTGTCTTTGGAGACCTTGATCAGCCCGACACCTGTAGGGTGCAAAGTCACACACCTCCCGGATCAAGTCCTGCAGGACTTTGGTGGGCTTGGTGAGGTGCCCCAGGGGCAGCTGTGCCTTGGCTTGCTCATGCTCTTGGTCAGCTTGTGGCCTTGTTGAGGCCAACAGCCATAGGGCAGCACATGGCCAC
>NW_022106978.1:0-1112 GCF_000313985.2 Echinops telfairi
GCTTGTGCTCCAATTTGGACTTTTTAGAACAGATAATGTGAACCTTGTTTTCTTCCCTCATTGATAAATAGGCTATAAGCATGCTAGAAACTCCACCTTGTAGGTAATAGTGGAATTCAACATCTGATCTACAGGTTTAATGCTGAGAAATAATAGTGGTTGAGGGTTGTTCAAAGATATTCAGTCCAGTTATATATTCCTCAATAAGCAAGATATTTGAAACCATGTCTTTGACTCAAGTCTGATGATCTGAGAACTCTAATCCTGGACTATTTAGTTTTGACTTTTCTTAGAATTGTTTTTGCTGAAGAATCATTTGGCATCATACTTTTGTTTGGTATGGAGGAGAGCTTTCAGAAACGGTCCTGTGCAATCCCTCTTCCCTCATTGCAGGGATGCTGTGGGAGACAGGGTCTTTCACAGCTTTAGGAGCCGTATGCATTTCAGGAGCAGGCAAGCAGTACCCCTTGTGAGTATCTGGTGTGATTTCACATTTTTGGTTGATGGGGAATCTTTTCAGAGCCATGTTTTCAAATGCATCTTTATTTATTGATGTATTTATTAATCATTTTATTGGGGGGCTCTTACAAATCTTAGAGCAATCCATCATTCAATTGTATTAAGTACACTTGTACATATGTTGCTATCAACATTCCCAAAGCATTTTCTTTCTACTCAAGCCCTAGGTATCAGCTCCTCTTTTTACCCCCCTATTCAAGTAAGAGAAAACACCCGAACAAAGGAGAACCACTGGTTGGGGGAGGGGTAGGAGCAGAAGGTGTCCGGTCCTCATGTCCTTGGTGAACACTTGTCTCAGCTGATATAGACTCAAATCCAATTGTTCTTCTCTTGACTTTACCCTGAGTCAAATTACAGTCTACCTTTTAAGTCGTCTAACTTGTTTTTCTTGGCCTGATGATTTAACTGCACTTTACATTTCCTTTGACCTCTATATTTTAAACAGCAGTAGCAAACTATTATTATGTAGAAAGAGAATTATAATTCTATATAACACCCCAAATTCTTTTTATAAAGGGTAAGGTGTAATTTGATAATTACAAATATTTCTAAGATTGTGACCAAGAATTTCACCAAGGGTCTATAAAGAGCTC
>NW_022106978.1:2993-3500 GCF_000313985.2 Echinops telfairi
TTGATCAATATAACTAGTGGTTTCTCTAACTCTCTACCCTGCAGTTCTGGCTGTCATTTTTTTTGTTTCTGATGTTGCCTGGCTTCAGTTGGTCAGGTTCCCAAATAGACACGACTGTTGCTATGTTTTACTCTGTTCTTGGATCTTGATGTAAGATGATGACTGTTTTTAGACTTCTTGGTGGTTGATATTTTCTTAGACTGCTGGGAAAGGCTTTCTCTGGGAAAGAGCAACACATTGTTACCCGTAGCACACCTTTCCAGATGAGGACGGTAGTGTTGTTGAATTAGCCAATTTCTTCTCACTGTAGCCTTTATAGTGGAGGCATCTTTGGTTCCATAGAGAACTGTTTCCGTAAACATCGAGGTTACTTTCATAGAATAATTCAGGGAATAATGCAAACTGCATCTAATAAGCCAGAGGCATGAATACTGACTTATTGTCACTTACTGAGAAACACAGGGGATTTCTCTCTCCTTTTCTTCATCAAGGTACAGACTGCTCTCC
>NW_022106979.1:0-1091 GCF_000313985.2 Echinops telfairi
CCCTTTATATGTAAGCAAATAGCAAATATCTAACAAAGGAGTAGTGTCCAGAAAAATACGAACCACTTTCAAAAATCACTGGTGTAAAAAAAACAAACAAACGAACCTCAAGCGATCCAATTGGAAAATGAACAAAAAAAAACCATAAAGGGACATTTCACTGAAGAGTATACAGAACTGGGGGGGGGGCGTGTAAATAAATAAAGAACTGGGGGCAAAACATGAAAAAATGTTGGGGCGTCAATGCCTCCCAGCCTGGGGGAATCTCTCCACCTGGCGCTCTGTAGCAAGCAGTGTCCGTTTTCCATCAAAACTGGAAATGATGGAGGCGAGGTTCAGTGTGCCTGTGCTGAAGATGCAAGATGGCAAAGACAGTGCGGATCTAAAGAGCCAAAGATCAAAAGAACGTGGCTGCCAGCTCGAGATCCAGAGCATCCTGGAGACCCGGAGGGGAGCTATTGTCTTCTCTTAGCTGTGAATGCCAGGCCAAATCAGTTTCCAAGGGCATCCTCAGCAGATGGCAGCAAGGTGGTCAAACAGCCACCCCTCTAATCCCCTTCAACCCCAAACATCAAAATTACAGCCCTGAGGGTACTGGAAGAGAGGGGGAGATGGTTTGAGCTTGATAGCATTGATGACTGTATAACTCCACTGGAGGGAAGCGGATAACAGAATTGTATGTGAATGGATATAGTGGATGGTGTAAGATACCACAAAAATAAATGAATGAATAAATAAGGGTTCCTAGGGGGTAGAGTCGGGGAGGGAGGGGATAAGGGGGAACTAATATCAAGGAGTTCAAGAAGAAAGAAAATGTTTTGAAACTGATTGTGGTAGCAATTGTACAATACTGCTGACATTACAATATGACTGAACCATGTAATGTTAGGATATCTGGAAGAGCTCTTAAAATAAAATGATTTTAAAAGAAAGGACACGTGTTCCACATCATTAGTCACTTGTATATGATGACATGTATTCTGACTCATAATAAACCCATGTGACAGAACAGAACTGCCCCCATTGGATTTCCTGGGCTGTCCTCCTCACAGAGGAGCCCCAGTGGGGTGCAAACTTGCAAGGTCAGCAGT
>NW_022106979.1:2566-3452 GCF_000313985.2 Echinops telfairi
ACAGCAATGGGCTCTAATATAAGAACAATTGTGAGGACAGTGTAAGATTAGGCTGTGTTTCATTCTGTAGTTCATTGCTTGGCTGAGTAGAAACTGAAACAACAGGGTCACATGGTCAAGTGGTGATGACTACCTCTCAGTCAAAAGCCCTGATCCAATCTTGCAAGCTTTTGTATCTACAATAGCATATGTATCCAATAATGATCCCTCCCACCCCCACATCCTCCCACACCTCCACCTTCTATGATCCCAGCTGCGACTATGATGTTATGATCTGTTGCCAGTTATTCTCTCACAATTCCCTTTATTCCCCATATCCTCTTTGGGTGCCTGAGTTTCGGGGAATACTTGGACAGCGTTCACCTCATACTGATAATCTCCCTCATATGGAAAATGTGTCTTTGTCCTGTTTAAGATTTAATACATGCGTCTCTATAAGCTATATTTGGGTTTTGGGGCCTCTTTTTCCTCCTAGGGCAAATCCATTCAATTTTCACTTTTACTGAAAACTGTTAAACTGTCTATGTATGTTGTTAGTTTAGGCTTCTCCATCATCTAAACGGTCCACATGACCCACTGTGTGCCACTTCCTACAAAAGGGATGACTTCATTAACTAAAGGGAGGATGGGAGTGGAAAGTCTAGTTGAGCTTAAATTCTGAGCACTAGGATTGCAAAAAGCTAACTTTTTTTACAGTACTCACTGACATGGACTCGATTCTGACTCATAGAGATGCTGTAGGACAGAATAGAACTGCCCCTGTGGGTTTCCAGAACTGTAACTCTTAAAATGAGGGGCTGATACCAAGGGTTCAAGAAGAAATCAAATGTTTTGAGACTGATGATGGCAACAAATGTACAAATGTGTTTGACGCAATGGATGGATG
>NW_022106980.1:0-3500 GCF_000313985.2 Echinops telfairi
TGTAGCCCTCCGACTGCCTCCTGCACGATCTGCCCTGACTTCGCCACAGCATCCTGGATCTCCAGGAGCAACGCCTGAAAGAGTGGGGCAGGGGAGGCAGGGCCCATGAGGCGGAGGACAGCAGGTCGGTATCTCCTTGCAGCCCTGGGGATGCTCCCCAATGGACCGGAAACGACCCCTCTTCCTTGCATGTCCTTCCACGAGGCATAAAGAGAGTGAGAGAGGAGGAAACACAATTGAGCTCGCAGTGCCAGGGAGGGTGGGAGATACCCGCGGTGTCTTTCTACCTTCACATGAGGCCACTCCGACCCCCACCAGCCTCTGATGAGAAATGGAGGCGTACAAAGAAATGAAACAGAACACAAATAGATATGTGCTCTCCCATGTTCATGGCAACACAGTTCAGAATGGCAAGAAGCTGGAAACAGCCCAAATTCCCATCAGTAGAACCATGGATTAAAAAAAAACCTTTTGGTATATGCACACAATGGAGTCCTGTTAATCCCTGAGAAACAGCCATGAAATCTTGAACCACCTCATGATGTAGAGGGATCTGGAGACCATTATGCTGAGTGAAGTCAGCCAGTCACAAAAGCACAAATATTGGACAAGCCCACTAGTTGAAGGATGAATACCAACAGGAAAGCAGGTTCCTGCTTCAAGGTCACGCAATCCGCTAACCCAGTCTGTCAGACAACGTGGTAGAGAGCCTAACTAGAGCCCATGAAGCATGCAGCACCCCTTCTATAAGCATATCTTTAAAAACCACTTTGACGGAGGAGCTGCAGTCACTGCCGCTGGAGACTGCTCTTCAAGATCAGAGGAGAGGGAGATGACCGGTTAGTTGCTGTTGTACAAAATTATGCTAAGACCCCCCCAAATCAACAGATACTTCCATCAGAGTGAAAAACACATTTGGTGGGAAATTCAGGTCAAGATGGGGCAAGGGGGGCATGCACATCTTGAAGAAGGTAAGTGCATTTCTGTTGCTAGGACAACGAGGAGGACCAACCTCCCAATGGGGAAAACCCCTCAAACCAACTCAACAAACCCAACAATACTTATACAGAACCCAAGGGGAGAATATGCCTGGTACTCGGTTCCTAATTAGATACTTTAGGCCTCGTTTCCCTTTAGTCCCTGATGACACAGGGGATGTGTTACAGACTACGGGGACCTTAGACCCTGCTTCTGAGGTGCACAACATCCTTTATAAGTCACACCAGAGGGATTCAATATGGAACCTCACTAAGTGAACTGGGCTCTACATCAAACTTTCCTGTAGCCCTTGAACTGAAGGCCTAAAGTACGTAGTGTGAGAAGCATATGGTTGTCATTTCAAAGGTAGTTGTCAGACTACCGTATACTTACTGTTTCAATGCCATTCTTGCTTTATTAAGATATGTATTAATCTGGTAGGCCTATTACTGCCTCTGTCAATAAATGGTATTGAAAGTTTTAACTTAACACCAGCCCCCACTGTTTGTGTAAACAGTGTTCAAACACTTAGGAATTTAATCTGTATAAGTCAGTGACGCATATATTGTGGTTGATAGCCAGCCTACACTTGTCTGACCTCTTGTTCTCAACTGCGCTTTAAATTCCTTACCACTGACCAAATCAATGACACTATCAATAGAATAACCTTACACCCCAGAGAGATGATTGATAATATTCTAGAACACAATGATATCTCTCAGTGAACCAGAGACATATATAATTATAGATGGATAAATGGATTTTGAGCTTACACTTACTAATTCTAGGCCCACTCTACGGACAATTAGTTCTTATGTCATGACCCTGCTTGATATGCACCCTCATGAAGGAGATCACTGAAGATATGGGTGTTATCAAATGTTCACATTTTAAGCTCTGATACCATGACCTCCGTCAGATTTGAAATAATTATATTATTAATTATATTGTTTGAATTATATGATCCTTGGATCACACAGGCTGGTGTGCTTCTTCCATAGGAATGTAGTGAAGAAACTAGGTGGTGCCCAGCTATCAGAAAGAACAGGATCTGGATTCTTAATGGCTTGTCTTCAAACAAGCAAGCATCCAAGGGAGGTGCCAACTAAGTGAGCACCTGGTTTGCCAAGGCTGTGGATGACAGTAGGAGCCCAAAATTCACTTACAAGATTCACACATAGGTTAGACTCCCCAGTGACTTCCCTCTGACCACAGTGGAGGGATGTGAATAGCCTTGTTATCAGACAGAGGCTATTGTGGAGATGGTTAGAGTACATATAGCGAGGTTAAAAAGTAACATGTGATTTGATCCCCCTTTTGACTCATTTAAAAGTTCGATCAGTTTAGTTAAAAAAAAAAAAGTGAAGGGGAAATGCACATGGATTAAGTCTCCTGTGAAGTCTCTCTGAACATAGACCAGGGATGAAAATTGCCTTGCTGTCATTCGGAGTGCACTGGAAAATGTAGTATGGCGGATGTAGTTAGGTTAAAATCTAACATCTTATCATATCATCTCCCTTCTGACCCATTTTAAAGTTGCTTTAGCTTTTAATACTTTCTGTTTTCTTTTCAACTGGGCTTTCGACTCTAGTTAATTTTGTTATTGTTAGCTTTTTTGACCCTCGGTTTCTTGTTTCTGTAGGCTTTTCAGTACATGAAATCGAGGATGGGTGAGTCTATTGAGACACTAAGTGGATTAATGGTTCTTTGGAGGGTACAGCAGAGGAGGTTGGGGGAAACAGGGAGCTAATAACAACGACTATAGAAAGGAGAAAATGTTCTAAAATTGATTGTGGCAATTTTTGTGAAACTCTTCTTTATATGATTGAACTATTGAATTGTATGATATTTGGATTATGCCCCAATAAAACTGTTCATTCAAAAAACAACAACACAAAGTGGAGTAGCTTGCTCAAGTAGCCACTGCGAATTAAGAGATGGTGGAGCTGACGTCAGACGCAGGACCTCCTGACTGCACCTGCTACTTTCCCTGCACTCATTCTAATTCCTTCTGCCAGTTCGAAGAGGGCAAACTTTTTTCCCAGCACATTTTTAATCTTTTGTGGGGAAGGCAATCACATACACCTTGGGTAATCTGATCAAAGCTACTTTCTACCTAAGAAATGCGCACACACAAAGTTTTGTATAGTTTCAGGGGGTCTGAAGTTCATCTGTGGACTCCCACCCCGCAGCTCCCACTAAGAGCCACTGCTCCGAGCTATGAATCAGGGATCACCTCTCCGTTAAGTTTTCCCCTCCTCTTGGGAGTCCCTCCCACCCACACGTACCTGATGGCGTGCATTGTACACCTTGTCCGCTGCTAACAAGAAGGGGAAGTTGAGCAGCGAGAGGAGGGTGAGCCGAGGTGACGTGCTGAGCATGAAGGTATAGAGTCCCACCACTTTCACCAGGTCCTGCAAGAGGTTATTGGCATTCAAAGGAAGCCAGCGACTCATGAACGTGGTATCTGAGCTCAGCCTGGAATCCAGCTCGCCTGGGGAAGAGAAAGCAGTGAGAAAACC
>NW_022106981.1:0-1077 GCF_000313985.2 Echinops telfairi
CAGAAACTCACAGGGGGCAGTTCTACCCTGTCTTGTAGGGTCAGAATTGAGTCAGTGACAGAAAGTTTTTTGTGTGTATGTGTTCTGAAACTCCACATGAGTCTTTAAAACAAACAAGTCTTAGGCTTGTGTGTTAGTCTGGGTAGAGTAGAGAAACAAATCCACGGACACACATATGTGTACAAGGAAGAGGTTTATATACAAGAGCAATTGTACATTAAGGAAACATCCACTCCAAGACCATAAGTCTGATATTAGCCCATATGTCCGATACCAATCTATAAAGTCCTCTTCAGACTCACGAAACACATGCAATGAAGCCAAATGCAGGATGATCACAAGCCAGTGGGTAGCAAGTCTTTGGGTCCAGTGGTGGTGTAAGCATCTCTGTGGCTTCTCCGGCTTCAGAGGTCTGGTTGCATCCATGTGGCTTGTCCGGCTCAGGGAACTAGGTAGTTCCACGTGTCTTGTCACCTGCAATGTGACAAGAGAGAGAGAAGTGAGAGAGAGAGAAGTGTCTCCCGCCTCCAAAGAGGAAGTACCTGATTCCCCAGAATTCTCAGGAGAAGGCCATGCTCACACAGAGGCCTCATTGGCTATGATCTGATTGACAAGCCAGACTCCACCCCTTCACTCTTAATCCTCAAACTGACAAATGATTATACATCTACCACGGGCTTGCCTACCGAATGACGACCACCTCCCCTATGTCAGTCGTCTCACTGCAGAGATTCATGGGGACGTGCCCAGGATGTTGCCGAGTGGAATGGTGTGCTGGCAGAGGCAGGAACTGTTGGAAGTGTCTCCTCTCAAGCGTTCTCCATCGTCTATTAGACGAGAGAGAGAGAGAGAGAGAGAGAGAGAGAGAGAGAGACCTATTGCGGTGGACTTGCTTTCCTACGCAGGACGGGAAATGAATCAGAAGGGGGCTTTTCATCATTGGCATCAGTGTTTCTCAAGCGTGTTTTCTTCGTTTTTCCTTAACACTCTTCTACGGAGCCGTCTTACATTTTTTCCCTCCCTCCTTACGCCTTCCTCATAAAATGAAATGGGATAACATTTGTATATAAATTATAT
>NW_022106981.1:2506-3441 GCF_000313985.2 Echinops telfairi
GATGTAAAAATTCGAGCTATTGAATATTTGATTTTCCAAAACAAGCTCCTCCCATCTCAAAAAGTATCTGGAGTCTCAAATGATGTGTGTGTGTGTGTGTGTGTGTGTTTATGTGTATGATCATCAAATGTTAGTCCATGAGCTGTATCATCTCAGATAGTCAGTTACAACCTTGTGAATTTGTTCTTCTCCAGGGAATTGCCTTGATTCCTATGAGAGTGACAGGTTGCCAGGAGCCACCCCCGGTGGCCCCAAGTACGTAGCCCCATTGAAGAGTTCAGACCCAGAATTCTTTCGCCTTCTCCGTATTGTCCCTGTGCCCTCCCTACTTCTAACACTTAGACACCTGTGCACCTGCTGGTTAGCGAAGTTCTGACCTTGCTTTTTGCAACATTAGACAAAATAGGCATCATAAAGTAACACACGGCTAGGTCGGCATGATTAAAATCTTACTACCTGCCAGACAGTGCTTCCCCATGTGAGATCACTTCTTGTCGTGGGAACTGGCAGGCCTGCTTTCGAAATGCCCATTTTCCAGTTTGGGAGACTGGGGCTTTGAAACGCTCCATGGCGTTCTTGGTCACAGGCAGTGAGAGGTGAAGCAGGGGTCCGAGCCCGCCCCAACTGCCTCAAATCAGTGTCACAACCCTCCCTGTGACAGGGACCCCCACCCTGTACACCAGGAGGAACCCAGCGCCTGCTGAGTGGGTTTCAGTCTTTTAAGTACCTTGTCTTTCACACACATTATCTCAGGGATACTCTCCCCCTCCCCCAAACGTCTCTGAAGTCTGCACTTTGTCACTGTTTTGCTGATGAGAAAACGCGATTCAGAGAACTTGGATTCCTTACCGTGGTATTCTTTAGAGAAGGTGGCAGGTATATCACCTTTCAAGGTGTTAAGAAGTGTGTTCATCTGAGTGCCATCGAACACTCCC
>NW_022106982.1:0-1369 GCF_000313985.2 Echinops telfairi
ACAGTCAGCCAGATATCAGGGTCTGACAGTCCCCAGCTCAAGAGATGTACATTCCAATAACATGGCAAAGCAGGTCTTGAAGGAACCTCAAGTTACAGCGACACAGTCCACGGGTTAGGTGTCCCACAGGTAGTGTAGCTTGCAAATGGAGGCACAGAACAAGCACAGCAGCCGCACACTTGTCTGATGATCCAAGAGCAAGAGAGAGAGAGACAAGGCTCACCAAGCCATTTATCTCTCTGCCCTTGGACCAATCTCACAAGTGTTCATTGGCTATGTTGGCACAACAAACCTACCTATCACAAATAGTGAGACTGTTTGCAGTTTTCAGCCAATTTTAATCTTCTGGTATTTCTTTACAAACAAATCTATGCTTCCTCTACCAGACTGTCATCTGCGGATGTGAGTGTCCACCCAAGGGTGCAGTAGGATCTAACGAGAAAGATGCATGGGAACCATCCTGTCTAAGAGACTTATAGACATCCCAAAGTCTTAAAAACCTGAGATCAGTCTTTGTTTGCTCTCTTATCTCTCTTTCTGCTCTTACTACTTTCTTGATTCTGGTGTGAGAAGAAATAGGTCTGCGTGTCTCTCTCTTTCCCTCTCCCCACACCTCTCTAAATTTCTTTCTCCACTTCTGTATTCCAGCGCCTTTTTCCTCACCCACTGGTTCTCTGCCATAATCTTAATCTCTGCAATAAAAAAACAACAGGCAGTGACTGCAGTCAGGGAGGACCCCATTAACTCCTTCTTAACCAAACTCTATTGTAGCTTGCTAATGAGTCTGTATTAAATACTTCATCAATTTATATTGCTCTATCTGTGGAACAAAATGATATTAAGCACAATCTATGCCACCAAATAAAGATTCCTACAGAAAGCTGCCCATATGATTTTAAAAAGTTATTTCCAAGTAATTGTTAACAGGGTTTTATGTCATATTTAATAGAAAATTATCTTCTTTTGAAGAAGCTACTGATACCTGCAAGCAATCTGAATAGTTTTACGATTGTGTGACAGAAAAGTTGTACCATAATTTTATGCATCAATTTAAAGACATTTTGCTGTTGAGTTGACAAAAATGTTTGCATCAATTTTCTGGCTATTAATAATATTGGATGCTAGCCTATTCAAAGAGTATTCACTGTCTTAGAAGCCAATATTCTGACAGTAATAAATATCTGCAGCAGACACTCGACGGAGGTGGGCAAAGCCATAAAAATGAGCTTGATTCTTTTATGATTTTTGACGACTTTTCTCTGTGTTCAGGCTCTCTCTCCCCTCCTTCCTCCTCATGCTACAAATGTTATCTGTAATCATGAGTGAAGGGATGGATGCACACCACAGGCTGTCACCTGAGTGGTTGCCG
>NW_022106982.1:2508-3496 GCF_000313985.2 Echinops telfairi
AAATATATCTGTTATATATAACCATCTTCTACTCATTTCCTCACGCCTCTAGTTACCTGCCTTTCCCAAATTTAACCATTGTTAAAAGTTTACTAGACATTTTTTGAAAATTCATATATGAGAAAATATGTGCAAAAATGCTCCCCTTTATTTTACTAGTTGGTGGTCCAGTGGTTAAAGTGAGGTGACACACTTGGCTTACCAAACGGCCCAGTGTTCTAATCTGCCAGGCACTTACTAGGCGAGAGTTGTGGCACTCTTCATCCTTAAACATTACAGCACTGGAAACCCTATGAGACAATTCTACCATGCTCACTGTTTTTAGTATCAGTCAGAAGGGACTTGACAGCAATGGATTTTGCTGGCTTGTTTGTTTTTTGGAAAAAGCTCTATTCCCATCTTCACTTTTACTTTACAATGAACACTATATCTTGTCATTTTTTCACTGAGAAGATCTTTCTCAATCGTTACAGTTGTAGAAAATTATATATACATATATATACACGACCATACCCATATGTTTCTATCTTTATTATAGTTAGTGTTCTGTTGTTGAAATTCTAGGTTTCATCTATTCTTTCAAAAAACATTACTATTATGCATAACATTGTATACATATGTCTTCACTTGTGTTTGAGTTTATCTTATAGGTAAACTCTTAGAAATGGAATCCCTTGTTAAAATTATAGATGTATTTCATGAGACTTGAGGTGATGGTGGTCGAATGGCCCCTGGATAGATGTAGGAATAGGTAATTTCCGTATGATTATTGAAAAACTTACCTTCTTAGAATATTGATTGTATCCCCTGATCATTATCAAAACATGTTGTGATCATTGTGAAAACATGCTCTGTCACATCATGTACAGTATAAATCTTTCTTAGATTTCACTAGATTTCCGAAGCAGGTTAGAGGTAGCAAACCCTACTGCTTCCTTCTATCTTGTGTTTCAGGATAAACTTAAGAGTTTCTCAAATTAAAATTATA
>NW_022106983.1:0-953 GCF_000313985.2 Echinops telfairi
TGATTCCAACTTACAGCTACCTTGTAGGGCAGAGTAGAACTGGCCCTGTGAGGCCCCCACCCCAAGTTTGTAGAACTGTCCTGGTGGGTTCCCAAGACTGTAGAGAGCCACTGGGCTCTTTATGGAAGCAGAGAGCTGCCTTCTTCCTCTTGAGGAGTGGCTGGTGAATGAGAATGGTTGACTGCCTATCTTTCGCTTAACGGCCAAGCACTTCACTGTTACAGCACCTTGGACATGTGAGGATGATTCCATTAATATCACCCTATCAGCTAACAAAAATGAGTGAACCCCCAAAATGCCCAAACTCATTGCTGCTGAGCTGGCCCAACTCAGAGCGACCCATGTTTTACAGAGTAGACCTGCCCCAAGGCTCTAATCGCTATACGAAGCAGTTCACCAAGCCTCCCTTCCACGGAGTCACTGGGTAGGTTTGAACTTTTCAGTTAGCAGCCAAGAGCTGGCACTGTCACCACTAGACACACCTTAAACTAATGACTGACTGAAGGAACACAGCTCAGGACACCTCCCTCTGGCCCCGTCAAGCCTGCTTTGTGATGGCCCAAAGAACGGGATGGAACGAAGAGTACCCGGTGTCCAGTCTATGCACTGCCGCTGGTCACCACGTGACCCTGGGCCAGTCATCTACCTTTCTGAAGCTGGTTTTTGTTACCTGAAAAATGGGTCTTTTCTCCATCTCAGGGTTGTGAGGGTCATAAGGTAGTACATGTGATGATGCTTCTAAAGGCTGAGGCTTGTTACAAACAAACAACAAACAAACAAAAACCCTGCCCTTGCTTTGGAGAGAATGCAGACTTTGATGAAGTCTCTCCGCCACGGTGATCCCGCTGGATACAACACACCAGCAGTACAGCTCCGTGCATCATCGCAACATGTAAGCCTGACAGTTCTGGTGGCTACTGGCAACACACTCCCCTTCCTGGCCCTGCTGAAGT
>NW_022106983.1:2456-3439 GCF_000313985.2 Echinops telfairi
AGCTAATTCTGACTCATGAAAACCCTGTTGGGTGAAGAACTGCCCCATAGGGTTCCCAAGGCTGTCCATCTTTAGAAAGCTCACCGCCTCTCTTTCTCCTACCAGACTGGCTGGTGGGTTCAAACCAGATTCTCAAGAGGAGTCCCAGACAGACCGAGACAAGATTGTTAACCATTGGGAGGAACTCAAAATACTTGCTGCCACCGAGTCAGTGCTGCCTCATAGGACCCGCTGTGGGTTTCTGAGACTGTAACTTCATGGCAGTAGAAAGCCCAATCTTTCTCCCGTGGTGGTTTTGAACTGCCAACCATGCAGATCGCATTCCATCACATAACTGTTACACCACCAGGACTCATACAACCATCGGGAGGAGAGAGTAATAGAAAGTGTCCCTTCCGGTTGCACACCACCTTTCTCCACACATGGTATGGGTAGTCCATTTCTAAATGTCCCCAGTGGCAGAAGTTAGCCCAGTTTAAATCATCTTTCTCACCCAACTTCAGAATTGTAGAACTCAGGGGCTCATTTTGAGGCCTGAAAAATGATGCCTTCCCTTCTCTCAGAATAAAATGGAAGTGCTGTTTAGTTTTTATGGGATTTTTTTTTAAATTAAGGGCCAATGGTAGGATGAAAATAAAGAGTTTAGGGAACTACAATTCTCTAACTCAGAAAGCTCACTGCCAGTGAGTCTATTCCAGCTCCTCTTGGCCCTACAGGACAGATGAAAAGTATCCTTGTGGGATCCTTTTTTCTCTTTTGGGGCACCTTGTGGGTTCAAACTGCTGACCTTGCAGTTAGCAGCCCAAAGCATAAACTATTACATCACCAGAGCTCCTGGAAGCCAGAATGTAGTATTAAGTTAAATTGTGAGGAGGTGACCCGGGTGAGTGGGCCAGCCCCACCCCCTGCTACTACTACCCACGGGTTCAGTTATGCACAATTGTACGGTTGAGATATATAAGTATTATATTAAAGTCATCGAG
>NW_022106984.1:0-1116 GCF_000313985.2 Echinops telfairi
ACTCCAGAAGTGGTGGGACGCACTGCACAAGCCCCGTTTGTCCAGGCCTGAATGGGCTGGCCAGGTGCTAGGACAAACTTCACAGCCCCCATTGTGGCCCAGGAAGCATGGGCACGGCGGCGGGGGGCGCAGCAAACACTGCTGGGCTGTGTGCACGCCCAGGGGCCTGGAGAGGGGGCCCTGCCCGCCCCCCGGGACAGATGGCATGGGTCCCCAGTGCACTGTCCCCTGGGAGAGAAGGGAAGCCACCTGCTCACCGGACATGCTTTGTCTTGTACACTTGGCACACGTTGCCAGGAGAGACCAGTCCCTGGAGAAGGACACTGCCCGGTAGAGGGGCAACGAAAAAGGAAGGCCTTTGGCAGGACGGATGGACACCCAGGCTGCCACCGCGGGCGCAGACGTAAGCGCACGTGAGGACAGTGCGGGACCCGGTGGTGTTTTGTTCCGTTGTACACGGCGGGCGTCGCTGCGGGTCCTCGCCGAGCAGCCCGAACTCTTTGGTGGAGCAGGACTGGGGGGGGAGTGGGGGAGGCAGAGTTTGAACGAACCTCTGCAGCTTGAACTTAAGGTTCCCTCCAGGACCTGGGCTCACTCCTCCCAGAGCAACCACTGTGAGTCACCTCAGAGCTCTGAGCGCTGTGGGGCGAGGGTGGGGCCACGGAAGGCGGCAGAAGGAGACCGGGCAGTTGGGTGAGGGACGGAAGGGCGCTGCAGGCACCCTTGAGTGGGAGCTGCGGGCAGGCTCCTTTGGGGAGCAGCAAGTGAACAATGTGGCCATTGATGGTCCTGGGAGTGGAGACGGGAGACTCGCGGTGCCTACAGGTGTAGCCGGGTGGTGCAGGTGAGCGCGCCAAGGACCGCCAAGCCAGAGGAGGAACACGAGGAGAGCCAGCAGGTTTGGGAGCCCGGGGCAGGGACAGGTCTCCAAGAAAATCTGGGGCGTGGTGGCGGAAAGGTCGGAGCCAGTTGGGCCCTGTGAGCTTGGAGGGGCAGGGTTGGGCTGTGGGGGCTTTCTCAGCCGGGCTGCTGTGCTGGCAGCCGGGAAGAGGTGGCCTGCCAGTGGGAAGGCTCAAACAGACAGTGTCTGGGGTGGCTGGCCGTGAAGGTCCCCGG
>NW_022106984.1:2199-3486 GCF_000313985.2 Echinops telfairi
GGGTGTGCACGCTCCAGGTGGAGGTGGCACAAGAGACAGAGGAGGGTCTCCCCGCAGGAGATAGAGTTGGAGATTATACTCAGAGGGACCCTTGGAGATGAGCCGTCCGAGGAGGAGGGACAGCCGGGCCTCGCGTTCAGGCACCTCGTTCCGTGTGCTTCTCAGATGCAGGTGTGTGACCACCCGCATCCGGCCAGCCAGGGACCACCGCTTGTTTCGCCAGCACTCGCTTCTGGCCCGGTGCCCCGTTGTGGTGATCTGGTGACATTTCAGGTTTCCTGGAGGTCTGCTGCACCCTCATACCGACACCAACCACGCCCCCACTGTGGAGTCTGAGACTGCAGCTCTGACAAGGTGACAGCCTCTTCTTGCTCCCAGGGGCCAACTGGTGCTTTCAAACTGCCAACCTGACAGTGAGCAGCCCAACGCTTAACCATCTCTCAGCTGCCCCTGTGTCCAGTCACCTCCGTACTCTCCGCACCAGAGCCCAGCTCCCAGGGATTCCCCACCCCTGACTCACAGCGCTCCCCAGTGGGTCCGGGTGGAACTGTGCACCGTGGGATTTTGCACCTGTATTTTTTGGAAGCAGATCCCCAGGCCTTCCTCCCTGGAGCCTCTGAGCGGCATAGCGCTTACGCATGGGGCTGCGTGCTGACTGCAAGGTCAGCAGTTGGAAACCACCAGCCAGCCGCCCCTCGGGAGGAAGACAGGGCTACAACCTCCTCCAGCTGCGTGGTTGGCATCGGAGCCCAGTAACCGTTTGCTCCAGCCGGAGGCTCCTGCGCTATTCCAGGACCCCGGCTCGCCTCTCTAAGCAAAGCCTGCGGCCTTGGGGGTGGGGGGTGGGGCTGGGGGCGGTGTGGCAGCGTCTGCCAGCTGGCAGGAGCTTGTGCTTCCCTCACAGGGCAGGATGTGGCGGGCATCTGCCCGTCCCGTCAGGAGGACCCTCTGTACCGAGAATGTGTCACCCTGTGTGTTAGCGGCATATGCGCTGGGGAGGGGGGTGTAAGGGAGTGTGGGCAGGATGCAGTGTGGCCCCCTGGCAGTTCCCCAAGCCCCACTTTGAGGGGGGGCGTGAAAGAGGCTCTGTGCTGTGCCCCGGCTCCCCGAGGGCTCCCCATTCGGCCATCATCCAGGCAGACACAGCCTGAGTCCTCTCTTCCTGCACTCCAGAAGTGGTGGGACGCACTGCACAAGCCCCGTTTGTCCAGGCCTGAATGGGCTGGCCAGGTGCTAGGACAAACTTCACAGCCCCCATTGTGGCCCAGGAAGCATGGGCACGGCGGC
>NW_022106985.1:0-980 GCF_000313985.2 Echinops telfairi
TGTTTGTTTCTTGCTCAAAGTTTTGCAAGTCAGCTTGGCTCAACTGGACTGGAATGGGAAAGGCTTAGGTTTATTCTGTTCCATGTGTCTTTCCATCTAAACTGAACCTAAAGGAAAGCCGCCCCCGGGGCTGGCTCTGTTCCTGGTGGATGTCAGGAGTGTAAAAAGATGAATGGAAACCTTTGATGACTTTTAACACCTCTATTTGGAAGAGTCCAACCCATACTTCTACCCAAATTCCATTGTTCAAGTCACATGGGTAAGATTACAGGGGCAAGATCAAGATTAAGGTCAGTGAGATCAGGAAGTATAGGAGGGGGTGCCCCCCCAAAAAACAGAATCATTTTTTTTCATAGCTATATATTTAATTTTTTAAACAAAACAACCTTATCACCTTCAAAGTACTCTCCATTACACTTAATACATTTGTCATATATGTGATTCCACCCATTCATGGAAACATTTTTCAAACTCATCTGTTTGATGGCTGACAGCACCTCCCTTGTTTTTTTTCTTCACCTCTTCTACATTATTAAATGGCTGTCCTATCATGTCCCTCTTCATTCATGGAACCAAAACAAAGCTGAGTGAGGTCAGGTGAGTCAGGTGTGTGGGGCAAGAGAGGCATGTGGTGTTTTGCCAAAACCTGGCACACTGAGATGGTGGCATGAGGAGGTGCATTGTTGTGGTGGCAAAACCAGTCCCCTGGCTGCCACAAATCAGGCCTTTTTTTGTCATACAAGGTTACACAATCTTTATAGAACCTCTGAATAGAAAGCTTGATTAACAGTCTGACCTGGTGGAACAAACTCCAAATGCACTACAAGTCTACCTTTTCATCCACTCAGGAAGTTGATGGACTTCCAGAATGAGGTTTGTCATCAATGGTCATTTCACCTTCTTTGAAACAAGAAAACCGACAGACAACCGAAAAGGGGGTGAAGGGAGACGTCGGACAGGGCAAGATATGACAAAATACC
>NW_022106985.1:2416-3443 GCF_000313985.2 Echinops telfairi
GGAAAGGACAAGCACAGACTAGAGAATTGTCCTTGCTGTTAGGTGTCATCAGTCAGTTCTGAGCCACAGTGACCTGATGTTCCACAGAAGGAAACACTGCCCGTCCTGTCATCCCCACAATTGTTCCTATGCCTGAGCCCCTTGTCCCAGCCACTGTGTCAAAGCACCTCCTTGAGGGCCTTCCTCTGCTTTGCTGCCCCTCCACTTAACCAAGCGTGATGTCTTTCTCCAAACGAGAGGATAGACAAGGGTTAATTAGATGAAGGGGAAAACAATATCCAATGGAGGGACACGTGGAACATTAAAGAAATAGGGCAAGGCTATGGGAAATTTTGTGAGTTATTGAGTCTAAAACTTGTGATCTGCCCTGAAAACCTTGACCTAATTCTCAGTGAAAAACTGAATTTAACGATTGGTTGGAGCCCTAGAGGCTTATGGGAAGTAGGAATGTTTTTGCTTTGTCTTTATTGTATTGGTATAGGCAAATATTTTCTCCAGTATGTGTGCGGGGTCACCATGAATCTGGGGTTCACGCAATGTCAGCTAATAGCAACAATAACTGAATCTTATGAGAGTTTTCTAAGCCCCTGATGACCTAAACCAATAGTTGAGTCCTCATTGTAATCCAGATCTCAGCAGCACTTGACCGTAGTTGACCCTTTTCCCAGGGACAAAGGGATCCTTTGGCTACGGGACACTCCACTTTCCCACCGCCTATTTCTAAGTCTCTTTTGCTCAATATTGCAAATAAAACCACACAAAGCACAAAACTAAAATCCAGAGAGCTCTAGGAGCCTCAAATTATCTGCGAGTAGGAGTAAACACCTATTTCCACGGAGAAGTTTCTCAAGCCTTTGTTACAAGCTGCACAGACAAGTGAGGTGGAGAGGGTCTGAAAAAACCTACAGGGTAACAGACAATCAAGGGTCTCTGATTGAAGTCCACTCACCCCCAGAAAGAAAGCACACTCTAAATGTGAAAATACTGAAAAATCGTTCTGGTAAATAAAAGCACTGAGAGCAGAAAG
>NW_022106986.1:0-963 GCF_000313985.2 Echinops telfairi
TTCTCTGCTGTCCATCCCCCAGGGAGGAGGCTATACGTAGATCTTGTAGTCGGTTCCCCCTTTCCACCCCACATTCCCTCCACCCTCCAGGAATCACCACTCTGACCACTGGTACTGAAGGAGTCATCTGTCCTGGATGGATTCCCTGTGTTTTCAGTTGCTATCTGTACCAATGTACATCCTCTGGTCTAGCCAGATTTGTAAGATAAAACTGGGATCATAATAGTTGGGGGAGGAAGCATTTAAGAACTAGAGGAAAGCTATATGTTTCATCGTTACTACCCTGCACCCTGATTAGCTCATCTCCCCACAACTCTTCAGTAAGGGCGTGTCCAGTTGCCTACTGATAGGCTTTGAATCTCTACTCAGCACTTACCTACATTTACAATGATAGGATTTTTTTGTTCTTTGAAGCTTGTTATCTGATCCCTTTGACAGCTCGTGGTCACATAGGCTGGTGTGCTTCTTCCATGGGCGCTTTGTTGCTTCTGAGCCAGATGGCCGCTTGTTTATCTTCATGCCTTTATGACCCCAGACACTATGTCTTTTGATAACCGGGCACCATTAGCTCTCTTCACCACATTTGCTTACGCACACGTTTGTCTTCAGTGATTGTGTCAGTCAAGTGGGAATCCACTGATGTGATTTTTAGTTCTTTGATGTCTGATAACTGATCCCTTCACATTTTCTTATGCACACATTTTTCTTCAGCAATCGGTGTTGGGAAGGTGTGCATGCTGGAATGCAAATTTAATAAAACAACGTGTTCTTGGATTGTGTAAGTGCTTGAGTGGAGGCCCAGTGTCCATCTGCTGCCTTAATACTAAACCTATAAATATATGCACATAAATCTGTTTCCCCACACTCTTATATAAATACATTTACATATGTGCATTCCAGTCTTTGGACCTCTGTAAATACCCTTTGTTGCCTACTTCTTTCCTCTATTTCCTTTTACTTTCC
>NW_022106986.1:2317-3354 GCF_000313985.2 Echinops telfairi
CATGCATTCATCACTGCTTTTTAGTGATGGATAGTACTCCATTGTATGTATGTACCACAGTTTTTAATCCATATATCTGTTGATGGAAATTTGGGAGCACAGATGTCTGGCTGTAGTTTGTTTCTTGCCTCTTCTGGGTATATGCCCAGTAGGGGATTGCTGGGTCGAATGGAAGCTCAATTTCCATCTGTTTGAGAAATCACCAAATCGATTTCCATACTGGCCATACATTCCTACAGGTCCATGCTTGACTGAAAATATGTTGCTACAAACTTTATCTTTGGATTGATGCAAACCCTTGATATGAATTATCCTTTCATGTAAAACTTATTTCTCACACCAACATTTCCACAGACTCTCTAAGTAGTTCAGAGATATTGCACTTGTGGACAAAGGTTTCAAAAATAAAAAGTTTGGCACAGGACTACACATACAGTAACTCAGCACCTTCAAGAAAACACTTTTACAAAGAAGGCTAAAAGGAATGATCACAGTATCATTGTGATGGGATATTCGGCAGTGTGAATTTTCCTTATAGCCTTCAAAAATTATGATACTTCTATAAAAACTCACAGCCATTGAGTACATTTTAACTCCTAGCAACCCCATAAGATAGATTAGAGCTGCCACAGTGGTTTTCTCAGAGCAAAGTAAAAATGAGAATGGGAGGTGGGCAAGGTAAGCTACTCATAAATTGTTGAATACAGAGAAGACAATGTGAAATGAAAAAACCCCAGATAATTCACAATAAGCATTTTATTCATGGAAACATTAAAGAAAGTGGGCACATTCACAGTGTTCATTGACGATTCGTTCTTCAGTCTTCCACCAAGATGGCAGCCATCAGCACCTTGTCCCGCTGATCTTGGATGTTCGCTGCTGCCTCTTACTTGATTCTAGAGAACCTGCAGCCTAACATCTGACCCACCACTTGGACTGGCCTGCTTCCTTCTGTACGCCTGTGAGGTATTTTCTTGACATCAATTTCCATACGGAGAGAAACATTTCCTGCCACTTGGGACTGCACGCCAGGCCCC
>NW_022106987.1:0-913 GCF_000313985.2 Echinops telfairi
CAAGAAAACCAGCAAACAACAGTAATTTCACAGAAAGGTATATAATTTATTATAATGCTTTAAGGTGCATATACTTGGCATTTGTTCAGGCAATGTGTTAGCTTAAAGTAAAATCTGGGTGAATATTTCTGTCATAGATAATTCACTAATGACTGATGGTCAGCCATGTGTATTAAATTTGCCAGATACAATATGATGGAGATTTGTAAAAATCATCCTTACACTTCTGGATACAATGCAGAAGGGTTCCTAATTTATTCATTTGCTCTTCTGTATGTAATCATGAAGATCAGTTTTATGCAATTTGGTTATGAAAGAAATGTTAGGACTTATTACAAAGAGTATAATTAGCTAAGAACATTATTATTTTTTGACTAATTGTCAAAATAAAGTTGAACTTGCTATCCCTAAGTACAACTTGACTAATTTAAATGAAAAGTAAGATGAGCTAAACAGATCCAAGCTGTATTTGAATATTTCAGTTTTTCTTTCTCATCTTTTAGGTATATAAAGGGAGTCTTCAATTAAATGTGTACTCTAATTTTAGATTAACATGGAAAAGAATAAGCTGAATTATCTGTTTTCTATATCTGGTGTTCTGTTTACTGGTGTCAAAATTACTGTACTATGCTTTAATTTATAACAATTGATTAAATAGATTTTTGATGAAAGGCATTGAACACTAAAAAGTCTAGTGCAAATAGTCCTTGGACAACAACACCATCCAGTAGATTTTCTGTTGCTCATTAATTTCCATTTTTTTATTAAAAGATCATTTTATTGGGGGCACTTATAACTCTTATAACAATACATACATCAATTGTATCAGGCATATTTGTACATATGTTGACATCATTCTTTTCTAGACATTTACTTTCTATTGAGCCCTTGGTATCAGCTCCTCTTTTTTCCC
>NW_022106987.1:2166-3432 GCF_000313985.2 Echinops telfairi
CACACCCTTCCCCCACCATCTTCTACCCCCAAATCCCTCCAGGACTGTCAGTCCATGGCTTTCTCCTCAAGCTTACTTCCCATGCCTATCTTATATAAGTAGTCAAACCAACAATGACATAGACCAAACAAAAAGAAAACAAAAGATTGAAAAAAGAAAAGATAAAGAGAAAAAAAACGTAATTCCAGATCTGTCAGCTGACATTTATAACTATCTCTCCACTGGGGGGAATTCTGAGAGCTGCCGCTCCTAGCCTGAAGTCTATTTAGGGGCTCTTTGGAGCTTTGGGACTTTGCTTTGCTCAGAGTACTGATCTGTCATATTCTCTTCTTGGTTTGCCCTGCTCTGGAGGGTTCAAAGTGCAATATGTCCCAACCATGTGTACCCAGTATTGTCCTCTGTCGCGGTATGCTCCAGTAAGGGGACAACATGTCATGAGCTGTTCTGAGTCCTACAGTCCTCTCTTTATTTTAGCAGCTCTGTGCTGGGAAGTTATCCTCGGGCTTGCTGTGCCAATATGGGGTCTAGACTGACAGTCCCTTTCTTTTTCCTTTTTGGTTTGATTCTGTGTGGGCATGGTATGCTGGCGCCTCTCCCCAGTTGGTAGGCATAGTGTTGTTCTCTGTAGCACATACACTTAGGAACAGGGTCAGTTTGGCCCTGTTTGAGGCCAGCCCTGTAGCCCAGTCTTTTCAAGCATTCCTCCACATGGTTACATTGTCCTCGTGGTTTGGTGAACCATGGTGGGGTCTGTATGCACACGTCTAATTCTGTGGAGACATAACAAATACTCTTTCTCTTGGGTGGGTTAGTGTCCTGTTCCCCCGTGTCATCATCTCACTTTTGCCCTTCCTTTTTCTCCCACCCTCCTCCCCCTTTTCCCTTCTTTGTTGTGGATTAACATGTGGTTCCTTGGGTTCGATCTGACCTCCACCTGTGCCTCAACCCATATATTGAATGAAAATGCTTTTCTTCTATACCTACTGTGCTAATTATAGTTACCTCAGTGGACTCGTGCTGTACTTCTCCTCTTGTGACTAGCTAACTTCGCTCAGCATAATTTCCTCCAACTCTTCCCAAGAGATGATGTACTTCATGTGATCATCGGTGCTTTTTAGTGATGTGCAGTACTCCATTGTGTGTATATGCCAGAGTTTACTAATCTACTCATCTATCGAAGGAAATTTAAGTTGTTTCCAACTCTTGGTAATTGAGAATTGTGCCGCAATAAACATTGGAGCACAGACAACTGGTCATGTTTTATTT
>NW_022106988.1:0-927 GCF_000313985.2 Echinops telfairi
TTTTGAGATTGATGACCTTGGCTCAGCTTTGTGGTTTCACTACTTTTTTTTAGTGATGCATAGTACACCATTATGTACATGTACTGAAGTTTCTTTATCCATTCTTCTACTGATGGGCTTTTTGGCTGTTTGAAACTTCTTGCTATTGTGAACAGTGCGCAACGAACATGGGAATAGAAACGTCACACTTGCCTTTTAATGCTTTGTACAATTGCCATAGCTTTGAAAGGAATGATTCAATCTCTATTGGCGACAAATACTTCATCACAATCTCCTTGACTTTCTACCTGTGCTGCTTTTATTTAGTTATTTTATTGATCATTTTATTGGGGGGCTCTTACAAATCTTAAAACAATCTGTCATTCAATAGTATTAAACACACTTGTATATATGTTGCCATTAACATTTCCAAAGCAATTTCTTTCTACTTGAAATCTTGATATCAGCTCCTCTTTATTTCCCTTCTTTCCCCACCATCGTGAATCCTTGATCAGTTATATATCATTGTTGTTATTTCATGTCTTACACTGTCTGTTGTCTCCCTTCACCCATATTGTTATTCATCCCCCCTGGGGGGTGGGCTATATATCCAACCTTGTGATGGGTTCCCCCCCCCATCTCCCCCTACTCTTATTATATCACTGCGTCCACTACTGTTCCTGAGGGTTTTATCTTTCCTGAAATCCTTGTGTCGAGAGCTCTTATCTATACCAGTGTGTGTACTCTAGTCTAGCCAGATATGTAAGGTAGTACTTTGTCATGGTAGTGGGGGGTGGTGCTGGTAGGTAGCATTCAGGAACTAGAGGAATGATATGTATTTTGTTGGTGCTATATTGCACCCTGGTTGAATCATTTCTTCCTTGTAACCCTTATGTGGGGGGAATGTTATGCTTTTAAGTCATTAAAAGACTTCAAGCTTTTTCTTAT
>NW_022106988.1:2548-3380 GCF_000313985.2 Echinops telfairi
TACTCTCAGTGATCTTATAAACCAGAGTAGAACTGCCCCATGTGGTTTCCAAGACTCTAGATCTTTATGGAAGCAGACTTCCATATCGTTCTCTTCCTATGGCACAGTGCTTCTTATCACCCCCAAAATAAGATGCACCCTTATTACAAAAAGAAGGTTAAAATTCAAAAGAGAGAACCAGCGTAGAAGCCCATTGTTTTGGTTAGCAGCCAAGCCAGTGCTTTCACCACTCTGCCACTGTGGCTCATCTAGTCCGAACATTTACATTGATTGTGAGAATGGGAAGCAAAACATCACCTTAACTTTCTGCATATTCTTTTCATAAAATATATACATAAAGAAACCATGGGAATTAAAAAAATTATCTTGGAGTTTCTTGAATGCTAACAGCTACAGTCTATTTGACACCTGCAACAAAAAGTTCTTAGTTCTCAATGAGGGTTCAGGTTTTATGTGTACTCTGATGTGTTTAAAGCACCATTTCTTATTTCTCGATTGGGTCATGGTTTGCATATCTGTATGCCATGATTCTTGATGTGCAACTGTATTCTCACATATTGTAGACATATAATTCTGATCTCATTCCTCTGCTATAGACAGGGTTCAAGAACATATTGTAATTCTGCTCCACTATAAGGAAATGCTTTAGCAAATCTTTGTACTCAGTTATTCCATATCTGTAATATACGTGAACATTTTTTACATTTTATAATGTATGTGATATAAAGTTCACACGTGAAACCTTTCAAAATATAAGCAATTCCTCTCAGTTGAGACCGAATAAGGCCACAAGTGATTCATTTATTTTAGTTGGAATGTGATTTTTAAAAAA
>NW_022106989.1:0-953 GCF_000313985.2 Echinops telfairi
TCTAGAAGGAATGCACCATCATTGATCAGGTTTTTCTAGAACAACACAAACATTTCTAGACAGACACTTGCTTTAATTCATAAGTTTAATTTTGGACCAATGCTTATCTCTGCCCCTAGTATCCTCATCCCCATGCTCTGGTGATCAGTGATCCTGATAGAAACCTGCCACCGAATTTATCACTGGGTGGCACCCAAGAGCCAAAGAAAGGGGGGATTGAATTGCAGACACTCTCTAATACACATATTTAAACAATTTCCTCTATCCTCAGTGAAATTATGCTAATATTTTAGTTGAGTTTCCTCAAGTCTGGAACTCAAATTAAGTCTGTCTGTTTCATTTTTATGATAGTGCTTGAAATCACTTGCAGACAAGGGGTTGTTGGGCCATGAGATTTATAGTGGCAATGCCACAAAGGTCAAACGCATCCTGAGAAAGAGGAGAACAAGCTGTAGCACCAGTGTTTTCACTGCAGTAAAGTTTACAGCAGCATTAAGGGAATGGTTGCAAATCAGTCGATGGTGTTGATTTCATTGAGAATAAGTATATTTATACTTGTAAGGTTTCCCTTAATAATATTCTGAACATTTTACACAATGGGGTTAGTGAAGGTTGGATCAGGGCATATTTCACTAGTGACAAAATCTGTTTTTCTTTTTTCCCTCCCATCCTTTGACTTGTAGATTTCATAAAATGGACGTATAATGACTCGGTCAGGGCTGAATAATGGGTTAGCAATTTTCTGAGATTTCCAGCAATATCAAAAAGTCTGCAGAACCTTTAAAGGTAAAATGATGTCTCTGTGTGTCTTCGTGTGTGTGTGTGTGTGTGTGTGTGTGTGTGTGTGTGTGTGTGTGTGAGAGAGAGAGAGAGAGAGAGAGAGATTAAGGATGAGATAAATCTGAAGAAACAAAATGTTCCTAATTCTAAAAAAGTACTTCTATCTTAATAAT
>NW_022106989.1:2306-3484 GCF_000313985.2 Echinops telfairi
TCATCAATCAACATTTAACCATTTTTTAAAGATTATTTTATCGGGGGCTCTTACAGCTGTCATAAGAATCCATACATGAATTTTTTAAAGCATATTTGTACAAATGTTGCCATCATTATTTTCTAAACATTTACATTCTATTTGAGTCCTTGACATCAGCTCCTCTTTTTACTCTCCCTCCCCATCCCACCCTTGCTACCCCTTGCTAACTTATAAATTATTATTTTCATATCTTACACTGACCGCTGTCTTCTATCCCTGATGATCTTCTCCCCTTTTCTTCCCACCTTTTCCCTACCCTCCTGATAACGCTACTCTCATTTCTGTTCCTGAGGGGTTATCTATACCTGTGTACATGCTCTGGCCTAGCCCTCAGTGAAAGGCAGGATTAGGCTCATGATAGTGTAGAGTGTGGAAGACTAATGGAACCAGAGGAATATTGTGTTTCATCAGTGCTATATTTCACCTTAATTGACTCATTCCTTCTTTGTGACCCTTCTGTGAGGGGATGTCCCATTGTCTACAGATCCATTTGGGGTCTCTATTCCAACACCCCTCATTCTCAACAACATGTCTTTTTGTTTGTATGTTTCTTTTTGTTTGGGGTCGTCTGATGCCTGTGACTTGTTCCCATCGGCAACTCATGATCTCACAGGCTGGTGTGCTTCTTCTGTGTGGGATTATTGCTTCTCTGCTAGATGACCACTTCTTTAAAGTCAAGCCTTTAAGACCCCCAGATGCGATATCATTTGGTAACTGGGCACCATCAGCTTTCCTCACATTTTCTTGTGCACCCATTTTATCATCAGTGATCGTGCCAGGAGGGTGAGCATCACAGAATGCCATGTTGTTAGAACAAAGTGCTCTTGTGTTGAAGGGGGTGCTTACGCAGAGGCCCAAAGTTTGTCCACTTCCTCAATGTATTGCCATATAAATATATTTGCCTATTCCATTACCTCTATTTTTATGAATTAATATATTTACATAAATGCACACCTATGATTATACCTCTATTCATAGCCTTGCTTCCTAAATCTTTCATCTGTTTCCTTATACTTTCCCACCATCATTTGACCTTTTCTGAAGCAAGAAAACCACTCATACACTTGAGGTTTTTCCCACATTGCTGTCCTTGCAAGCTGTGTTCAACATCACAATAGTTTCTGCAGCATTTTTTC
>NW_022106990.1:0-874 GCF_000313985.2 Echinops telfairi
CGCCAGCTGGTTTTAAATTAACAGCAGCAAAATGTCCAAGTATATGATATTAATGATACTATGTTCTTCTTCACATGTGATCACCTTTATAATATGTATGGACTTAGTTCTCTTGCAATTGACTCATCTGGCTGCTGCCTTCCAGATTTCATTACAAAGACCAGTGCGTACTTCCAGCAATGCATGTGATTGTTGAAGGAGCTTGGTTGGCATCTCATCCCTCCCTGGGGTCTACTTTTTCACCAATATATTCAGCATAGCCTTCCCATCTTCCCTTAGTACAGAAGTTTTTGATCAAATGTTATACATCATACCTACATGCTTGAATGTTAAACAGCTCTTTTTGATATAATGGCTCTGTATACTCCCTCGGTTCTGTTTTGATCTTTTCTATGTCATTTATTTTTTTCTATACAATCTTTCATTATTGCATCATGACATTTGACTTTCCTCTTCATCTCATTCTACTTGAGAAACACCAACTGCATTATTTTGTGTGGTTTTCTAGCCTCATGTCTCTGCACATTTCATTGTAACATTTTACCTTGTCTCACGGTTTTGAAATCTTCTATTCAGCTATTGTTCCATTTTCATTTTCAGTCTATTTACTTTAGCCAATTTTCTGTCAAGAGAAAATTTCAGACATCTTCTGAATTCTATTTTCATCTTTTTTCCCCATTTTGGTCTTTTTTGTCTGTTTTTTTTTTTTTAAATAACTCTTGGCTTTCTTCATGTATGATATTCTTGTTCATATTTGAGTTATGTTGGGTTCTCAAAAGAAGGAAAACAGTGATGCTTGTATGTGTATGTGGGTGAGTCCAATCTGGTTTAAGTACAGTGGTCAGATGTCAGCTGAAGGCTTCTCCGGATGCAG
>NW_022106990.1:2489-3451 GCF_000313985.2 Echinops telfairi
AATTGATGGTATTGGTAAGACTATTGAAAGCACCATGGACTGCTAAAAGGACAAACTGACCTGTCATGGAAGAAGTATGGCCAGAGTGCTCCTTGGAGGAAAGGGTGGCAAGTCTTCCTCTTACACACTTTGCACATGTCAGGAGAGTCCAACTTCTCAGAAGGACACTGTGTCTGGTAAAATGAGCATGGCACCAAAGGAAAAGAAGGGCCTCAGGAGATGGGTGAACATGGTGGCTGTGACAAAGGGCTCAAGCACAGGGACTATTGTGAGGATGGCACAGGACGAGGCAGTGCTTTGTTCTGCGTGAATCAGTTCACTAGGGGTCAGACCAAGCTCTCCGGTTGGTTGCTCAACATAGTGGTTGCTGTGAAAAGGCTCCAGGAATTTACTAAATACCAATTAAAATATTTCAATAAGCTGAAGAACAAGCCACACTCTTTCATCTATGTCAAAATATTTGACTTGGTCACCAGATCCCAAGAAATATGTATTTCTGCTTATTCAAAATAAAGGTAACTCAACGGAATTAAGAAGTTATAAAAATACATTAATATTGCATAAAAGTAAATTTTGCTGAAGAACATTTGAAAGTGGTTGTAGCAGTATATTGGCCCAGCATAGTGGGTTACATGTTGGCCCGCTAATCACAAAGTCAGCACTTGGTAACCACTAGCACCAGGGAAAGTTGAAACTTTCTACTCCTGCAAAAAATTATAGTCTGGGAAATGTACAGAGGCAGTTCTACTCTGTCCTATAGGGTGTCTATAAGTTGAATCAGTGGCAGTGAAAATAAATAACTTAATAACTAAATAAATGTAAAGAATGGGAACCTAGAATAATTCCTCATGAAAAACATGTGTGTGGATTAAGATTCTGTCATTGACGAGACCAAAAG
This sequence comes from Echinops telfairi, assembly GCF_000313985.2. NCBI lineage: Eukaryota > Metazoa > Chordata > Mammalia > Afrosoricida > Tenrecidae > Echinops > Echinops telfairi. The sequence continues at coordinate 3,388 of NW_022106990.1, forward strand.
AATACTGCATGGTTTAAAATCAGGAAAGGTGTGCATCACGGTTATATCCATTCATCATATTTAC
>NW_022106991.1:0-1376 GCF_000313985.2 Echinops telfairi
TAGATGAACAAATTCATAGACACTCATGAAAGAGCTTTATATACAAGAGCAATTGAATATTGGGAAAACATGCCAGCCCAGTCCAAATCAAGTGCTTAAGTCCAATATTAGCCCATATGTCCAATACTAGTCCATAAATTACTCTATAGACTCACACAGCCATAAAATAATGCTGAATGCAGGATGATGGCAGGCCAGTGGATGGAAAGCCTTGTGGATCCAGTGGTGGTAGAAGCATTTCAGCACTGTCCAGGGTCTCTACGTGGTTCCTACAGCTCCGAGGGCTATGGCTGCATCAACGTAGCTCCATGTGGCTGGTCAGGAATGTCTTGCAGGGCATGTCCCCGCTCCAGTGTGCTAATTTATATCCTTAGTGCCTCCAAATGAGGTCATCAAGCTGCAACTTTATCCACCCTTTCATTTTTAAGTCTCAAATTGATACCAGATTATGTAACTACCACAATTACATAGACTATTCTAGATCTTTTTCTTTATAAACTTTAGAAACAGTTTGTCAAAATTTGTGAAGTAACTTGCTGTAATTTTCATTGGCATCACATTGAACTCATAGTTGTCATCTTAACATTATTGAATCTTATTTCGTGTATGTGGAATAAGTCCATTTATTTAGATTTTCCTTGATGTCTTCAAACTTTTATAGTTTTCTTCGGAGAGATCTTGAACATAGTTTGTTAAATTTACCCTAAGTACATAAATTTTCTGGTGATAATATAATTCTTTTGTTTTTAAAACTTCACATTCCAGTTTTCCATTGTTGATGCTTATAGGAAAAGCAGCAGGTTTATGTATGTTTATTTTATTTCCTCTCACCTTTCAATACTCATTTTTTAGTCCCAGGAATTACTTTGTCATCTCTTTGCAATTTTTCACAGAGGTGGTTATGTCGTGTGTCCACTTGAAACCTTCTTGTCTCTTTCTTGCATTTGCGAGGGTGTCCAGTGCATTATGGACTAGGATTTGTGAGGGAGACCATTCTTGCCTTGTTTTCTATTGTAGGGAGAACACATTTAGCTTCTTACCATTAAGTATAATATTAACTGTAGATTTTTTGTAGATTATTTTTTATCAAGTTGAGGACGTCCCCTTTTATTTCTGTGTTGCTGAGCTTTTGATCCTGAACGGGTGTTGGATTTTACCTAATACATCACTGTATCCATTGATGTAATTATTTGGTTTTTCTTTAGCTTACTAATAGACTTCCTCACTTGTAACTGCCTACTCATAATCTTACTTATTTTCTTACTACTTTACATGAGTTTCTTGTATATTCTGGGTATCATTCTATGTCTCTTTTAGACATTGCCAATTTGTCCTCCCAATCTCTGAAATTATTTGGGGTTCATTACTGAATAACA
>NW_022106991.1:3068-3484 GCF_000313985.2 Echinops telfairi
ATACTTTATGCCACTGGCCTGGTGTGTGTGTGCCAGGCAGGCGTGTGACCATGAGGTGGAGAGAAAGGTGAAGCCTGTTGCCTTTCGGCAGCCGTCCCTGATGCCTGGCTTTTGGCCCTCTCTCTTCCTCTGGGCTGCAGATTTCCTCTACAGATGTAGGAATTGCCTCTGTTTCGTGCGGATTTCATTCTGTCTTCTCTGATCTGTTCACCTTGTTTTGGCCGGGTGTCCTGTTCAAGGTGATTTCTGGGGAAGCAGCCAGCAGCCTCGGTTAGATTTCCATCTTGTCAGGTCTCAGAATCCAGCATGTCTGGCATGCTTAATGCTCGGTAAATTATATATTAGAGGTGACTACTCTAGTTCTACCTACAGAACCTCTCTTTTAAAAACCATTTTATGGGCACGTAAACCCCTTA
>NW_022106992.1:0-917 GCF_000313985.2 Echinops telfairi
TAATCATTTCAAAGTGAACAAGGAGATACTATGTGATTTAAAATTAAAATCAGGAGAAGTACACATCACAGTGGTATCCTTTGATCATAGTTACTCATTCTGTATGCTTCATACAGTCAAAGAATCTGGGCTATCTGAAGAACTCATGTCAGGGTTGGAGGAAAGTTTACTAAAAACCTACAATATGCAGATAATATACCCTTGCTTACAGAATGTTAAGAGAGTGAAAAGCACTTACAAATGAAGATTAAGGTCTACAGTTTCTCTATCTATACCTCTGTGTTTACAGCCATATTTATAGCTAGATAGATCACCCTCAAACAAACTCAATGCCAAGTTGGTGTTGACTCAATAATGATCCTATAGCCAGGGTGGAACTGCCCCTGTGAGTTTCCAAGGCTGTAACTGTTAACGGAAGTAGAAAGCCCCATCTTTATTCCATTGAGCAGCTGGTGGTTTCAAACTGCTGACCATGTGTATCACAGCCCAACTCAGAACCATTAGGCCACCAAGGCTCAATTCTAGAGAGAAACTGGTTTCCATTTTACAAAAAGAGTAGTGAGCTTCCCAGAAAATTACGTACAAGTTGTTGGAAAATGTCTGTGGGTATTCCCACTAAGGCAGGCAACATAGCAATAAGGAACCCCAGGGATTTGTAGGTTGAAGGCTCTGTGATTTCTGCTCAGAAGTGACCCCACCTAATGACTCCTTTTATAATGCAAATGGAATATCTTTCCTATATCTTGTTTTACTTTAGGTGGCTGAGTTGTTTCTTTAAACTTGCGTTCCCCTGTACTATTAGAATGACAACAAAACCCACTGCCACCTTATAGCAGAGAGTAGAACTGCCTCATAGAGCTTCCAAGGGGGAAGGCCAAGGCTGCTGGATTCCACAGCTAACCTGTTGGTTAATAGGT
>NW_022106992.1:2454-3484 GCF_000313985.2 Echinops telfairi
GGCGGAGGTACGTAGTTGCAACAGAAACGGTATGGTCCATAAAACCAAAAGCAGCCCTATCTTCTAAGAAGTTTACCAACCCTTGATACCAACACCTGTTGCTGATTCATATCCAGCAAATTTCCTCCCAGGTTTATGGTTTCTTTCATTTTATCTCCTGGCAGGCAGAAATCTTTTCTTTTTTATTTTAATTCATGCAACAAACCAAATGGCACATCTTTTATTTGAAAGGAGTCCACTAGGACTTTAAAATAAAGCACTGACTATGCATTCCCGCCAAAGACCCATTGCCCACTCGTTGAGTCTGAGCCATCATGGCCTGATTCAGTTTCGGATAGTGTAAATATTGCAGGAACAGGCAGTTTCATCTTTCTCTCATAGATTGGCTAGTGGATGTGAACCACCTATCTTATGGTTATCAGTCTATAGCCCATCACCAGGGCCCTTTTACTAAGACCATGAGTCTCTGATGTACCCTCAGCTTTATTTAATGATTCCACTGCTTTGAGTTTAGTTCTTTAGAATCTAAGTTGAATATTGGTTTCTTCTCCAGTATACCTTTCCGAAACTCTTCTTCGGAATCTGCTAAAAGCCAGCCCCTACTCTGTGCTTAAGAACACAAAGATAAAAAAGACACTGATCTTGACTTCAGAGTGTTCCCACATCCATGAGACAGCAACTCTTTTAAGGTCAAATGAGTAATAAAACGGAAGTAAGTAGGCAGTGCCATGGGAACACAGAGGGACACAATTCAAACTGGAAATTGAGGACAGACTCTTGTTGGTGAAGAGCAGAGAGGTAAAAGTTAAAACCAAGTCAACAACATGAAACAAAGGTGAAAGGCTTTTTCCACCAGAGAAAGTTTAATCGGAGGAGGCCTGGAACATTGAAACACACGGAGTTTGAAGATAAACAATCAGCTTGCCAACCTTAACAAATTTCAAAACAATAAATTCAAAACTCTTTGGGACTCTGGGTGGAAAGTCACTAGGAAGTTATGTCATATGGACTTTGTCTTTTTTCTTTTTTT
>NW_022106993.1:0-1023 GCF_000313985.2 Echinops telfairi
CACCTGCAGCATGGGAACCCAGGGGATGAGTTAACGAGACGGCTGGCCACTTGTCCTGTCAGGCTGCCATAGGCATCACTGATGAGCACCCTACCCCGAGAGGAGGACAAGGGTGTGCTGGAAGGAAAACAAGTAGTTAACACCCGTGTGTGCCTAAAGCTGACGGCAAATTCCAGACCAGCGTGCGCTTTGAAAAGAATCGAACGACAACGACAAATAAGGTGCTAAAATAAATGAAATCGACGAGGCGGCGAGGAGTTAGGGCAATGGACTGCTGCAACAGATGAATCCAAAGGCGTAACACGTGACTCGAACTCGTCCTTGGAGAAGGGGCGTCCTCCGAGAACGAATCTGTTTTCTCATTGCTTTACAAGGATTCTTTGGTTTCTAGACAATGTCCCAGGGCCTCTGCATCCCTCCATGTATGCACTCATGTCTCTGTGTCTATGCTGCGCTGTACCTCAGAAGTGAGCAGGTTTAGGACCCACCCTCTTCTGGTATGAATGGAAAGGATTGATTGATTATATTAGATTGCATTATGGGAGTGTAGTTCCATTACATTGGGTTAGATTATATCCACACATATACGGGTTGGAATTTCAACACACATCTCAAGGGGACACAATCTATCTCCTAACAGAGTCTTGGACAATAGAGGCAAACGGCACCCATTTTCCAGGGCTGAGAGCATTAGAATTGGCCTTTCTACTGGCAGTTGGGGTCTTCCTGATCCATAGGAGACCGTGTGAGAAACCAAGAATTTGGGGCATTGAGATTTTGCTGGAGGGGTGCCCTAGTTGAGGGCTGACAGGCCAGTGGGCTACTACATGGTATAAATGACCACAGTCTGGTTCAGCCAGCTGCTCTTGGGTGGCCAATGAGGAGATACACTTTGATTGGGAAAGTGCACGCAAATGAAGACGGAGCTCATGATAAGGGGTGTGGCAACGTGGGAACCACGGGTGTGAGCAGACTGGAGCCAGGAGAGGTAGGGCTAAGGGAAACACAATGGAATTCAGCGTC
>NW_022106993.1:2152-3480 GCF_000313985.2 Echinops telfairi
CGCACAGGCTGTTAATAAGCCTGCCTCCGATCGGATGGCCCCAGCATCACGCGCCATGATAAGCGTTTCGAGGATTTCGTCGTGCTTGGCTTCACAACCACTGCTCATGGGAGCAGCAGTCAAGAGCTCCAAAGACACATTGATGGCGTCGGGTAAGCCTGTTGCACAAGACCTCTTGGAAGTGTTTAAAAGCAAGGATGCTCCTGTGAGGAATACGGTGCACCTGACCCACACCTCGGTGTTTTCAATCACCTCAGATAGACATGGAATGAGGAAGACCGTAGAGGAATCGATACATTTCAAGTCTGGTATTGGCAAAGAATATTGAAGGCACTGTGGTCTGCAAAAAGAACAAACGTGTCTGCATCGGAAGAAAGACAATCAAAGTGCTCCGTAGAAGCGAGGATGGCAAGACTTTGGTTCAGGTACTTTAGACATGTCATCAGCAGAGACCGGTCTCTTGAAAAGGACTTCATGCTTTGAAAGTAGCAGGGGAGCAAAAAGAGGGAGAGCCTCAGCAAGATGGACTGACTCCGTGGCTGCAACAGTGGGCCCCAACATAAGAGCCATTGCAGGGATGGCGCAGGACTGGCGGTGTGCTGACGGACAGAGGGTCTGCGTGAGTCAGAAGCAACCCGACGGCATTTAACAACAACAATATGGGTAAGATATTGAGCGATGCAGGAATCGTCAAAAGACGCTGGAGGAAATGAAAAAGAATCACTGTGCCAAAAAGAATTGGTGGACATCAGTCACTTCAGGAGCTGGCATACGACCAAGGACTAGTCATGTTGAAGGACGACGTCCAAGCTCTACTAAAGTCATTGGTGAGAAACAAGGCTCCCGGAATTGACAGAATACCAGTTAAGATGTTTTACCAAACACATGCCACACGGGAAGAGCTCACTGATTTATGCCAAGAGAGGTGGACGACAGCTACGGGACCAACTGACTAGATGAGACCCATAGGCAGCCTCCTTCCAAAGCAGTGATTGAACAGAAGGTGGAAATCATTGAATAAGATCATTAATATCACATGCCAGTAAATTTTTATAAAGATAATTCAAAAATGGTACATTGACAGGGAAGATTCAGAAGATGATGAGGAGCCAGGGACATCTTTGCCGATTTCAGATGACCTTGGCTGAAAGCAGAGAATGTCAGGTAGATTTTACCTGTGTCTCACTGACTATCTTAAGGCATTCCACTAACTGTTTGGATCATAACAAACTGTGGGTAACATCACAAAGAATGGAAATTCCCCTTCTGGAAGGGTCACGGGGAAGACACGAGCCAGTCAGGGTGTGGTGTAGCAATGATGAAACATA
>NW_022106994.1:0-1081 GCF_000313985.2 Echinops telfairi
CTTTACCTGTCCCTGGATTGCTTTTATGTAAGTTAGCTGAAAATTAAAGCAAGCCCACAAGAGCCAAACTAGAACCTTGAATATATTCCCACCTGAATTTCAAGAACATCTCAATATTTAGTTTGACTCATTAGACACAGAGACAGAAGATCTAATGAGTTGTGTGCTGTCATAATGCACTTCATACATAAAGAAGGTAAAATTTCATTAGAATATCAGGCAAGAAAGAAAAGACCAAAATGTATGCCAGACGAGATTCTGTAACTTGCAATTAATCATAAAGTAGCTAAAGCAAATAGAAAAAGTGAATCAAAGGGCTGACCAGGATTTTCAAGGGCAGCCCAGGAAGACCAAGTAAGGTATTATAATGAAATATGCAAGGGACTAGAGTCTGAACATCAAGCGGAAGAACACATTCAGTGTATCTCAAGCTAAAATAGCCGAGGGAAAAAAATTCAAGCCTAGAGTTGTAATGTTGAAAGAGTCTATGGATAAAATATTGAATAATGCAGGAAACACCAAAAGAAGATGGAAGGGACACGCAGTCACTGTACCAAAGAATTGGTCCATATTCAACCGTTTCATGAAGCTTAATCTGATTAAAAATCAATGATACTGAGGGACTGCCTGGATTCATGAACATTTCTTTTTCATAAGCACAATACGTTAAACAGGAATTCCCATATTTCTCAATGCAATTCATAATTTTATATGATCCACATATTTGAACGGTTTTGCAAATATGTTTAAGCAAAGGCGAAGTCAAAGGGGATATCATTTTTAATAGTTCATAAAACAGAAGTAGCTATCTTTCAGGTATGATCTGCTTTCAGCCAAAATCCATCTGACATCAACAATGAGATTTCCTGTTACACTTCTAATCATGCTTAAGTTTCTGGTGGCTCCCTGTGGATATGCTACTGTAGCTGTTGTGGAGTAATCTTCAGCACATCTTTGTTTTCTGACAATAATTATATTGTTCAATAATTTATGAATTCTGTTGTGTCACCTTTATTTATAATGAGTAAAAATATGGACCACTTCCAGGCAGTTGGCCAAGAAGCTTCTTCCAGAAGTCTTG
>NW_022106994.1:1884-3472 GCF_000313985.2 Echinops telfairi
CATAAAACTTATCATTGGTGTTCCACTAGTCATCAATTCTTCTGATTTTCTTAATATTCAGATAGAATATACTTAAGCTTGTATTTTGGCTATTGTGGACTTGTTTTTAATTTTCTTTAGCTGTAAGTTGAATTTTCACATGAGCAATTAGGTCTGTACCGCAGTCAGCCCCTCGTTTCCCACACATGCAGTTCGTTTCATGTCTGTTTTATCCACCTGGCAAGGTCCACGTGCATGATTGCCATTTCCCTTTTTTCAAACAAGATAGTACAATAAAGAAATCAAGGGTTCTGAGAAATTCTATCATGCAATCTGCAGCTTTCTTTATATCGCCAAGATCGTATTTGTAAGCTGCTGTTCTTACCTCTTTGTTTCCAAATGTTGCATTCCCATTACCAGTAATTATCAATACATCTTTATTGCATGCTTGATCAACTTCAAGCTGAAGATGCTGACAGTTTTCTTCAATTGCTTCATTAACTAACTTTAGTGATTGGGCATACATTTGAATAAAAATTGTATTAACCGACTTCCTTGTATGCATGTAGATATTATCCTATCACAGAAAGCATTGCATGTCAAGATACATCTTTAAATGACCTTTTTGGTAATGAATGCAATGTCATTTCTCTTGATTTTGCCATTCTAGATATAGCAAGTATACCGAGCCATATGATCATCTGATTAAAAATGGAAATGCCAGTCTGTTTCAGTATACTAATGAGGTGATATTGATCTTTATGTGTTTCATACAATTTTGAAGACTTCCAATTTTCCTAGATTCATATATTATACATTCCACATTCCAATTATTAACAAATGTTTATAGCGGCTTGTCATTTTGTGTCATGCCTACTTAGACTGTTCTTCGTGTAGAAGCACTGCTAAAATCTCATATGACCCCACTGGTATGTAACATAGCTTCTGAGATTTGAGCATCGTGACGGCTACCACAAGAAGATAAATTGACAGATGATGGAGAAACATGTTTAACTGCATTTTATTGACTATTCAATGGACTTCAACTGTGCACATCATTAAAAAAAACCCAAAAAACATAAACAACCCATATTTGGGATTGAGAAACTTGGGAATTCCAGCATACTTGATTGTGGACATGTGGAACCTATGCTTTGACTAAGAGGCCATTTGTTTGGTAGAATAAGAGGCTATTGAGTGGATTAAGATAAGGAAGAGTATGCATTAGGGTTGTATCATTTCACCATGTGTATATAAATCTATATGCTGAGAAAATCATCTCAGAAACTGGACTATGTGAAGAAGAGTGCAGCATCAGGCTCGTGGGAAGTTCCATTGAAAACCTTCGAGATACAGATGCCAAAACATTCCTGGTTAAAGTGATACAAACTGGAAGCCCTTCCAGCCTTCAATACGGACTGCAATGTTAATGAAAACCTAACTCCATTCAACTGGACCAATAAATGAACTCATGATAAATGGAGAAATACTCAAGTTGTCAAAGCTTTTCTCTCACGTGGATCCACAACCAATGCTCACAGAAGCAGCACTCTTCTAGAAAGCAAAGAATTTGCTGTGCTGAGGGAGCCTGCGGCACGGTGCCTCTGCA
>NW_022106995.1:0-1637 GCF_000313985.2 Echinops telfairi
AGATCACCGGGCCTTTTCTTCTGCGGCACTGTTAGGTGAGTTCAAATCCCAAAGCTTTAGTGGAGATCACCAACTCATGACCTTGCAGCGATTGCAACTGACCTTGAATGAGTACCCCCTGACAAGCGCACTGCCACATGCCCTATGGTTTCATCCGAACAACTTTATAAAGGCACAGCGATTTCCCCCACTTAAGAACGAGGGAGATTCTAAGCCAGAGAACTTGACCGCACAGCTGGAATTCAAACCCCGTTCTGACCCCAGTGTGTGCTTACTCTGGCCTCCCTGCCTCGCTCAAGAGCTCAGCCCAGCCATTTGCCCCAGTGCCTCTTTGACTCGCATCAAGTCTCCTAATTAAAAAAGAAAAGCAAAGTAGAAAATTCCTAGAATGTATCCTAAGGAAGTTCAATGATTTTACTTTCTCTGGTTCTTAAGGGAAAATGTATTTCCCCGTAGGCCAATGTTATTTCCAGGTTCTCGTTCAAGAGGACACGGAAGTGGAAGTGGTTGTGATAATAAACAGGACAGTCCCGGAAGAGCCTGGGGAAAAACGGTAGATGTAAAGTGCGCGTTAAAGACGGTGACTGTGAGGTTCAAGGCACTGTTGTCCTTTCTATTTGCAGCTCTTCCAGCTTATTTTCTCCCTCTCTCGTTCTCTCACAGAGGGATGTGGGAATGTTCTCCATCCCTCAATGAAAGACATGCCTTCCTCAGAGGCGTGCTGTCCGGGCTGTGCTTTTCTGGCTTGTGGGACCAGCACCGTCCAGAGGGGAGCTCTGATCTCACTGTCTTCGTGGAAGCCTGCATAGGGCCTGAGGCTATTTGGCAAAAGGAGTTCAAGTTTGGGCTGGCGTTTTAATAAAGTGAATGATTTTGAAATAGTTTGCATTTTTGTAAGTCTGAAGTCGGTTCCATTGCCAGATTACGCCATCATCCCGGTGCTGTGTCCGCGTGCTCTGAGTCACTTCAGGACATGTCAGGAGATAGCACCGTGGGCTCTGAGTCGATAGCCAGGGCCATTGCGCTGATCCACGTAGGTCTCGTAGTGCGGTGGTTCTACCAATGACCGGGAAACAAAATGAAAGCTTGTCGAAGAGCTCTGAAGACAATCTGTGTGCTGTGGTTGTTGGGTGCCGACGAGTGCATTCCGACATAGGCTGACCCTGAAGGACAGGCTAGAAGGACTCCACAGGCTGCACTTTTGTGGAGCAGATCTCCAGGCCTTTGCGACCACGGAGTCACTGGTATGACCCAGACGCCGACCTGTTGGCTCCTAGCCAAGCACTTTCCCACTGAGCCACCAGTTTTTATCCACTCTTCTTCACTTTCTGCTACATTTCCAAAGAGAGGTCTCCACACCTCTTCCTATGGTTGTTTCCATGACGTGGAATCCTCATTCGCAGAGACAAGTAGAGAGACCTGAGCTCGGAGGACTCTTGGATCTACATCTCCAGCCAGAGCCGCTCACATGGATTCCACACCCCCAGGTCAGTGGCTGCTCAGTATCTCCACTGGGGTATCAGATCAGCGCCAAAGGCCAAGCCAAGCAGCTCACGGGCCCTGCAGTTTAGCCAAGCAAACCAGCTCCCACGGTCATCTTCCCTGTCTTGGTAACAGCAACCCTCTGTGTCCAATGG
>NW_022106995.1:1949-3478 GCF_000313985.2 Echinops telfairi
GCCATGTTCCTTAAGGAGACTCGGCAATTTCTTTCCCTCTCACCTCGCTGTCTTGGCCTCCCGCCCCTTTCCCCCTGTGCTCTGTTGTGCACTGCTTGTTCACGTCTTCCTCGTGTGCCTCATGTGAAATCAAATTCATTCCTGTCACAGGACATTTGCACTGGCTAGTTCCCTTGCGGGAATTTTGGCTCCCATACTTCCCTCAAATCTTTAAGAAAAAGTTTCATTCTCAAGTGACAGAACAGTGCCAGTAGCAGACCTAAGACAGCATGAGATAGAGCTTCAGACTTCCCAATCCTCAGAGCAAGGACACGTGAGTGCCTTTAAGAAGGCAGTTGGGTTGAGTGAAGAGCCTCCAGGCACTTAATTGGGGAGTTAGGTTTGTTGACCTGCAGAGTTAGACTGTCTCCCAGCGCAGGCTTATGGCGAGTGGCATGCCATTTGGCACTGATTGACAGCCCTTAAAGAGCTTTGTAACATTGCTCCAGCAGGGCAGAGCCCACTGAGCCATATGGTTGAGAGGCCAAAGACCAGAGCAGCCTGCCTGAGAGGGTGGCTGAGAAGCAGCTGTTCTGTCTAATTGTTTCTTGAGCGTTTGTAACCTGCGGACTTCCTTAATAAACTCCATCATCGTGGGGGAAGAAAGTCTCCCCAGTGCACTTTCTCGCGGTCTCACTAAAACGTCAACACTTCCAACATTTCATTTCCGCCTTCCCTACTTTACTTTATCATTTTAGCACTTGTAGTGTAGGTTTTACCACCTCATCTAACAATACAGGAGTCCTGATGAACAGCAAGATGGGTGGTTCAAACCCACCAGGCATCCCTTGGGAGAAAGATGAGGCTGTCAGCTCCAGTTATGATTTATGGTCTTGGAAATCCTATGTAGGGTTGTTATGAGTAAAACAGACTTGATGTCACTGTTTTTTTCCTGTTTGTTTAGTATAGCATATTATAGATTTTACCTACGTACCTATTATCTGTGTTCCTTACTAAAGAGAGCTTGGTGAGGGTAGTTTTGTTTTTTGGTGTGTGTGTGTGTGGTGTGTTTGTCTGGTTTTCTAGACAGCAGCCCTGTCATAGTGGCATAGTGGCTACTCATTGGGTTGTGATCACAAGGTCAGCAGTTCAAAAACACTAGCCACTCTGAGAGAGAAAGACAGGGTTTTCTACTCCCATAAAGAGTTACAGTCTCAGAAACTCACAGGGGCGGTTCTGTCATATCCTGTAGGGTGGCTATGAATTGGCATTGACTCAATAGCAGTGAGTTAGTTTTCTGCTGTGTCCCCAGCACCCCGAATAGTGCCTGGTGCATAGTTTTTCAGTAAATATTTGTTGCAAGAAGAAAGGTACTGAGTGGTTAACCACTTGATAAACACTATGCTAAGAATCTTATATACAATTATCTCATTATAATCTTCACAGTACAACAAAGAATATAGAATTATTCCCATTCTGAAAAAGAGAAAATTGAGGTATCAAGGTTTAGTAAGTCAGCCAAGATCACAATCAAAAAGAAGCTGAGCCAG
>NW_022106996.1:0-1176 GCF_000313985.2 Echinops telfairi
TATGTAGTAACTCCCAATTTTAAAAATTAATGTTTAAAGCCAAAGTCAACAAATAAATTTTGCAAAGAGTAAGAGAAAAACAACTCATCAGGTACAAGGGAAATCCAATGAGATGATCGGAAGCAACGGTGGTCAGAAGGCACTACAATGATGTACTGAACGACAACAACAACAAAACAGACAACCCAGAATTCTGTCAGCCAAGCGATCTTTCAAAGGAATAAAAATGTTTCGATTAGAAAATAATCACTTAACGCAAAGGAAAACATTAAAGGACAAATAGGCTTAAAAGATATCAGACCAAAAAAAAGATATGAGACACAGAAAACTAAAAGTATAATGTCAACCATAAGATGTATCTTGCAGCAAGACGGAGGTCTAGGCAAAGACGTTGCAACAAAGACAGAGACCAGATACAATGATAACCCTGGTCCCCTGAGCTTCAGCGGGAAGGATGGAGAAGTATAGGGGATATGAGCTAGGAGGCTGAACAGAAGAAGCGAGAGAAGAATCAGATGTGTGAATTGTCAGATAAGCGGACCCAGCACAGTCATCTTGATCTTTTATTAGCATTCTTGTCACACAGAGCTAGAACTCAGACAATCAGTTCCACTTCATAACGCCAAGAGCGACATTTTCGTAACATTTAACTAAGACGTATTTGGAACCGAAATTATGAAGCTTTTGGAGCCAACGACCATGTTGGCTAAATCATTGCACTTTACTAGTACAAATGCAATTTAGCGGCAAAATGCTTGAATCGTGGCACATGTTTTGACTGATTGTGCTTTTGAGGTTAAGTGGTCGTTGGGGTTCAGTGCATTTTATGAAAATTTTCAATCTAGTGAAGTTTCAGTGTTGATTTTTTTATATGCTCATAAAACTGTAGTTTTTATGTCAAAGGTGTAATACTCATAAAAAATTATATTTCTTATTTATTTCCACTTTTTCAAAGCATAACGACTTCGTTACGTTCGTCTTTTGAATCAATGGTGACAAAAATTACTACAGCATGGATTGTGATTTGTTTTATGGAAAACGGCAAATTTATGACCTAGATGGAAGCGGAACAGACTCAGACAAGGAACCAGATGCTAACATGGATGCAATTGGTAAATAAAATGTGTATCATATTTTAAATGTTTGATTTTACAATATAAAAATTTAATTATATTG
>NW_022106996.1:2217-3363 GCF_000313985.2 Echinops telfairi
TTTTTCATTCTTGTATTATAAATCCATGGATGAATGTGACAATTTGGTTACATCTTTAAAAATTGCAAATTTTATATATTTTTAAATATATTTTGGTTGTTATATATATTGATAACTATGAAAGTAAAGAAAAAAAACAAAAAAAATTTCTTTTGCTGAAATTAAAAATTCAGGCATTACAGGGTTAGGACCAACACAAATGCCCCACACTGGTGGCTGTTGACAGGAAGATGGGGTCTGTACTAGTTCCCCACACTCTCCTAGTGACCAGAGGTGTGGCCAGCCCTCACCCTCGCCCATGCCGTGGTTGTCTACACCTGTCCCTACACAACCTTGGTCTTCTGAAGTTGGAGATGTGCCCTCCTGGACCTGGCAACTATCACACCATGCCCATATCTGGTGGGTTCCAGATGCAGTGCCGCACAAGTGACCTCCCAGCCATCCCAGGGGGGGGGAACAAGCACTCCTATGGCCACCTACCCTGCCTTTAGGTACCCTCTGGTCTTGAAAGAATTCCTTGCAGCAACAAGTACTCTGGTCTCAGCTATCATCTAAGTCAGGACCCTGACTCCAGACAGTAGCTAGACTGACAGGAAGTCCCACCTGCCTTCCCCAGCCCAGGGGTCCCTTGGCTGCAGTATTTTCCTCTCTGAGTCTTCCCCCCACCCCAATTTTTGCCTCACTTAGTTTTCTTATCTTTTCTTTCTCTTCCCTTATTTTTTCATTCTTTCTCTCTGTTTTCCTCTTTTTTGTTTCTCTTCCCTTCTTCCACCTTCTTTTCTTCTTTCTCTTTTTCCTTTTCTCTAGATTTTCCCCCTTTGCTGTTCACTTTTCTTCTTTCTCTCCTTGATTTAGAATATTGAATTTTTTCTTTTTTCTTCATTTATTTTTAAAATTCTTTTCCTTCTTATTCTTTGTAATTATTCATTTTCTTTTCTTACTGTTGATTATCTGACTTCCAAGGCATATTTTTATTGTTTTCCATTTGCTGTTATTTGGGGTCTCTCTCTCTCTCTCCCTTGCTCACTCTCTTGCTCTCTCTGTCTTACCAGCCATGACACAACAACCAGGCCAACATGGTTCAGCTACATCTGTACCTCCTGCAGGCACACCTCCTGGATGAGAGCCACTACACACTCCTGTGCC
>NW_022106997.1:0-989 GCF_000313985.2 Echinops telfairi
GGGGTGGGCTTCACCCCTTTGGAGCTTGGGGAAGGTGGCAGAGCCTGCCCGGAGCGTTGCCCAGGAGAAGGATAAGTTGGCCGAGGCCAGGCTTGGCTGGGGTAACCTGCTGGAACCCGAATGGGTAGGGCTTCGAAGGGCCCATTGCCCTCGGACTGCACCTGTTGGCTCGAACAGAGCTGGACCTGAGGCATGCAGCGAGCAGAATCTCCTGTCCAACCCCCTTCACCCCCTCCTTCCTGAGCCCCCACAGCCCGTCTCCCCCCACCCCCCACCCGAATGCTGGCAGCCTCCTCTCTTGCCTGGACCATTGCTGCAACTGACACTGGGGCCCTCCCTCCCCCATCCTCTGAGCTGCCGGCAGGGCGACCTTATCCCTACCACTGATAAGACCAAAGTCCCCATCCTCAGCCAGGGTACAAAGCCCGGCCTCCATTCCCAAGGGCTTCTCTCTCACCTCCCAGCCTTCCTCTGCTGTCCTCTTAGCCCGGATGGACTTACCTCCTCTTACCCACTGCTCTCAGCCCTGAGATGCTCCCTGCCGGCTCAGACGACCAGCTTCTCCTTAAGTGTCCCAGGTGCCTGCCTAGGTCTCTGTGGAGACCCTAGGTTGTGTATGTGTGTCAGGTGTGTGTCCTGTCCTAACTCCCTGGGCAATCATGAGCTCCCAGGAGACACAGCTCTAGGCCCACCCACCCGCTATGCCCCACCGCACCCCACAGAAGTCCACATGACCCCCGCATCCATCAACGTTTGTGGGTCTTAGTTACACTGAACATTCACCTTCGCCCCAAATGATCCAATGTCTCCTCCAGCCCCGGAACACAGACACGTTCCCAGTGAACATCGAGAAACCGGGGTTCGAGGCAGGAGAAGGGGCTGGAGGAAGGTGGAGCAAGGTGGAGGTGGTTGAGGGGTCCGAGCCTCTGCCCTGAAGCAGCACTGGCTGCTCTTCTCAGTGGGCGTGGGTGGCCCAGGGAAGGATGAAC
>NW_022106997.1:2261-3406 GCF_000313985.2 Echinops telfairi
CCACCTCCCAACCCTCACTGTCCCCCTGTCCAGCCCTGAAGATGGAGAGCCGCCCACACTCCAGGGCCCTGGGCACACACCATGCTGTCTTCCCCCCAAGCAGTCTCTCTCCAGAGCCTGCCTCTGGTCCTGCCTCCGCCGCTGGGACCCACCGACAGGCAAGCCTTCTAGAGCCCCTTGTTGGGAGACCACCTTGAACCCTGAGGAGCAAGGGTAGTCCAGTGGTTATACACGTGCCTGCTAATCATAAGGTCAGAGGTTTAAACCCACCAGCTGCTCTGAGGGAAGAAAGCGCCCCAGTGATGCGCTTCCCTAAGGAATTCTGCTCTCACCCAAAGACAGAACCTCACACAACCTCATTCTGTTGTTTCAATCCTCCACCTGAGTGCTCAGGGGCCGGCAAGTTCCCTGAATGCCCGACTCCTGCTCTACTGGCTCCCTCTGGCGCAGGGTCCAAAGAGCTGCCAGGGTCTTCCGGGAGGGCCCACAGGGGGACAGAGAGGACCAGGCAGCCAGGGTAGAGTCGCCTCAGACTTGGTATCAACATCACTAGTCGCAGGTTGCACACTGGTGGCAGGCTTTAGGAAAACAGTTGACCAGCGATGAATCGAGTGCCTTCACATACGCATGTCTTTTAACTTAGCAGAGAGAGAGAGACTGGTCTTTCTACTCCCGTAAAGAGCGACAGTCTAGGAAACTCCCAGGGACCCAGTGCAAGTCGGCATTGGCTGGACAGCGGTGAGCGAGTTCGTAGTAGGAAAGTAGGGGTGCTTTTTCCCCTTTGACTTTTCTGTATTTTCCAAAATGTACCCAACAGCTGGGCGTTGCTTTGGATCCCTGGGACAGTGACACGTACAGACACACACAACACCCATTATCATAACATCCCTTACTCTGAGGGGCGGGGAGCCTGGGGCCCAGCACGTGCTTCCACCCTCTCTTTCCAGCTGTCCAAGCCCGGGGGACCCCCAGAGCAGCCCCTGTGGACTCAATCCTTCCTCTTCCAAGGCTCTGACGGAGCCACCAGCTTCTCAGAAGACACGGCCCTGGTGCTGCAGTACTATCCCTCATCAAGTAAATAGCCGCCCCCCTGCCCCCCCCCACCCCCCAACCCCCCACGGGAGACAAGGGAGAAGGGAGTCCTA
>NW_022106998.1:0-882 GCF_000313985.2 Echinops telfairi
AAATGATGAAATAAAATGCTGGAATAATTACCACTGAACATGTTTTAAATACTATTTAAAAGTAAAGGCAAAATAATGACATTTTCAAATACATAAGTGCTAAGAAAACAATCACCGGCAGATTTGTAGTATAAGAAATGATTAAGTATATCTTCTGGTGGAAGGAAATTATACCAGAGGGAAATAGGATCATACTCATACTAGAAATGCTTAAAAGACATTAAAAGGTTTTTAAAATTTAGGAGATGATTTGTGGCCATTACATAATCTCCTGTCAACTTAAGTGACGGGGTGGAGTCTAGACTGACAATCAGGTCATAGCCAATGAAGCCTCAGTGTAGGCAAGGCTTTCCCCTGAGGATTCTGGGAACTCCTGTCTTCCTCCCTAGGGGTGGGGCACACATTCTCTGCTTCACATTCCTGTGGACAAACCACATGGAGCTACGCTGATGGAGCCAGAGCTGGAGACCAGAGCTGGAGACCCATGCCAGTGCTGAGATGCTTCCACCACAACTAAATCCACAAGACTTTCCACCCACTGGCCTGTGATCTTCCTGCATTCAGCATCATTGCTGGTGTTGTGTGAGTCTGAAGTGTTATTTACAGACTGGTATCAGACATATGCGCTAATATCAGACTTATGGACTTAATCTCATTTGGGCTGGGATGTTTTCTTAATATACAATTGCTCTTTTGTATAGAATACTTTCTTATACACATGTGAGTGTCTATGAATTTGTTTCTCTAGTCAACCCAGACTAACATACTATTTAAAAAAAATAAATGTGGGTTTATAACACTTGTATAAATAAAACCTATGGCAACAATAGCATACATTTCAAGAGGAGACATAGAAATATTGTTTCTTATATTATTTGTGAA
>NW_022106998.1:982-2233 GCF_000313985.2 Echinops telfairi
GGTAGGGATGGAGGAATGGAGGAAAAGAGGGAATACGGGCAGGAGGGAGAGAGCAAGAGTGATCTGCAGAGGGTCCACCTCGGGCCTTTAGTGAGGATTGATCCTGTTCGTGAGTATTGATTAAGGCACGCCCATGAGAATGCTACTTGAGGCCAGGGAAAGAATGACCTGAAGGGTTCCAAGGAGACCTCCGTGAGGGTCACTCAACAGCAGGATCGTTCCCGCTTCTATTCGACAGAATGGAAAACCTGGTGTTTTGCAGCACACAAGGAAGACTATTCAGAAGGAGTTTTCCTAAGTGGTGTATTTTTAAGTAGTGTGTTTTTCCTAAGCAGAGACTAAAGACGGTTTTGGTCTCACCTGACAATGCTTAAAAGCAAGATTCAAAAGGATCAAACTGTTTCCAGGAAATTTATCCTTTGTCAAAACAAAGTTCAAACTATTTACGCAACTATCCACTAGCCAATAAAGTATAATACACAATGTCTGTCATTGAATAAAAGTTTACCAAGTATCATTATAACAAGAGAAAAACTAAGGAATAGAAATACACTCTGAAAACATGCAGGTGATGGAACTACTAGCCATTATATTATCCTAATAATCCAAATGATAAAAAAGATAGAGGAAAGACTGAGCATACTATGGTAATTAGATTTATGAAAGATATAAGATAGATCCAAATGGAATTGTTGGAGATAGCTATAATGCTTGAGATAAAAAAATGTGTTGAGTGAGATTAACAACAGAATAAGCATTAGAGAAGTGATGAAATTATGGCATACGATAATTGATCAGGCTATAGATAAATTTGGGGACAACCTCCCATAACCTAATATATGTGTATTGGAATTGCTGAAAACTTGAGTATGGACAAACATTTGAAAAAAGAATGGCTTTTTTCCCTCCTAAATTCATTGAAACCACGGATCCCAAAAGATTGCCAATGGCAATCAGAAAACAATATGAAAAAGAAACAGGCTAACAAACTCTAAATAAATTTAAATATCAGGAATAAAATTACTTAAAAAGTCTGATAAAATGAAAAGATCATAGCATTAAGAAAATTGGACACTTCTGTACATAGGAAAAAGCATAAGAATTCTATGCTTATGAAAACTAATACAAACCAGGAGATAAGAGAAAAACATCTTTAAAATGATGAAATAAAATGCTGGAATAATTACCACTGAACATGTTTTAAATACTATTTAAAAGTAAAGGCAAAATAATGACATTTTCAAATACATA
>NW_022106998.1:3169-4134 GCF_000313985.2 Echinops telfairi
AATACAGGCATGTACATATGTAATATATTTATATATAATGATAAGGAAGTAGATCTATGTACATATATTTATATGTTAAGTATTAAGATAGCAGACGGACATTGGGCCTCTACTCAAGTACTCCCTCAATGCAAGAATGCTTTGTTCTAATAACTCAGCATTCCGTGATGCTCACTCACCTTCCCAACACGATTGCTGAAGACAAACTAGTGTATAAGCAAATGTGGTGAAGCAAGCTGATGGTGCCCGACTACCAAAAGATATAGCATCTGGGGTTTTAAAGACTTGAAGATAAACAAACAGTAATCTAACTGAAGCAACAAAGCCTGCATGGATGAAGCAAACCAGTCTGTGTAATCATGAGGTAACTATGGGAGCAGGTATCAGGCACCAAAGACCCTGAACAAAAAATTATGAAGGGGAGGGTGGCATGGAGACCCAAAGACTATCTGTAGACAATTAGATATCCTCTTACAGAAGGGTCACAAGGAAGAGCTGAGCCAGCCAGGGTGCAGTATAGCAATGATGAAACATACAACTTTCCTCTGGTTCTTTAATGCTTCCTCCCACCCACTATCATGACACTAATTCTACATTACAAATCTGGCTAGACCAGAGCACATACACAGTTACAGATAAGAGCTGGAAACACAGGGAATCCAGGACTGATAATGCCCTCAGGGACAATAATGAGAGTAGCAATACCAGTAGGGGAAGGGGAAGGTGGGGGCAGAAGGAAATCACCACAATGATCTACATATAACCCCCTCCCAGGGGGATGGACAAAAGAAAAGTGGATGAAGGAAGACATTGGTCATCGTAAGACATGAACAAAAAAATTATAAATTA
Source organism: Echinops telfairi (assembly GCF_000313985.2). Classification (NCBI taxonomy): domain Eukaryota; kingdom Metazoa; phylum Chordata; class Mammalia; order Afrosoricida; family Tenrecidae; genus Echinops; species Echinops telfairi. Next base: position 4,019 of record NW_022106998.1, read on the forward strand.
TCAAGGGTTCATGAGGGAGGGAGAGTGGAGGGGAGGGAGGGAAAAATGTGGAGCTGATACCAAGGGCTCAAGTAGAAAGAAAATGTTTTGAAAATGATGATGGCAACATATGTACA
>NW_022106999.1:0-787 GCF_000313985.2 Echinops telfairi
ATAGTACATACTGAAGATTTAAATCCTTGATTTTCATCAGCAAGTACCTCAAGTCGTCCTCTCTTTCAGCACATAAGGTTGTGTCATCTGCTCCTCCAACCTGACCACATTCTTTTTCATATAACCCAGGTTTTTAATTATTTGCTCAGCATATAGATCGAATAAGTATGGTGAGATAATACAACCTCGGTATAAACCTTCACTGATTTTAAACCCTGCAGCATTCCCTTATTTTGCTAGCACATTGATGTATGTACAAGTTCCATCACGCATGAGCATAGTGAAGCTGTCTGGAACTTCCATTCATACCAGGCTATCCAGTTTGTAAAACACAAGTAAACATATTTCTGGTATTATCTGCTTTCAACCAAGATCCATCTGACATCAGCATTTCCACTTCCTCTTTTGAATCTGGCCTGAATCTCTGACAGTGCCTTGTCGATGTCCTGCTGCAACTATTATGGGATGATTTCTAGCAAAATTTTACTTGCATATCATATCAATGACATTGCTCAGTAATCTGAGCACTCTTTGGGGTCACCTTTCTTTGGAATGAATATAGCTATGGATCGCTTCCTGCCAGTTAGCCAAGTAACTCGGTATACACTGAATCTTCCAAATTTCTTGGCATAGATGACTAAGTGCTTTCAGTGCTTCATCAGCTTGTTGAAACATTTAGATTAGTATTCCATCAATTCCTGAAGCCTTGTTTTCAGCTACTGCTTTCAGTGCCACTGCAATCCCCTTCAGTACCATTGGCTCTTATTCATATGCTACCTCTTGAAAT
>NW_022106999.1:2188-3463 GCF_000313985.2 Echinops telfairi
TGTAAAAGAAGCTGGTTAACAGTTAAATTGATTATGTCCCTTACTGTGTTTTGGAGAAACTTGAAAAAACAGGGGGCTATTAACAACCGAAAACATATGGCCACTAGTGGCCCAACCAAAGGGAGAAGCCAGGAGACAAAAAGGGCTTTGTTCAAAACAGAAACACAGAGCCAGCAGGGAGGCTCTGGTAGCTATCGATTTTAGGGTGCCAGGGGGAAAGTAGATTGAAACTGGTGAATGGCACCCTGCCAGGGCACAATATCCTTTTCTGGCAACATGGGTATGCTTAGCATTGCCAGCCTGACAGGTTTTGAGAACAATAAATTCCTATGCAAAAGAGTTTACTTTGGGCTTTGTAGCCTTACCTTGACTTAGGGTGGCTTGCCAAAGGTACCTTAGTAGAATGAAGGTGAATGGGCATGACTTGGGTACAGTACAGGGGATCATGGTTGGAAGGCACCTGTTGAACTTGCATAAGGTGGTGCCAATTAGGATCGATGAGTACGTTAACTGCCATGGAAACAGTGAGGATTACGATGTATGGACCTGAACATCATGGTTGTAGAGGTTTGGGATGAAGAGCTTTGAGAAGCACCGAGTTCCCAGGTTGCAGCACGGCCACCTGAGAGGTTTGGCCTGAGTCTTTGAGACAGGGCAGGTACCTGTCAGTGTGTTTTTGGAGCAGCTGTCTTAAAGAGAAATAGGGGAGGTAGGATGCCAAGTGGGGTTCTTGGACTGGTAACTCATACATGAGTTTGAAAGGCCTAAGAAAGGTGGGGCTATGAGGGGAGGCTCTAATCTGAGCAAGAGCTAAAGGTAAAAGTGTGACCCAAGACTGGCAGAGTTTTACAGAAAGCTTTGCGAGTGATCTTTGAGGAGTCCATTAATCCTTTCTATTTTCCCTGATGACTGAGGTCTGTACGGATGTGTAGCTTCCAGTCTATGTCTAGGACAGAACAAACCTGATGAGTAATCTTGGAAATGAAAGCAGGCCCATTATCAGATTGTATGGAGGTGAGGAGACCAAATCTGGGAATGATGTAGGTCAGCCGGGTGTCTGTCACTTCTGCAGTTCCATGTTTGGTAGGGAAAGGCTTCGACCCACCCTGTAAGAAGATATTTCATCTTTTTGTGCCATGGCATGTGGGTGAAGTCTACTTGCCAATCTTGTCTTCTCATCTTATAGGTGGGGAAGTTTGGTTTAAGTCCTTCCTGCAGTCTGACAGAGGCACAAGTCTGGCAGGCAGACCAGTGTTCACAAAGGGTTTGCAAAGG
>NW_022107000.1:0-914 GCF_000313985.2 Echinops telfairi
TTTAAAAAACAATACAGCAGCAACAACAAAATCCTTGCAATGTTGGGATAGCAATAACCTTGAGACTCTTTTATATATACTGAGCAGATCCTTTATACAGTGCAAAAATACTATTTTATAAGGATATGTGTCTTTATGGAAATGTTCTCTGTAGCATAACCTCTTTTAGGCTCTTGCCAGTTTTATGATAAAGCTGATGAAGCACGTGAAGCATTGACTCATCTATTACAAGACATATTCATGGCCAAATAGCGGGAAGATATTCATATTCGTGCGCATGTCAAAGACAGATGTCTCAATGGAATGCCTAAATTATTGAAAATTATCATCAGTATCACATGCAAATAAAGTTTTTTGGAAAATTATTCAACAATGTTTACAGCAGTTACAGGGAGTTGCTGGAAATTCAAGCCAGATACATAATGAGGGGTATCATATTAATGTCAGATGGATCTTGGCTGAAAGTAAAGAATATCAGAAATATGCTTACCTGTGTTTTATTCACCATGCAAAGATGTTCAACTGTGTGGATCATAAAACAACAACAACAGCAACAAAAATAAACTACCGGTAACTTTGAGAAGAAGGGAGATTTCAAAACACTTCATCGTGATGTTGCAGAACTTGTGCATAGGCCAAGAGATAGTTGTCAGAAGAGAGCAAAGGCATAATGCAAGATTCATCAGCAGGAAAGATGTGCTCGAGGGTTGTGTCATTTCACCATACTTATTCAATCTGTATGCGGAGTACAAAATCTAAGACTCTGTATTATATGAAGACGAATGAGGTCACAAGTTTGAAGGAAAGCTTATTAACAACTTGCAATGTGCAAGTGATACAACCTTGCTTGTTGTAAGTGAGGTGGACTTGAAACACTTACTAATGAAAATCAAAGACAATTGGGTCAAGAGACA
>NW_022107000.1:2591-3469 GCF_000313985.2 Echinops telfairi
TCCTTTCTTTCTTTTCAAAGCTTGACTGGGAAAAATCCATTTCCAACCTCATTCCTGGTTTTTGGCAAGATTCAGATCTCGCTAGCTGTTCACCAAACAGATACGTCAACTTTTGCCATATGGCCATCTCCATAGATCATCTCATAATATTTCAGCTTGCCTTATCATGATAAACAATGAGAAGAAAAGCATGCATCGTACTGAGGAAGAGAAAACTAGCAAGATAGAAGTCGCATTCTTCTGTATCCTAATTAAAGAAGAAGCATTTCACCTCTTTTGCCATCTCTGTAAAGCAGAAGCAAGGCACTAGCTACAGGAGCAGACTACACGAGGGTATGACTAGCAAGGGACAGCAGGCATGAGGCCATCTCGATAGCTGTGTACCACATTATCCTTTTCTGTTAAGATTTCTGCTTTGTTTATTTTCAAATCATGGTGGATTGTTTACAAGGAATATGTACACACATGTAAATAACATTCTCATAAGTGTCAAGTCAGAATCACGTTGATCACAGTGGGCTTTGATCTTGTTCTGGAGGTCTCGTTATTACACGTATGAAGAAAAGAAATAGTCCGTATCCGGGTGATTCTGATCCACGGAGGTTCTTGTATTATAAAATTGAACTGTGCTTCTTTGGGTTTTAAAATGTTTGATGTTGCGGAGGTAAATTACCAGATCTTTGTTCTGAGATACCGCTGGGCGAAGTCCAACTGTCAACTCCTTACTCAGCGCTTGATTCTTAACCAATGGTACTATTGCTAACTGTCGAGTTGACTCAGACGCACAGTGACCTTTCTTGATTCTTAACCAATGGTACTATTGCTAACTGTCGAGTTGACTCGGACACACAGTGACCTTTCTTGATTCTTAACCAATG
>NW_022107001.1:0-1191 GCF_000313985.2 Echinops telfairi
CTTCCATTCCTATCTTCTTGAGTGTCTTAAACATGAATTGGTGTTGGATGTTGTTGAACGCTTTTTCTGCATCTATTGAAATTATCACATGGTTCTTATATTTATTTGTTTCAATGTGACGTATAATACTTATGGTCTTTCGTATGTTGAACCATCCCTGCATCTCTGGTATGAATCCCATTTGGTCATGGTGAATTATTTGTTTTATATATTTTTGTATTCTCTTGGCTAGTATTTTGTTAAGAATTTATGCATTGATATTCATTAGGGATATTGGTCTATAGTTCTCAATTTTTGTGGGATCCTTGCCCGGTTTAAGTATCAGAGTTATACTAGCTTCATAGAAGGAATTTGGGAGTTCTCCATCTTTTTCTATGTTCTGGAAGAGTTTGTGTAGGATTGGTGTCAGTTCTTCCCTGAATGCTTGATAAAATTCACCTGTAAAACCATCGGTCCTGGGGCCTTCTTGGTTTTTAATTCTTTTATAGCCTTGTCTATTTCTTGTATTGATATGGGTCTTTTGAGTCTTTGATGGCCATTGGGGATAATCTGGAGAGGGATCGTTTTTCCAAGAATTCATCCATGTATTCCAAGTTTTTGAATTCATTGGAGCACAGTCCTTCATAGTACTGTGTAATTATCCTTTTGATTTCACTATGGTTCGTTGTAATATTTTCTCTTTCATCCCTCATCCTTGCTATTGAAATGCGTTCCTGTCTTTCTTTGGTCAAGCTCACGAGAGGTCTGTCGATTTGATTTATCCATTCAAAGAACCAACTTTTAGCAGTATTGATTTTTTCCCCCCATAGTTTTCTTATTTTCCCTCTCCTGAATCTCAGACCTAATTCTTATTATTTCTTTTCTTTTTCTATTAGTTGGATTTTCTTTCTGACTCCGCTCTAATTGCTGTAAATTTTGTGTCAGTGTATCAATCATATGCCTCTTTTCCTTCTTTATGTGTGCATGTAATGCTATGAGCCTACCTCTGATGACTGCCTTTACTGTGTCCCATAAGTTCTGGTATGTCGTGTTTTCATTCTCGTTGGTTTCTAGAAATTTCCTCATCTCATCTTTGATCTGAGCCAGTATGCTCTCCTTTTGCAATAGAGAGTTATTCATTCTCCAATGGTTTGCCCTTACTTTCTTTATCTTCCTTTGGTTTATTTCCAATCTTATGGCACAGTGGTCAGA
>NW_022107001.1:2340-3350 GCF_000313985.2 Echinops telfairi
CTTTACCTCATAGCTGGATAGTTTAACAACTATATGTCTTGGTGACTTCTGGGGATTCAGTCTAGCTGGCGTTCTTTCAGCCTCCTGGATAGTTGCCTGCTTTTCATTCATTAAGTTAGGAAAGTTTTCTTCCAAACATTCCATCACTGTTTTGGATGTTGGTTTCCTTGATGTGGATTCTTCCTCCATGTGGATAATTCTGAGGTTGTTCCTTCTCATAACGCCAGATATAGCTCTGAGGTTTTCTTCAGCTTCTCTGATGGACTTGTTAGACTTTTTCTCACGTTTATTAATTTCTGCTTGTGAATCCTCTAGGTCAATGGTGTGGGTTTCAGCCTCCTCCATTCTCTGAGTGAAGTCTGTGAGTTTGCTGTTAGTTTTTGTTACCTCGCCCTTTAACTCCTGTATTTCCTTTTGGTGCATAGTCTTTAATTCCTCTATCTTTTCATCCTTTTTCTGTAATGCTTCCCTCATGTCCTGTATGACTCCAAGCAGCATTCAGAATATTTCTTTCTGTGGGGGGTCAACCTCTGCCCTTCCTATGACTGCTGTTAGGTCCAGGTGGTCCTCTGGCATTGGATTTTGTTTCTCTTTTCTTGTTGACGCTTTGGAAGTAGCTTTATGTTTTTTGTTTGATTTGTGGGCACTTGGTGACATTTTCCCGGGTGTCTCAGAGTCCTGAGCTCTCGTTGGGAGGTTGTAGCTGTGCAAGCTGCAGTCTGATAGAAAGTATTGGCCCCAGTGCAGGGGAAGCATATTTAGGGGCTGGGTTGGGGATTGGGTGATCTGTTTCTGACTAGGGGCACTTCCCTCATGTAGGCAGATGGGAGGGGGCCCGCGACTGGTGTGCAAATGCACCTCTTGGAGCCCAAAGGGTGGGACAGACTGAGGAGGGAATAGGGAGAATTCAGTGATAAAGCCCCTAAAACTTGTGTTCCTATGCCGTAGCTGCAGAAAGTTGTGCCAGCAGTGGTATGGCAGGATGCAGATCACTGAGTGCGTGTGTGTGT
>NW_022107002.1:0-3468 GCF_000313985.2 Echinops telfairi
GGTTTTCTCACTGCTTTCTCTTCCCCAGGCGAGCTGGATTCCAGGCTGAGCTCAGATACCACGTTCATGAGTCGCTGGCTTCCTTTGAATGCCAATAACCTCTTGCAGGACCTGGTGAAAGTGGTGGGACTCTATACCTTCATGCTCAGCACGTCACCTCGGCTCACCCTCCTCTCGCTGCTCAACTTCCCCTTCTTGTTAGCAGCGGACAAGGTGTACAATGCACGCCATCAGGTACGTGTGGGTGGGAGGGACTCCCAAGAGGAGGGGAAAACTTAACGGAGAGGTGATCCCTGATTCATAGCTCGGAGCAGTGGCTCTTAGTGGGAGCTGCGGGGTGGGAGTCCACAGATGAACTTCAGACCCCCTGAAACTATACAAAACTTTGTGTGTGCGCATTTCTTAGGTAGAAAGTAGCTTTGATCAGATTACCCAAGGTGTATGTGATTGCCTTCCCCACAAAAGATTAAAAATGTGCTGGGAAAAAAGTTTGCCCTCTTCGAACTGGCAGAAGGAATTAGAATGAGTGCAGGGAAAGTAGCAGGTGCAGTCAGGAGGTCCTGCGTCTGACGTCAGCTCCACCATCTCTTAATTCGCAGTGGCTACTTGAGCAAGCTACTCCACTTTGTGTTGTTGTTTTTTGAATGAACAGTTTTATTGGGGCATAATCCAAATATCATACAATTCAATAGTTCAATCATATAAAGAAGAGTTTCACAAAAATTGCCACAATCAATTTTAGAACATTTTCTCCTTTCTATAGTCGTTGTTATTAGCTCCCTGTTTCCCCCAACCTCCTCTGCTGTACCCTCCAAAGAACCATTAATCCACTTAGTGTCTCAATAGACTCACCCATCCTCGATTTCATGTACTGAAAAGCCTACAGAAACAAGAAACCGAGGGTCAAAAAAGCTAACAATAACAAAATTAACTAGAGTCGAAAGCCCAGTTGAAAAGAAAACAGAAAGTATTAAAAGCTAAAGCAACTTTAAAATGGGTCAGAAGGGAGATGATATGATAAGATGTTAGATTTTAACCTAACTACATCCGCCATACTACATTTTCCAGTGCACTCCGAATGACAGCAAGGCAATTTTCATCCCTGGTCTATGTTCAGAGAGACTTCACAGGAGACTTAATCCATGTGCATTTCCCCTTCACTTTTTTTTTTTTAACTAAACTGATCGAACTTTTAAATGAGTCAAAAGGGGGATCAAATCACATGTTACTTTTTAACCTCGCTATATGTACTCTAACCATCTCCACAATAGCCTCTGTCTGATAACAAGGCTATTCACATCCCTCCACTGTGGTCAGAGGGAAGTCACTGGGGAGTCTAACCTATGTGTGAATCTTGTAAGTGAATTTTGGGCTCCTACTGTCATCCACAGCCTTGGCAAACCAGGTGCTCACTTAGTTGGCACCTCCCTTGGATGCTTGCTTGTTTGAAGACAAGCCATTAAGAATCCAGATCCTGTTCTTTCTGATAGCTGGGCACCACCTAGTTTCTTCACTACATTCCTATGGAAGAAGCACACCAGCCTGTGTGATCCAAGGATCATATAATTCAAACAATATAATTAATAATATAATTATTTCAAATCTGACGGAGGTCATGGTATCAGAGCTTAAAATGTGAACATTTGATAACACCCATATCTTCAGTGATCTCCTTCATGAGGGTGCATATCAAGCAGGGTCATGACATAAGAACTAATTGTCCGTAGAGTGGGCCTAGAATTAGTAAGTGTAAGCTCAAAATCCATTTATCCATCTATAATTATATATGTCTCTGGTTCACTGAGAGATATCATTGTGTTCTAGAATATTATCAATCATCTCTCTGGGGTGTAAGGTTATTCTATTGATAGTGTCATTGATTTGGTCAGTGGTAAGGAATTTAAAGCGCAGTTGAGAACAAGAGGTCAGACAAGTGTAGGCTGGCTATCAACCACAATATATGCGTCACTGACTTATACAGATTAAATTCCTAAGTGTTTGAACACTGTTTACACAAACAGTGGGGGCTGGTGTTAAGTTAAAACTTTCAATACCATTTATTGACAGAGGCAGTAATAGGCCTACCAGATTAATACATATCTTAATAAAGCAAGAATGGCATTGAAACAGTAAGTATACGGTAGTCTGACAACTACCTTTGAAATGACAACCATATGCTTCTCACACTACGTACTTTAGGCCTTCAGTTCAAGGGCTACAGGAAAGTTTGATGTAGAGCCCAGTTCACTTAGTGAGGTTCCATATTGAATCCCTCTGGTGTGACTTATAAAGGATGTTGTGCACCTCAGAAGCAGGGTCTAAGGTCCCCGTAGTCTGTAACACATCCCCTGTGTCATCAGGGACTAAAGGGAAACGAGGCCTAAAGTATCTAATTAGGAACCGAGTACCAGGCATATTCTCCCCTTGGGTTCTGTATAAGTATTGTTGGGTTTGTTGAGTTGGTTTGAGGGGTTTTCCCCATTGGGAGGTTGGTCCTCCTCGTTGTCCTAGCAACAGAAATGCACTTACCTTCTTCAAGATGTGCATGCCCCCCTTGCCCCATCTTGACCTGAATTTCCCACCAAATGTGTTTTTCACTCTGATGGAAGTATCTGTTGATTTGGGGGGGTCTTAGCATAATTTTGTACAACAGCAACTAACCGGTCATCTCCCTCTCCTCTGATCTTGAAGAGCAGTCTCCAGCGGCAGTGACTGCAGCTCCTCCGTCAAAGTGGTTTTTAAAGATATGCTTATAGAAGGGGTGCTGCATGCTTCATGGGCTCTAGTTAGGCTCTCTACCACGTTGTCTGACAGACTGGGTTAGCGGATTGCGTGACCTTGAAGCAGGAACCTGCTTTCCTGTTGGTATTCATCCTTCAACTAGTGGGCTTGTCCAATATTTGTGCTTTTGTGACTGGCTGACTTCACTCAGCATAATGGTCTCCAGATCCCTCTACATCATGAGGTGGTTCAAGATTTCATGGCTGTTTCTCAGGGATTAACAGGACTCCATTGTGTGCATATACCAAAAGGTTTTTTTTTAATCCATGGTTCTACTGATGGGAATTTGGGCTGTTTCCAGCTTCTTGCCATTCTGAACTGTGTTGCCATGAACATGGGAGAGCACATATCTATTTGTGTTCTGTTTCATTTCTTTGTACGCCTCCATTTCTCATCAGAGGCTGGTGGGGGTCGGAGTGGCCTCATGTGAAGGTAGAAAGACACCGCGGGTATCTCCCACCCTCCCTGGCACTGCGAGCTCAATTGTGTTTCCTCCTCTCTCACTCTCTTTATGCCTCGTGGAAGGACATGCAAGGAAGAGGGGTCGTTTCCGGTCCATTGGGGAGCATCCCCAGGGCTGCAAGGAGATACCGACCTGCTGTCCTCCGCCTCATGGGCCCTGCCTCCCCTGCCCCACTCTTTCAGGCGTTGCTCCTGGAGATCCAGGATGCTGTGGCGAAGTCAGGG
>NW_022107003.1:0-930 GCF_000313985.2 Echinops telfairi
TTTAGTTCTCTTCATGAAGGGATGCTTTACTTCGGTGTGGACTCCTCATCCCACTTGGCGGCATTTACTGACAGTCACAGCACAGCTACGGACAGAGTTTAGAAACAATCGAGCAGTCAAAGGACAAACTACTTACAAACACTAGAGGATGGTCATCCAGTGACATGAATTCAGACCACACATGGGAGAACACTCCATTGCCTTGTCCTACAAGGTGACACATAGCTTCTTCCTCGGATCGTGGGGAAAGTGGGTAGGAAGAGGAAATGCATACACCATTTAAAGACAAACTGACTCACAGAGAAGACAACTACCATCAAGCCAGTTCGGACTCATGGGGACACACTAGGACGTCGCAGAACTGCTTCTGTGGATTTCCCAGGCTGTAAACCTTTATGGGAGTGAAAACCTCAACCTTCACCGGGGGAGTGGCTGGTGATTTTGAAGTGCTGACCTTGGGGCTTGCAGCCCAATAGTGAACTTGCTTATCACAATGGGTGCTGTGCTGGCAGGTGCTATGAATGGGAATGGGCTCGGTGGCAGTGAGTTTGGAATTTGAACGTGATCTTAAATATCATCAGCAAATTCTTGGAATCTGTCTGTGTATCAATTACTTCATTCACTCATTCCCCTAGTAAGAATTAAACAGCCACTCTGTGCCAACCCAAGGAGCCCTGGTGGTGCTACAGTTTAAGCATTATATATACTTCTAACTGCAAGATTTTGGGTTCAGCGCCTCTGCTACTATAAGATGAGGCTATATGTTTCCATAAAAATTTCCATCTCAACTCTAAGGGACAGTTCAACTCTGTCTGACCGGCTTACTCTGAGTTGGTTTTGGTCTGGGTTTTGGGTACCACCACTAGGCTATTTTAAACCTCCTGTACTTTCTCAGGCAAGGATGTTCAGAATCTTGATTGTGAGAATGAT
>NW_022107003.1:2266-3468 GCF_000313985.2 Echinops telfairi
GTACCTCTTACACCTCAGAAGAATGGATGCTGGTGTGCCATCATTGACCTAACAAAGGCAGATCTCCAAACACAGTCACATTTACAAGTACAAGGGGTAGGATTTCAACACCCATTCCTGAAGGACCTAATTCCATCTGTAACATAAAGTGTCAAGGGGAATGGTTCGGGGACACCCTCAGCAATAAACCCCAAACCAAAGCAAAACCCATTGCTGTTGAATTCAGTCCAACTCATAGCAACCCCGTCGGGGTTTCCAAGGCTGTGAGTCTTCACTGGCGTAGAGAGCCTCAACTTTCCACCGAGAGTAGTTGATGGGTCTGAAATGCTCGCCCTGCAGCTAGCAACCCAGTGCCTACCCCACAGGACCCTCGGGGCTCTTCTCTACGAAGAACGGACAAGGAAATGAAATACAATTAGAACCACCGAATCAGAAGGAGGATATTGGATACTGTCTCAGCTCTCCCCGTAGCATGCAACAAATGTATAGATGTGCTTTACACAATTGATCTATGTATTGTGATGAATTGTATGAGCCCCAATAAATTGACTTAAAAAAAAAAAAAACGTACACTACTTTTAATTCTCCTTAAACATGTTGTCAACTGACATTTTATTAACTCTCATATTATATGGATTTAGAGATTTGCTTATGCAGTTGATCTTTGTTGGCTTTGTGCTAAGCAACCTCCTTATGAATCTATTTATAACATTAGGTGAGAAAGTAATGCATAACCACATTTCAAACCTTTGGAGGGGATGGGGGACGACAACACGGGAAAACGGAAGTCCTTTTCCATGAACTTTTGACAACACATTCTTATTGAAAACTTTGATTGGCGTTTTTGAGTAAAGTTTTTGAATAAAGTTTTCAGAAGAGGCTGCTTCTGAATATACATTGAAGCGTTCAAACCTGTCTTCTCTTTCATCTAGCAACTTCTTCTAGCAACTCTTGACAAATCAAAACCCAAACAGCCCCAATGCCATTAAGTCAATTCTGTACTTGCAAGCTGTCTGTACGGAGCAGCCCGCCTGCTCTTTGTACCTGAATTCAGTGATACATTTGAGTCATTGTCCTTGTGGTCAGCATCCCACCTCCTATCCCACAGGGTCACTAGGGCTCAGTGATTCTTTACAAATAGAAGTTATAATACTGGTCTTACCAAAAGCATGCATTTACGTTAAGAAAGCCTGCCTGTCCAT
>NW_022107004.1:0-941 GCF_000313985.2 Echinops telfairi
TTTTTTTTTCAATTGGGCTGTCTTTGTGGTGGTATCTCATGGTTGTTTTGGTTTGCATTTCCTAGATGGCGAATGATTGGGAACATTTACTCATATGCTTATTGGCCATTCGCGTCTCCTACTTTGTGACTCTTCTATTCAAGGCAGTTGTCCAATTCTTGAGTAGATTATTTGTGTTGTTCATATTGTGGGGTTGCTGGTTCTGTAGATTTTAGTAATGCGACCTTTGTCTTTAAGTCATTAATACATGACTTTTCCCAGTCTGTGGGCTTTCTTATTGCTCTCTTGATGAAGTCTTTCGATGCACACAGTGTTTTATCTTTAGTATGTCCCACACGTCTATTTTCTCTTCTTCTGGGTGTGCATCCTTCCTTATTAGAGATAGCCATGTATCCCCTGTGCTAACGTTCTTAGCTTTGTCCCACTGTTTTCATTGATGATCCTGATAGTTTTGGGTTTTCCATAGAGGTCAGTGTGCCACCTTGAATATGTTATTGTGGATGGGATGAAGTAGGGATCTTTGTTCATTTTTCTGCAGGCTGACATCCAGTTTTCTAGCGCCATTTCTTAAAAAGGACATCTGCTTCCCATTTGATTTTTTGGTGGCCCTCAGTTGTCTGTGTGCTGCTTCTTTTATTTCTGGATTTTTGTACTTATCCATTGGTCTGAGTATCTATCATTATACCAGTACCATGCTGTTTTTACAACTGTGGCTGTATGATAGGTTTTAAAATCATGCAATTGCAAGCCTGCCCACTTTATTCTTCTTCTTGAGGAATTCTTTGCCAATTCTGGATTTCTTTCCTTTTCCATATGAAGTTAGTAGCCAGTTTTTACAGTTATTTGAAAAAGGATTCTGGTATTTGTATCGAGATTGCATTGAACCTGTATAGTGCCTTAGGTAGCATTGACATCTTTAAAATATTGAGTCTATCGATCCA
>NW_022107004.1:2535-3407 GCF_000313985.2 Echinops telfairi
CTGTTTCAATTTGCTCAAACTTGATTTGTGTCCCAGCATGTGGTCTATTTTTGCCATGCGAACTTGAAAAGAATGTGAATTGTTTTTGTCAGTTTGGAGGAGAGCTCTGGATATGTCTGTCAGGTTGAGTTGTCTAATTGTAGAGATTCATTCTGTAGCCTCCTTGTTAGGTTCTTTCTCTCTGAGCTATCCTTCTCAGAGAGAAATGTACTGGAGTCTTCTACTATGATTGGTGATCTTGAGATTTCTTTTTCATCTTTTGAAGGATTTGATTGACTGTGAAATTTTTTTTGTTACTTTGTTTTTTTCATTTCCTGTGGTGCTGAGTAAAATAATTTTGTCTCCAAAACTTGCCACATTTCTTTCTGTTGCTTGGTCATAGGTGTTTCATCCTTATTCCCAATATCTCCCAAGTCATGGTTATGGCTCCTTCTTTGTTTCATGATGAAAGAATGGAGTGACATCACTTTTTCATCAAGGTCTTTTGGCAATTTCTGTGAAATCTTTGTTCTTTGCTGCAAACATAGGGCAAAACTATTCATGAAGTGGTTACACCATCCTGCTGGCGCAACAAAATTTTCAATGCTTGGTGCTTTTAATTTGTTGTCTTTAGCCATTGAAAGGCATGTAAGCAAATTCCCATATATGTTATGCAGTAATCATTTTGAAGACACTCCTTAGCCCATTAATGCAATTCAGTCTCTATGGCCCCACACAAAGTCATTAAACCACGTCAAGCTTTTGTTGCTTTTGGAATCTTTTCCAAGTCAGCTTTCATTTTCTGCCACTCTCTCACTTGTTTTTTGTCAACACAAAATTCCCTACTTGTAATACTGTTAATTCTTTTTTTCTGCTCTGACACAACCTGGTGC
>NW_022107005.1:0-818 GCF_000313985.2 Echinops telfairi
AAAATTCATGGAAAAAGTCCATTATCTTTTTATTGCACTTTCCACAAACATTTGAAGCCCCTTGGATTTACTTGATCTATGTATTGCTGGAACTTAGCCAAATTCCCTGTCCATAGTAATAACTGAATACATTTGGTGAAAGAAAAAAATTGATATAAATAACAACTGATTTGGAGTTTGGTTCTTCTGATTTCAGGCAAGCAAGGAACGTCATGGTGACAGACCACAGGAGATTCAGAGAGAGATGTCTACCCTGTGTATGAGTCACCACCCCAAAATTCTGACTGCCTAAAGTTACCCTTTAATAAGCTTTCATTTCCACAGGTTTTTTTGGTCTTGAATGCCTTAAAATTCTCACACTACAGTGTACTCCTACTATGTGAGGAAATTAAGTAGGGTCACTATCGCCAAAAGACTTGTGCTCATATGTGTTAGGTGATGAGTATTTGCACATTGAACAGATTTAACGAACTAGCTCATTTGGGAGGCCCATAAAACCTAATCTCAGGAAGTAAAGAGTGCAATGTGACCATTCAATAAAGGTACTGCTGATGGGACGCTGCGAGGGTCTCTGATGGCAATACTGAGTAAGCCATCGGCTGGGCCTTAAAACAGAGGATTAGAAAGGGCAGTCCACCCTCTTCAATAAAGCCAAATGGGTACAGCACAAACCTTGCTCCCCTCCTGCCCCCTCTACTTCTTGTGCCAAAATTCAAGTCATTGACGTAAAACCAAACTCTGTTAAAACAAGGGAGATCTTAAGGCGGGGAAGGGGCTCTAGAACCAACTGAGTTCTGTATCCAGAACTGGAGCACCTC
>NW_022107005.1:2777-3464 GCF_000313985.2 Echinops telfairi
GGAGGAGGGGGGAAAACGAGGAGCTGATACCAGGGGCTCATGTGGAAAGCAAATGTTTTGAGAATGATGAGGGTAATGAATATACAAATGTGCTTTATACAATTGATGTATGTATGGATTGTGATAAGAGTTGTATGAGCCTCCAATAAAATTATTTTTTTTAAAGTGCTCTTTAGAAGCAAGGATGGCAAGAATTTGTCTCACACACATTGGGCATGTTAGTAAGAGACCAGTCCCTGCGAAAGGACATCATGCTTTGTAAAACAGAAAGTAGCATAAAAATGGAAGACCCTTGATAAGATGGATTGACACAATGGCTGCAACAATGGGTCCAACATAACTGCAACTGTGAGGACGGCAGACTGTGCCGTGTGCTGTTGTACTATATAGGGTTGCTATGAGCTGAACCCAACTCGATGGCACTTAGCAACAGCATAAGTAACTGCAAAGATAGATATTAGGACCAACAGGTATGAGGGTGAGAGGATATATACTCAAATATGTATGCCTGACAGACAGTATTTGCACACAGATATTTACTTTTGCTTCAAATAAATTGTGACAGTGAAGCTTATTATGCCAATTAGGCCTTATGCTGATTGGGCCCACTAAGGAATATATATCAAAGACTCTAGATTCATTGGTACAATTATCTGTGTGCAAGAGGGTGAGAAATCAACCCAACGA
>NW_022107006.1:0-3461 GCF_000313985.2 Echinops telfairi
ACACAAAGTGTCCCAGCTACCATGGGCCTCACCTGTCCCTACCGCACCCCCAGGGAGTGGACGCTCTCACTCATGCCCCCTGGCACCCGTGCACAGGAGCCGCCTCCACAGGGAGGCCTGCACCATGCTGAGCGCCACACGGGCATCAGGTCCTGCAGCAGCTTTGATGTGGACACATGGCTTCACGAACTTGGCCAAGCTGGAAGAAGCTCCCTGGGCACCCAGTTTCTTGCCTCAAATGGGTTTTCCCATACCTCATTCCCCGAGAGAATTCCGCGGTTTCCTTCCAGTTCCTACAGAGGAGGAAGGAAACCCAGTGTGTTCTATGTGGGATGCATGAGGGTTGTGTTCTCCCTTCCAGTGAACAAGCCAAGTGCGTTTGATGCAAGGAGCCAGGTGACTGGGCAGACAAGCACCTACTGGCACCATGCGTGTTGTCTCTCAGCCCAGGGTCAAAGCAGCCGCGGTGCGGAGAGCGTCACCCGGCTCTGGGTGGGCCATATCCCCGGGCAATGCTGCCTCCAGCGTGGTTGGCAAGCATAAGCCTTTGCAGGACAGGTGACCGCTGTCTAGCTGATGAGTCAAGAAAGCCCAGACGTCTCTCCACACGAGTACCAAGCCCCAGAAGGCATGTAAGATGATGTGTGACCCATTCCTCCCTGTAAGGAAGTCCGGTTGGGAGGAGAAGAAACAAACATGTTCAGAATCCAGTGGGATGGGCGGCATGCTACGATCTGTGGCTAACCACACTGGCTGCAGGTGGGCATCAATGTTGGTAGGTGCCATAGTCGACCCTGTGCACTACAGAGGGAGTGGAGGTGGTGGTGGAAGTGGTGGATGTGGTGAATGAGGTGCTGGTCATGGTGGTAGTGGTGGTGGTGGTACTGGTGGTCGTGGAGGTGGTGGTGGAGATGATGGAGGTGCTGGTGGTGGAGGTGGTAGTGGTGCTGGAATTCTGCTGTAGGCACAGGGTGACTCTTCTTCTGTGGTTACAGTCCTACCCTAGGTCTCCCCTGGCCTCAGGGATGGGGTCTCCAGAGGCTGGTCTTCCCCGACATGCAGTGCCAGCTTGGGGCACGAGGTGACCCTTAGAGACCACAGAGGGGATGGAGGGGGCACAGGGAAGCTGACTGGTTGGGCACAGAAGCTGTTACTGTGGTCGACCATGCCACACCCAGACACAGGGTCCACAGGGGCTCAGGGGCTTTGGTGACATGAGTGAGCCCCAGGTGGCACTGAGGACAGATGTCTGCGCTGACACCATCCCAGCACGTGGGACCGTGGCTGGGTGACCCAGTGTCTTGGGTTGATTTGCTTGTACTCAGCCTCAGGGAAGTGATTCCACATCCACATCCATACTGCCTCCCTCTCCAGGGAAGTGAGGCAGTGCCCGCCCGTGTGGCAGTGGGGCCTTCCCCTGATGGCGCTGACCTCTTGCCTGGTGACATGAGGATTGTGTGACTTAGCGAGACGCTGGTGGGAAAGCCCATGCACCTGTGAACTGCACTGCCGTATGGGAGGGAACCTGCTGGTTGGGGTGCACAGGATAACAGCTGGGGAGAGCTGCGGCTGAGACCCCCAGGGGTAAACCCAAGCCCCTCCTGGTCACCTTAGCCGGGCTCTTTGACAGAAGCTGTGGAGCCGATCCTGCCCACCCAGCATACTTAGGGCACCGTGCCCAGGACACAGACAAAGGCCAACAGCTTTGGTTCATGATGACAACTGAGGCTCCCCTCCCTGCACCTATCGTGCACCAGACCCACAGTGAGCCCCACAGCCCTTCCCACATATATGCCCCCAACAGCTCCGTGAGACTGGTTGCTCTGAATGGGGCTGGCTCCAAAATTTGCAAGTTCCGGTGCAAAATGAAAACGTGGGGCCCTGTGTTCAAAGTACGTGAAGAACTTCGAAAGATAGAAAGCAACAGACGGAATTGTTCAGCGTCTGCCCGTCACCCGCCTCTGTGCAGAGTGGGGTTGTGCAGGGAGCGTCTCTCGCTTCCTCTGAAAGGCAGCGGGGTGCTGAGGGCCGTGTCGCCTCAGCTGCCTCTCCCATAGGCAGGCTGGTGGCGTGTTGCGGGGGAGGCCAGGCCAGTGGTCAGATTGCCAGATTCCTTTGAGCTAAAGTCGATACCTCCTTAGACCAAGCCAACTTCCCAAACTGCCCGTGTTTGCTCCGAGGGTACCACAGGCGCGCCTGCAACAGAGAACTCCAAACTCCTCTTCAGACTCCCCACTGAAGCGGGCGGGCTCCCTGAGCAGTACGCTCTTTAGAACGGTCCATGTGGCCATTCACGTTCCGCGAAACCCATACTCAGGTGGGGTGAAGATGATTTGGCGTTGAATGCTTATCGTCCACGTGAGAGCCCGTGGTTTTCCAGGCCAGTGTGCCCCAGAGCACCCCGCCTGTCTGAGCGCAGGTCTGCGTGGGCGAGGGCGGGCAGCTTCCAGCAGCATTCCGGCCTCCGGAGGAAAGCTTCCTCTTCTTCCGGATCTGCCCTGAAAACGCCTCCGTGGTGTTGCCACGGGCGGGGCCACCAGAGGCTCGGGCGGTCTTGTCTTTCTGGCCGGGCTGCCGTAATACTTTCCACCTAGAGTCAGTGGACCTGCTGCCTTGGGCAAATCCTTCAGCCTTTCTGCGCCCCAATGTCTTCCTCACCAAAGCAGATACTCCTGGGGATCTTGAAAGCATGAGCTAGCATGAGCTGTGGAGCAAGCCTCACCACTGCATCATGTGGAAATAGAAGAGGGTTTCACAAAGGTCCTGGGAGAGCTCCATTATCTTTTAACTCCACTTTTCTACGAACCCTTAGAAGCCTCTTTGTAGGAGATAAAGTTTCCCCCGTGCAATATATATCACCAAATATTTGAAAACTTTCCTCCATATACACTTTTCTCCTCTCTCTCTCTCTCTCTTTCTCTCTCTCTCTCTCTCTCTCCCCCCTGGCTCGAGGATGGGAGTCAGCCAGTTCTCCTCATCTTGGGCGATTTCATGACAGTCCCGGCCCCACGGTTTAGAGTCGTCTGCCTCTGGAGACAGGTCTGCTCTCCAGTCCAGTCTGACTCGCCGCCACCCTGTGGAGCAGGGCAGACCTGCTCCGGGGGCTTCAGGCACTAGTGCTTTCTATGAGAAAGAAAGCATCATCTCTCCCTCCAGAGCAGCAGCCGCTGGCTTCGAACTGCTGAGCTTGCAGCTAGTAGCCAGAAGAAGAGCCCACCCTCCTACCTGGGCTCCTGAGAGTGAGGACAAAGGGCCTCTGCCAGTCAGCGTGCCCAGGGGGCTTCAGACCACACACATCTTCTAGGCGGTGAAGCTGAGTGCAGCTGCCTGTTTCCACCACACTGCACTCGCCCAGTGCAGGCCTGCACACAAAGTGTCCCAGCTACCATGGGCCTCACCTGTCCCTACCGCACCCCCAGGGAGTGGACGCTCTCACTCATGCCCCCTGGCACCCGTGCACA
>NW_022107007.1:0-1070 GCF_000313985.2 Echinops telfairi
GGTAGTCCTCAAACCTGACTGACTCTACATCAGAATAACATTGGAAACTTTTTTAAACCCTCAAGGCCTGGAGATGGGAAGGATCGGATACAACATCTGCATGAGTTTCAGAACGCTGAATTTAAGCAGATTTAACAGCCCAGTCTTAAAATATTCTGGGATTAATAGCTTTGTTTGTTTGTTTGTTTGTTTAGAAGAAAAACACTTCTAACTCATTTTCAATTCTGAGTTAGGTGATGTTCTACCTAAGCTTTAAATTAACATATATTGTTCTGCTAATAATCTGGATGAAAATGTGTTAGCTGAAACCTTATTCTGATCATAATTTCCTACTAATAGCAGTCATTTTAATTTTGATAGACTAAGCTCCAGAGAAAGGGGCTGGAGAGGAAGCAGCTAGCATTTGACTTTGAAGCAGGCACAACCTGATTTTTCCCTGTGTTTGCTGAACGCTCGCGGGGGAAAGGAATACAAGGGAGAAAGTGACTGGCTAGACACAGAGGGTGCTCCAATTAGTAACATCCATTTGTGTGACCGTTTTATACCATCGCTGTCTACATCTCACTGCAGGTCATCTGAAGTACCCCGATGTGGTAGCTAGCATAGTGCACTGAGAACACTGGCTCTACCTTCAGGAGATTGACTAGATGCCCAGAGAAAGCTCAGGAATGATCTAGCTTTGTGAAGTAGAGTTTACTGCTTTCAGTCTTCCGTGGCTGTTGCTCTGGGAAACTACTAACATCGCCGTGACCCTCCTCCTGAGTCACAACCTGCAAAGATGCTTGTTTCCACAAAATGGTAACAGGCAACTTATATATCATTTATAAAGGCACTGTGGAGAGGCCGGCCCTCTGAACTGCAGAGGTAGATCGTTAGAACCCAACAGCCACAGAAACTCTAAGTGCCAGCAGAGGTCAGGATGGAGGTACAGAACCCAGCACCCCTCCACCTCCCTGGGGAGGGAAGAGATTAATTGAACTCTGCAGAAGACCCATAGGATGGAGCCGGGGCCATGGACAGAACAAACAGCTCAGATAGGAGTCCAGCGTCCTCCCTCATTTTCTGAAATG
>NW_022107007.1:2092-3451 GCF_000313985.2 Echinops telfairi
GGCCACACAGCCACATAGCCAGTGGAGCAGTCAATCATGCCCCCAACAAACCGAATCTCCTTCCAGACTCATAACCCTTTGGACGGAAGAAACAAGCGTAGAGAGAGTGCCAGAGATCCGTGTGCTTGCAGGGGACGCCATTCCCTTCATGGAAAGGATGCTTGCACTTTCTCTTCTGCAGTGTCTGGATCTTCTCCCTAACATCCTGTCAAGTTGTCATCCAGCCCAGGCTTGAAAACGATCAGGGATACACAGTATTGCTATCTTCTTGCCTCGGCATCCCTCCTATCTTGTGACAACTCTATCAAACAATGCCTTCTTTCCATTGAGGCAATACCTGTCTTCCCAACTTCCCGCTCCTTGGGGGCCTTTGAGAGTCAATTTAATCCTGTTTCCGTCCTAAATTCTAAAGGCAGCTCTCACGTCCCGCTGAATTGCCTCATCCCGGGCGGTGTTCAGCGTGTGACATGAATTCCAGTCAGATTCACCGGTGTCTTCAGAGTGTTATGTGCTTGGGAACATGCTGAAGAAAAGAGCACTTGTCTTGACGTACAAGTGAGCTCATCTGGTCTTTGCCAAGGAGCCGGCAGTGTGGAGAGGTGTCTTGGTTTGGTTTGGTTTTCTGTTTCCCTGGGGTGGGAAAGAGTCTGGGAAAGATGGTCAAGAATGAATGAATGCTTTCCTTAATCTTGAGAAAGCAGTCTTTAGTGCCATTAGACAACTGAAGACATTTCGATTAAATCTTTAATCCTCCCCCCAAAAAAGACAAAGGAACGGCACGATTAGACTTAGCATTAAAAAATAAATATAGTTATTTAATCTCCTTCCAGGGATTCTACCAACTCAAGGGGCACATTAAAAACCATTCTATTTTTAGAATATTAGGAATGTGAGCCTAGATTGTAAAGAAAAAAAGTCCTACCAGTTAAACTCCTTTAAGCAAGCTTGAAATAAATCTCTAAAACTTTAAGTTGACCCAAAGCCAGTAGACAATTGGACATGCCCTCACAGAAAGGTCACGAGGAAGAGACAGCCAGTCAGGGTGCAGGGTAGCACCGATGAAACACATACTCCTCTAATTCTTTAATGCTTCCTCCCCTTCTACTTCCCTCCCCCCTCCTCACTATCATGACCCCAGTTCTACCTGACAAATTAGCTAGACCGGAGCATGTACACCAGTACAGATAAGAGCTCTTGACACACAGGATCCAGGGCAGATAAAGCCCTCAGGAACACTAATGGGAGCAGCAATACCATGAGGGTAGGAGGAAGTTGGGGGGAGAAAGGGGGAACTGATCACAATGATTGACATATAACACTCCCCGCCCTCCCACCAGTGGGACAAACAACAGAAATGTA
>NW_022107008.1:0-1058 GCF_000313985.2 Echinops telfairi
AAGTTTGTCTATGGTTGTTGCTGGTTCACTGCCAATAGTGATCCCATTAATGTTTTCGGTAATGCTGGTCTTGTTTTTATAAATTTTTTAAATTTTTCTTTGTCTGGAAATACTTTTATTTCTTATCCTTCACCTTTGAAGGATATAAAGAGTTTTGTTGGATATAAAACTCTTGGGTGGCAGTTTTTTCTTTTCAGAATTTGATATGTATGGTTCCATTGTCTTATTGCCTAAATAGTTTTTGCTGAGAAGTCCAAGCTTATTCTTATGCATTTTCTGTTGAATGTTCAAGTGACTATTCTTTTTTCCCTAACTGTCCTCAAGATTCTATCCTTTTACATTGGACCTCTATTCAAGTACTCCCTTAATGCAAGAACACTTAGTTTTGTTAAACTGGCATTCCATGATGCTCACCTTCACGACATGATCACTGAAGACAAAGCCGATGCATAAGCAAATGTGGTGAAGAAAGCTGATGGTACACAGCTATCAAAAGATAGAGCGTCTGGGGTTTTAAAGGCTTGAAGATAAACAAGCAGCCATCTAGCTGAGAAGCAACAAAGCCCCCATAGTAGAAGCACACCAGCTTGTGTGATCATGAGGTGTTGGTAGGATCAGATATTAGGCATCAAAGACTCAGAACAAAAAATCATATCATTGTGAATGAGGGGGAGTGCAAAGTGGAGACCCTAAACCCATCTAGAGGCAACTGGACATCCCCTTACAGAAGGCTTGTGGGAAGGAGATGAGCCAGTCAGGGTGCAGTATAACACCAATGAAACATACAACGTTCCTCTACTTCTTTAATGCTTCCTTCCCCCTCCCTCCCCCACTATCTCAATTCTACCTTACATATCTGGCTAGACCAGAGGATGTACGCTGGTACAGATCAGAACAGGAAACACAGGGAATCCTGGACAGATAACCCCTCAGGAATAATAATGAGAGTAACGATACCAGTAAGGTAAGGGAAAGGTGGGGGAAACAGGGGGAACTGATCATAAGGATCTACATATAACCCCCTCCCTGGAGGATGGACAATAGGGAAGTGGGTGAAG
>NW_022107008.1:2431-3458 GCF_000313985.2 Echinops telfairi
AGACAGACATGGATGTGTGTGTGCAAATTAAAGAAAAGATGGATACGGAAGAGAAGGAAAGATGAATGATGCGGGCAGGTGTGGGTGTGGACGCCGGGCTTGTTGCTGCGGCGCCATGCATGTGAGCACGTCTGTGCATTCAGGGCAAACGAAATAAGATTTTTGTTTGAAAAAAAATAATCCTGGTTTGGGTTGGTGTACTCAGGTCTCTGTGCCTGCTCTTGTGTTTGTCTGGGAAGTGTGTGTATTTGCAGAGAAGAATTGTATCATGGGAAGAAGAAGTAGGAAAGAATAAGGGGAAAAAAGCGTTCAACTAGAGGGAAAATACAAAAAAACTAGGAAAAATACAATAATTTAAGAAACAAAAGCACACCATTTGTTTGGGAATTCCAATTCCTTTGAGCTTGTTGTTGGTATATGTCCAACACTGGAGGGAAGTGAGGTATCTAGGGGAAAGGGTTCCAAAAGCCAAAGCAAGAAGGAAGGAAAAAATGATGGAAAACATTGTTCAGGTGGTGAGGCTGTCTTCCCCAAGCTGCCCACGTGGTCTGCTATTCACGCAGGGCCCCAGAAGCCAAATAGGTAAGAGGTTTGACTTGATGGGCCATACCAGGGTCACCAAGTATCCGCTTGTGCAGGGGAAGGGGAATGCATTGAAGGGGCTTGGGCTGCAAGTTAATGGTGAAGGGGAGTCAGTCACAGTCAGACATTGCTAATCTCCAACTTAACCAAAGTTAAGAAACTTTGGTGTGCTTGGTTTTTAAGTTGCTATTCCAACTTCCAGGGAGCACAGGGTTGCCCTCCCAGTGGGACCTCTCAGTAGTTGCTGAGAAGACCTTCCCACGCTTGTTACCTGGTGACCACATACCCCCTAGCCTAGCCTACAACCTTTTGCTCCTCAGCAGTGAGTCCTCGTCAAGTCCTCTTTACTTGCAGCAGGCTAGGGTGTGCTGTCTGCATAAGTCTTCCTCCAAGCCTGATGCTTAATTCTTCTAAATATAGTCCAGCTCCTAAGATGATTTGCTTC
>NW_022107009.1:0-1563 GCF_000313985.2 Echinops telfairi
TAAGCTGTGTTCAACATCACAACAGTTTCTGAAGCATTTTTCCCAAGCAGGAAACAAAATTTCACAGCCACACATTGTTCTCTTAAATGAGCCACCACAAAAACAAGGTTGGAATAAAACTGCTTTTATGAAAAAATTTACTGTGACCAGAGAGAACCTTCCCAGGTACACCACTGGTGCACTAACTCAGAGCATGTTACTTGATGTTCACCTAAAAGGCTCTGCTCAGCCCAGCCAATTCTGGTTTTATTTGAGTACCCCCTCATATGCTATTGTAAGGGACCCTAGAATTGACCCTTGACCTGTGGCAACCCTGTGCATAAAAGGATCAGACCATTGGGAGGTACAGTAGATGAACAGGCTTTCTTTTCAGTCTGTTTAGTTTGGATGCACTACTGAAGCCCACAGCACAGTAACACATCAGCTTCACTGACAGATGAGTGGTGGCTACACCTGGGGTGAGTTGGCCAGGGACCTTGTTCATCTTTGTTGCCTGACAATCTACAAGATAGAGACCTAAGAAAGCTTTTGATTGAATGAGTCTTACTACTATCTGGTCACCTTCATAATTTATGCCTGGGTTCATCTGTGCTCCAAATGATCCTATAGTTGTCATGATTTTCAGGTATCGTGATAGTTAAGGGTTTTTCTTGGGACCAACATAGCATCTGTAAGAAGGTAAGGGTGGAGTCCAGCCTATTGATCAGGCTGCAACCTGGTGATGTCTCCTTAGGCATGTGGTCTAGATAAAAGATGATCCTTTGGAGGGTTGGCTGCCCCCTTTTTCTTCTCTTGCTTCCTGGACACATTGTGTTGCTTGTTCCAGCTACCTCACATTGCCACACTGGTTTGGTACACCTTGCCTTACATTTCCATGAGGCCCCACTATGCTATCTCACACCTTACCTATCTACCTTCCACTTCTTTGGCTCTTGGGCCATTTGACCCACAAAGTGAGTTGGACTGGGCTCACTCTTGGCACTGTGTGAGCTGCTTTCCTGGTATACATTTCTTTCTCAATATACGCTTCTCTACTTTGTGAATTTCCTGGTTTTGATTCTCTAGGGAAACCAGCCAAATACATATATCTTTTCTCCATGTGTGTGTTTCTAAAACATGTTAGTGTTCCTTCTCTTTTAGAACTTATTTTGTCCTTCTTTACGTTATAAGTCGCCTTCTGTGCCTGTAGCTCTCTTTGATATTATCAGCTTCTTGAAAATGGCAGTGCTCTATTTCATCTTAGGAATGCTCCATACAGAAATGCAGAAAGCTAGGTAAGGAGTTATTATATGCTACTGACTACTATATTATGTTGCTATTATATTGACTACTGATCTCTTGAATTTCTCTGTCCTTTATCTTCCCTCGTCAGCCATTAAAGCGGGATCTAATTAGCTGAGCAGGATGTCAATGCGGAATAGCATGGATCTAAGCAGAGAACGGCGGGTCTCTATTTTTTTCAAAAAATAGAATTCCATGAGACTTTTATATTTCCAAGATGAAAATATTTACTAATAAAACCTAGTACAGCGTTCTATATTTTACGGCTATTTCCAGTGAAAA
>NW_022107009.1:2082-3455 GCF_000313985.2 Echinops telfairi
GGAACCACGGACTACTCAAAGGACAAGTAAATCTTTCTTGGAAGGAGAACAGCCTTATGCTTTTTAGAAGCAAGGCTGGTGATATTTTTGTCTCATGTACATTGGACATGTTATCAGGAGAGACCAAACCCCAAAACAAAACTCACAGCCATTGAGTCAACAATGATTCATAGTGACCCTATAAGTCAGAGGCCCTGTGGACTTCTGAGACTGTACAAGTAGAAAACTTCATCTTCTCCTTCCGAGAAGCTGGTGGTTTTGAACTGCTGACCTTGTGGTTAGCAACCCAACATGGAACCACCCTGCCTTCTTCAGTAGAGATCAGTCCCTCCCATCTCTTTTACTCACACCCCTGAGAACCTTTACATTCTGTTTCCTTTGGTGTGAAAATGGAAATCCCATTTTGAGAGTACAATTTGTTGAAGAGACTATCTCTTCTGGATTTAATGTATTCCAGCCCTTTGACAAAAAGCAGTTATCAGGATTGGGGGTTGCATTTTGTCAATGCCCTTTTTGCATCAATTTATATGATCAAGTTGTTCTTTTCCTTTGTTTCATTTATATGGTGGAGTACATTGTTTTTCTGACGTCGAACCATCCTTGCATAACTGATATGATTCAAACTTGATATTGGTGTATTATTCTTTGATGTTTTATGGGATTCCATTGGCTGAGATTTTGTTGAGAATTTTTGCATCTATGTTCATAAGGGCTATTGTTATGTGCTTTTCTATTCTGGTAATGTCTTTCCCTCGTTTTGCTATCAAGACTGAACTTGCTTCATAAAGTCAGTTTCAGAGATTGCCATTCTATTTTATATTTTCGAATCCTCTGTGCATAACTGGGGTCAACACTTCTCTGAATACTTGGCAGAATTCCTGGGTGATGCCATCTTTTCCCAGGCTTTTCTTTTTGTTGGGTCTTTTTGATTACCTGATCAATTTTTTTCTTTTTATAAATTATGGTTCTGTTGAGGTTTTCTGCATCATTGTGTGTTAATGAAGGTAGATCGTCTTTCTAGAAATTTGTCTCTTACTCTATTTTTTATCTTAACTGGTCCTGTTGTGATGTCACCCATTTTGCGTTTTATTCAAAATATTTGTATGTTCTTTTCCTATGAAAGATTGTCAGTGGTTTGTCAATTTTGTTAATCCTGTCAAAGAAGAGGCTTATTGTCTTGTTGATTTTTCTATTGTTTTTCCATTTTCAGATTAATTTATTTCTGATCTGATCTTTACTATTCCTTTTCTTATTGTGACTGAAGGTTTATTTTGCTGCTCTTATTCTAATTGCTGAAGATGTTGGGTTAAGGTATTGATTTTGGTTCCTTCTTCTTGATATGTATGTTTATTGCTACAAACTGCTCTCCAAGT
>NW_022107010.1:0-1033 GCF_000313985.2 Echinops telfairi
AACAAATAACCCTGGGGACAAGGCAGTACATATGAAAAAGAATTAATTTGTGCATCTACTTGATGTTATATTTTAAAATTAACTCAAAGTTGATCAAGACCTGAGTAAAATTATAAAACTCTGGGAAGGAAACTGTAAATTTTCATGACCTTTAAATAGGTAAAGATAGCTTAGCTATAACAGCAAAAAAACAAACATCAAAAGGAAACATGCATAAACTGGACATCATGAAAATTAACACTTTTGCTTCAATGGATACCTCCTAGCATTTAAGAAGGCTTGCATTTATTGCCCCAAAATTTTTGTGATACACTTTTAATATTTTAAAATTTTGTTTTTATTTGTGCAGGCACACATAATTTAGAAATTATTTAGAGTGTGCTTAAAATTAGATTGAAAGCCAAGTTTTGTTACATGTTAATTTTATCACATTGAGTTGATATTTATGCCTCCCCAATTTCTTCAATGTCATCAAATGTAAAATTATAAATACCCACCTCATAAAGCTGAGAGAATTATATAAGATTGTTATTGTTGTTGCTAAATGCTAATGCTGAACCCTGAACCCTCCATGTCCAAAGTCTTACTTCTAGTAGTATTTTTACATAAACTATCTTCTTCATCCTCTCAAATGTTCTAGTAATTATTTTTAAAATTATTTTCAAATTTTAGATTATAAGTTGTGTTAGACAAGGTTTTCTAGAGAAACAATACTAGGACACTTATGATTATAGAAAGATGATTCATAGATAGATGCAACATAAGAAAGAACCAGCTAATTAGTCCACAGAGCAGTACAAATGGCTCAGCTCAACTCACTTCCATGAGACAGTTAATACAGTGGCAGTCCTTCAACTCACAAGGGCTGCTGGGTGAAAGTCAAGGAAGCAGACATCTGAGCCTTCTGTGAAGGAACACAGGCAATCCAGCCATAGGCAGCAGACAACAAGGCAGGTCACCAACAGTCAGGCAGATGTCAGGGACCAACAGTCCCCAGCTCAAGTGATGTATTCACCAGAAGTGTGGTGAAACA
>NW_022107010.1:2563-3396 GCF_000313985.2 Echinops telfairi
GAAAGGTTTTTGATTTGTCCTTTAAGCAGTCCATGGTGCTTTCAATATTCTACTCCAGAACTATAATTAAAACACCATAATTCAGATCTTCTTCACTCTTCTTTATTCAATATTCAGCTTTCACAAGTGTATGAGCAATGAAAAGTACCATTATATTGGGCCAGGCACAGCTTGATCCTCAAAGTAATATTCTAATTTTTTAATACTCTAAAGAATCCTGTGCAGATTTACCAAATGCAACTCATCTTTGGCTCTCTTTATTGAGGAGTCTGTTAACATTTATTGTGGATACAAGCAAGATCAAATCTTTGACATCTTCAACCTTTTCTCCAAATATCATGTTACCTATTGGTAACATCTACATGATGTGCTCAGCATACAGTTTGAGTAAGTATGGTGAAATGATACAACCCTTTTGCATACCTGTCCTGATTTTAAACCATGACATATTCACTTGTCTATCTGATTATTTGCTCATCAATCAGAGAATCTGGATTATATGAAGAAGAATGTGGCATCAAGATTGAGTGAAGGCTTATTAACAAACTGTAGTATAACACAATCTTGCTTTCAGAAAGGGAGCAGGAGCTAAAGCACTTGTTGATGAAAGATCAAGGAATGTATACTTCAGTATGGATTACAAATCAACATAAAGAAGACCAACATTCTTACAACTGGACCAATAGGTAACATCAGGACACATGGAGAAAAGACTGAAATTGTCAAGAATGTTTGTCTTGGTTGGATGCACAATCAATATTCATGAGATCAAAAGATGTGTTGCATTAGGTAAATCTGCTGTACAAGATTTCTTCAGAGTATTGAAGGGCTAG
>NW_022107011.1:0-993 GCF_000313985.2 Echinops telfairi
TGGAGGAGGCGGCAGCCCATCACTCTGAAGGCAGAGGCTAAAGTGGTGCAGTTAGCGGGAAGCTGGAAAACACAAGAAACCATTCTCTGCAGGGGTCCCTGCTGACAACTTGATTCCAGATCTGCATGGCTGCGACAAAATAAACAGTGCTGTTTTTAAGCCACCAAATATGTCATCCTTTGTTTCTGTACCCATATGAAACTCTCTCGTCAGTTACAGTGATAAAGGCATCATGACAATAAGTCCATTGTTTGCTAAGAGTTCTAAGGACATTCTAAGGAAGCACACCGATCCTAGAAGCAAAGTAACTTCCCGCTCAGGACTGTATTTGTTCTCCTTGTGTAAAAAGGTTATTGGTAATTTAAAAGTATTGATTCATCGCCTGGAACAGGATGAATTAAGGCCTACAATTAGTACCATTTACTTCTCAAATTCAAAGTCTAAACAAATAGAACCTGTCTCAGAATAAAAGGGAATTAAAAATATACACTTATACCCTTATCAAAATCAAATAGAAATCCAAGTTCTCTTTGTAAAAGTTACATTTTATTTATTTTTTTATTATTTTGAAATATGAACAACAAATTTCATATGGAAAAAAGAAAGCAGTAGCACCACACACACACACACACACACAGCAAAATAATAGCAATGAACTTCTATTGCTAATGAACCTCACACTAATTGTACTGAATGTAAGTGCATGGGATAAGAGACAGTGTGCAGCAAAATAGATAAGACAATAGAATCCCTTAGGATGGTGACTGCAAGGGGCTCATCTGACACACAAAGACAAAAAGACTAAAAATTTATACATCAAGCAACTAGTAATCAAGAAAGAATAAGATTAGAAATATTAATAACTGATTACATACACACTAAAACAAAATCCAGCAAAGGAGAAAAGTAGGACATTATTTAATTATCAAAGTTAAAGATTATTTAATTATCAAATATAGCAATAAAGAAGAGGATATTCAATAATAAATATCT
>NW_022107011.1:2555-3454 GCF_000313985.2 Echinops telfairi
ATGGGTTAATGTTGGACTTGTGGGCTTGGGCAGCATTGGGTTGGGATGTTTTTGTGATGCACATTTTCTTTACATAAAACTCTCTCTTATACATTAGTTGCTGTAGATTTGTTTTTCCAAAGTACCTAGACTAATCCAGTTGGTGAGCACGCAAGGTCTTGATCCATCAATGCCCTGTGTGCTGTAGTAAGATACGTCTGATTCTGGTGATGGCCACTCTGTTATGTCATGTTTAGGCTGTGTATCTCAGGGGTGTGCTGCCATTGGCGCTGTGTTATTTGTTTCTCTGTTGTTTGGTAAATGAAATGCAGGGACAGTAAGCCTATGGGGAAAAGAAAATATAACATGGTTGGGGGGGGGCACCATAGAGGATGGGGGAGATGACATCAAGAAGCCCGGGAAGGAAAAGTATGTTTGGAGACTGACTAGGGAAGCAATGAGCCTAAGTATCACACAACGTTTTCCACAGTGCCTACTTTTATTGGAAGCTGGTTATAACCTCAAGGATATAAACTTATCATGGGAGGATTACTAGGGTATAACTGTCAAACCGTTTGAAACTTAATCCCGTCAGGGTGTCACAAAACCTGAACTATCACATTGACTTATGAGAGTACAGAGAAAATTTATTATTTAAAAAAACCTGTGGATTGGTTAAAATAATCTACAAATAGGTTCTATGAAATAATTACACATTGAATAGTAAAGCAAACAATCATGGTAGATTATTTAACCAAAGTTCATGAGGTACTTATATTGAGATGCAAATAACTGAGGTGGTAAAAATGGAGATAGACATCAGATTGGCAGCTGAAAACAGCCAGGTTTTCCATAGGTGATAATAGAAGACAGAAATGACCTTCACCAATTTAAGAGCGTATCTAGGCTGCAACATGCAA
>NW_022107012.1:0-916 GCF_000313985.2 Echinops telfairi
GGAGTAGGTGTACAAGTTGGGCTGTTAATGAGAGGTTTGCAGTTTGAAACTAGCAGCTGCTCTGCAAGAGAAAAAAGAGACTTTCTAGGCCCATCAAAAGTTACACTCTCAGAAACCCCACGAGCAGTTCTACTCTGTCCTAAAGGGTCACGATGAGTCCGAATGGCCTCACTGATGTGGATTTGGTGTAGGGTTATCGGAGACAGAGAAGACCTTGGACAAGATTACTGACGCAGCAGCTGCATCGGCGGGTTCAAGCCTAAATACAATTGTGAGGGTGGCACAGGGCCGCGTTTCACTGAGTTGTACAACACTGGAACCCAACAACAACAACATATGACTCGTTTCTATTTAGTTTATTGCTGGTCTGCCGCCAGAAGAATGTGAATTTCTAAAATGCAGGAAGTTTTGAGTATTTTGTGCAACTGATCAACCCCGAGTGTTATCTGGCACAAGTATCTATTGTATGAATACTGCCTTAAGGGACAGCAAGGTAAAATGTTTCCTATACTATTTTGTTAAAGTGGGGAGATATTTTTTTTTTTGAGTAAAAAATGAGGGGAAGAGGGAGCAGACAGCAATGATGACTGTATAACCCTGCTAGAGGGGAAGAAATCACCGAATTGTAGGTGAATGGATACATTGGATGGTGTACAACACAGATATTACGACTAATAGTAATAATTTATAACATCTATAACATAACAATGAGGGTTCCTGAGGAGCAGAGTGGGGGAGGAAGGGGATAAAGGGGAGCTGATATCAAGGAGTTCAAGAAGAATGAAAATGTTCTGAAACTTGATGGTGGCAGCCAGTGTATGCATAATCATGCATGAACTCATTGAATTATGAATTGTTACAACATCTGTCAGGGCTCCCAATAAGATGATTTAAAAAAGGGACAAACTGATCGTTA
>NW_022107012.1:2447-3451 GCF_000313985.2 Echinops telfairi
CAAACTCACTGCCCTGAGTCCATGCGGACTCCTAGCGGCCCCTGCGGGTTTCCGAGACTGTATCTGCTTAGGGGAGTAGAAAGCCCTGTCTTTCTCCCTCGACGCTGCTGGTGGTTTCAAAGTGCTGACCATGAGGACTGCAGCCCAATGAATAACCACTATACCATCAGAATGTCCCTTAAGAGGAATAAAATAGATGTATTTATAAAGGAAAATACCCTTAAAATGTAAAGGGCAGTCTCCTTGTTAAGAAGGAGGGGAAAGGGGCACGGGGGTAGGAAGAGAAATTTCCAGAACCAAAGGATTTTCAAAAGTTACTATAGAATCATCATATAAGTCTACATTATCTCTGATATCCTAGTATTGGTGGTACGTAATTCAAAGTGACCTCTGGTGTCAACCTGACTAGGTCCCCTGTTATGATTTTTAAAAAATCAGAAGATCTAAACCAGTTCATTTTTCTTACTACATTCTATTTCACAGAAATGAGATTCTACCTTGTAGGATCACTTTATGGGAAAACTAGAAGAACATAGTGTGTTATGTGCATGAAATACACTGATGTGATTGGGGGCGAGGGGAGGGGTACGAGGAGAGGGTGTGCGGCAGAGTGAGGGGTAAGGACGGCTTTGTGAGCGCTCCATTTGGAACTGTGGCAGCTGTGTTTAAAACGAACCCTGCCTACATTACTCTTCCGTGGATTGTGCCTTTCTTACTGCAGGTTTAAACCAACAGGTCTCAGAGGCTAATAGATTGACGCTGGTTTCTGCATGGCACCAATGGATCATGACAGTTCTCCTGAACTGGTTTCCATCAGCTCTAATTATTTTTCCTAATAGGTGACCAATTATTAATTTCAGGAAAGTGGTCAGCACAATGAAAAAGAAGTCAATTTGATTCTGTTAAACTGGACAGGTGAAATGAACATAAGAAAATCAGTTATTTAAGTACTGTCCCTATAAGGTGGTTAATGCTTAGAAGAGCACATGAAAATGGAAGAAGCC
>NW_022107013.1:0-1238 GCF_000313985.2 Echinops telfairi
TGCTTGACTTCCTTCCTGCCTGTTGTCTCATTCTGAAATCACAGACTGTCCCCTTCCTGGAACACAAATGGCGCGAGGGTAGGGATTTTGTCTCCTCGCTGATTCTGGAACTTTCTAGCCTACAACAGTTCCCAGAACATCGTAGGTGCTGAGTGGATGGATGGATAGAGAGAAAACTTTCAGCCAAGTCAGAAACCAGAGCTCTATTAAAGCTCTTGTCACCAACCAGCTGTGTGATCTCAGAGAAGACTCTCCCCATGTATGGTCCCCAGGTACCTGATCCTTAAAATGAGGTGTCTGAACTTCATTCCCCAGTCTCTAAGAGATGTACAGCTAGAAGCTCCTTCTCTCTCAACTCTCAAGTTCTCAAGCTCAATCAACTCAGCGAACCGTGGCTTGCTTTGCCTTCAAGGATCAGCAGCAAGCTGATGAAGTACGATCTTGGTAGACAAGCATATATTCATTCAACAAACCCTTTAAGGGGCTACTCTGGGTAGAAAGGGATCCTGCTGTGTAGTGGGTTACCCTACTGGCAACCGAAGGGCCAGGAGCTCTAACCCAACACCTGCCCCAAAGGAGAAAGAAGAGGCTTTCTATTCCAGTAGAGAAGTTCATTGTCTGAAACTCACAGGGGCATTCTTCAACTCTGTCCTCTAGGGTCCCTTGGCGTTGGACTTGACTTCATGGCAGGAAGCCCCGCTGGTGGGTGGCTCAGGCAGCTAGAAGAAGCCCTCAGGTCGGAGAACTCTTGGGTGGGTTTGTGAGCACAGGTCTGAGATGGGTCGAGCACAGACAGCATCTGGCAGTTCTGCTCCATCCAGAACCTCATGCCAGGTGCTGCGCGAGCCTGCCGTTACCCCTCCTTCCCCATGGCACAGATGGACATCCCGACGGAGACCATGGGAAGGATTCATCCCGAAGAAAGCCGCAAACCAGCCAGTTGCCGTGGAAGCCATTCTGACTGATGGCAATCCCACAGGCATCAGCGTAGAACTGGGCTCCATCGTGGCCTCAGTGACTGAGGTTTCGAAAGTAGGTTGCCAGGCCTTTCTTCCGAGGCACCTCTGTGGGCGGGCCTTCGGCTCCCCCACCTCTCAGCAAACAGCGAAACACTGACCATTCGCACCTCCTAGGGACTCCCGTGCTACGGTCTCAACCTGTAGTCCTTCAAACGGGGTTATGTGTTCCTCTACACCGATGTGGACCAGGCACTGCTTTCTTAATGAGGGACAAGGACG
>NW_022107013.1:2526-3451 GCF_000313985.2 Echinops telfairi
TTCTCTCAGCCTCCTTCTAGGAGCTTCTTGGAAATGCAGACCTCAGGTCCCCACCCCCAGAACTACAAAACCAGGCTTTGCATTTTAATAAGATCCATGGGTGATTCGTGTACCCACTGGGGTCTGGGGAATGTGGGGCTACTAGATGCCCCTTGTTCTCCAAGGGATAGGGTTTTCTCCTGTGATGGACGCTACTGTACACTGACAGCCCGACACTACCACCACCGCCACCGGCTGCACTTCCACCTGCAGGGTCAACCTACTGACTCATTAGGAGGCAGAAGAAGGAAAGGTACCGGGCTCATGGCTAACTAAGAAGGTTGAAACTTGTTAGTGTAATGAGCCAGACCAGCTCTGCAGATCATCATCTGCCAGGAGTCAGGGCAGGCCGACTAATGACTGAGCCCTCCTTAGCGTTAAGAATTCCCTTTCCATCCAGGCTGGTATTTATTTGCAAAGGAAATTGGGCTATGAAGCAGCATAGGCAATATTCTGCTAAAAAAAATAAAAAGATCTGCAATATGTGTGCCAGGCTATTGCAGCGACAAGATGGAAATGAGCTAAGTGCCCATCAGTGAATAACCAGCAGTTCCTTACACACAATGGAATAGTGTGGGGTGTTAAAGAATAGCGTAACACCTCATAACATGGATGAGATGGGAGCACATTACATGGAGTGAAATAAGTCCATCGAGAGAGGACAAATAGTGTGTGAGGCCACTAAAGTAAAGAGAAGAATGTCACACCAAAAACAACATTCTTTGATGGTTACTAGGGGTGAGAGGAGGGGGAAGGGTATGCCACTAACTAGAGAGTAGACACATATTAATTTGAGTGAAAATCCAAGCCAAATCTACTCACTGTGTTAGTCTGGGTAGACTAGAGAAACAAATTCCTGAACACTCATATGTATAAGAAAGAGCTT
>NW_022107014.1:0-3449 GCF_000313985.2 Echinops telfairi
ACATCACAATAAAATCAAAATCCACAAAGTTAACATTGATTAACAAAGCATATAAGCTTCCTTTCAACAAATGTGAATCTAGTTTTCCACAAACACAGTAAGTCAAATTTGCCCATTTTGACAGCTATTCTCAAAGGACTGGAATAAGGTCTTAGTAGGTCAGGAACTGTTAAAGTTATTGCACCTCCTGAATGTATTTGAGTGAGTGAACAAATATTTATAGGATAATTTAAGTACTTATAATTAAGCTCTAAATTACTAAAATACACACCTGATACAGTGTAGAAAAAGTCACCATTAGCATGCTGTCATAGAATTAGACAATCTGGGACTTTTATAGACATCTGTTAAATATCTAGTGGGGACAAAAACTCAATACTATAGAGTTCCAACCACCACTAGGTAACTACCTCATGATGCGGGGTGGACGGGGCACAGTAGCGTGCTGCCAGAGGTATTCCAGCAGAGGCACGACCTTAGTGCTACAATGTTATGTTGTGAGGAAGCTGCCTTTAAGGGACATAATCCATCTTCCCGTTACATAAAGGCTTGAAAGTTTAGATCTTATTTCTTCCTTCTTCAAAAGTACCATTTACTGAAAGACACACATTTAAAAGGAAATGTCAATAAGCATATAGCTATTGTTGTTAATTACTATCGAGTTGATAGCAGATTCAAGGTGATCCCAAGGGTTTAGAGTAAAACTGCTTCATAGCATTTTCAAGGGTGTGACCTTTCGGAAGGAAATCACCAGGCCTGTTTTCCAATGTGCTTCTGGGTGGGCTCGAACTGCCCACCTTTGAGCTAATGGTCCAGCCACCCATGGCTGGCATTAAGCATATGGGAATTCGACATTTTGCAGAATTTATGCATTCTGGGGGGAAAGCGGGGCTTACATGAGAAAAGCAATTCGTGGTAGTAACTTAAGCAAGCTAGAAGAAAAGATCAACTTACAAAATACAATTTTAGTAGTCATTTGAATCAAATAAGTTCAAACTAGAAGGCCATCTTTATTATGCAGTAGTCGTTGAATATTTTCCAGAAATCTCTTAGGTAAATTCATTTCTGGCTCCTCCAACACAAAGTTCCTATGGATAACTAAATTAAGGCTTACGATTTTTAATGTTAGGTAAAACACATTAGGCCTTAATAGATGATGCTGATTTATCCCTTGCTTACTTTCAGATGTATATTGAGTGCAATATCTATTCATTTTCAAAAGGCATCCATTTGGAGAGAGAGCGGCAAAGAGAATTGGATCTCTTCATGTGTTCGCAACACAGCACAGTTATCCCCATTTTATAATCAGCATGTGGCCACAGGAATTCATTTTTGATCTTATATATAAAAGGTCATTGTACATGTCAGCAATAGTGAGATGAGAACGCCAAAGAAGTTTGTTTAACTTATCCTGCACCAAGACTCAAATGAAATACCATATCATGCCCATCGTGCCCATCAGTCTCTGTCTCCAGCCCAGAAATTAGTCTGCCAGAAACCCAGATAGCTGGAAAAGCAGCTATGTTTATCAGACAGCTGATTCCAAGAGGCCACTTTAAAGGAACATTATTATGTGTCCTATATTAAGGGGGAAAAGTATCCCACATTTTACAAAGGTCTCTCTTTACTCAAGAGAACAAAGGGCACAGATTTTGAAATGCAGTGATTTTAAAAATAAACAACACAAACTTGAAAATTTTAACATGGCAGATTAACCTCTCCAGAAACCTCCACATACATTATTCCTGTGAAGACACAATGTTGCTTCAGAAAAAAAATTGGTAGCCTTTGCTATTTGCTGATTTTAAAAATTAATTGAGAGTATGGCATAACAATGTCACAGGCCATCGTGGCCATGCAAACACGGACATGAACAGTACTTCCTCATCCTTTGGAAGAAATGAGGTTTTACAACTTTAACCCAAAGGGTATTAGTGAGGATAATTTTTGGAGAAGTAACTCCATGTTTTAAAACATGTCCTTAAGACCAATTCATTGGCTACCTTATTTTGCCGTTCCTCCTGAAAACAAGTGAAATATATGTAAACCCTTATTAGATGATCAAAAATTGCTAAGGATTACACAATCCAACGAATGAATAACTGTTGGAGAACAGTGACGTGATGGCAGGGAGCCTCTGAGCTGAAACATTCTGCTAACTAGGAACTGAACTTGAAGTCTGTTTCAGGATGAAAGGGCTGGTGCAAAGTTCACAGAACATCCAGAAAAAATGAACATCATCTCTACCAATTATGGTCATATTTAAAATTTTGCATTGAACTATTTTACATCTTATGATGTTTCACTAAAACTTAATGTGTTCTAGAGAGTGTTTCTCCTACTCTCACTTTTGGTGCTAACAGTCCATAATTAAGTTTCTTCTCCAAACAAAAGCATCTGGTAAAGGCATTAAAATTCATGCAACGTCTAACGTACGCACTCTATCACTAGTAGAATGTGCTTCAGTCCCAAGAAATTTCAATTTCCTTACCAATGCTATAAATATCTTGATGGACAAAAACAGACAAAGGTATGTTAAATGGCTGCACACATCTGCAGATTTCTTGTCATTCTTATTTCTCAAGTGTCTTCCAAAGACTTAACCTGAATACCAAGTTGAAGTTTTTGTCAAGTCAGTATAATTTTTAAAATGTTTCCTTGCAATCCAGTCTCTACAAGTCAATAATCGCCTCTTCTCATCTGTAATATTTCATTGTCATACTTCATGTACTCTCAAGTTTCACATCAGAAAGTTCTAAACCATTTTAAGATATTTATGGCAATGCATGGGAATAAACATTGAAATGTATGTAAGTATGTGTCTTTATATAATACTTTTTGGGAAAACATCTATTATAATGTAAATATATACAACAAATATTTTGCTATTTTAACCAGTTTTAAATATACAAATCAATGTACAGAAGTCAAGTACAACATTAATTGCATGCATTGTATAGTGCAAAAGTCACTATCCACAAGAGTGTACAAATGTGCTTGACACAATGGATGGATGCATGGATTGTGATAAAAAAATAATTAAAAAAAGGAGAGATCAGTCCCTGGAAAAGACATCACACGCAATAAAGCAGTCTGTGAAAAAAAATGAAGATCTTCGGTTGAGATGCCTGACTAGAGGCTGCAAAACCAGGCTCTTACGTGGCCAGTACTGTGAGGACAGAGTGGGATCGAGCAGTGATCATCCTGGGATCTCATTCCAGTTGGACCTGACCCCACGGCATCTAACAGCAGACAACGCCGGATACAATGCAAGTGCGATGTAAATGGCAGTTTAAACGCCCTATTCGCCTTAGAGGGGTCGTGTTGACCTCTTATTTGTGTTGGGTCTCCCCCCACCAATTAATCATTTTCAAAACTGAAGCATCACCCTGTGGTGGTGTGGTTATTCGTTGGTTTTGAAACTGCAAGGTCAGCAGGTTGACGAAGGA
>NW_022107015.1:0-1049 GCF_000313985.2 Echinops telfairi
GGGGCCCGGGACCCTGGGGAGCACAGTCCTGTTTTGTGGGGGCTGGACCATCCGCCACCATCAACGTCTCTGTTCCTGGATGTCACCTTGCAGCCTTGGGAGACTGCATGCTGTCCAGAGCTTTGGAAGCAGGGAGGGGCTTCCATGCTGGGGTATGCCCCGCTGTCAGCAGCACACAGTGCCCTGGTGCTGCTGCTGCTGCCCCAGCTGAGACTGCAGGGACAAGTCCACTGCTATGCCCAGCAGTGCTGGGTGTGTGCCTGCTGGGTCTCTGGGTCCAAGTGCTGGAGGCGCCTTGAGGCAGTGTAGCCTGGCTCTACCTGCACACATTGTCCCTCTGGTGGGCAGCAGCCCTGAGTCACCAACTGCCTGTCTCCTGGCTTCCTGACCTTGAGTCGGGGGGCGGGGAGCCTGCCCTGACTCTGTAAAGAGTCATCAGGACCAGCTCTGCCCTCTGTCCTGTCAAGGATTAAACTCCAGGGCTGTGGGGCATAGCTGTGCCCCATAGGCTTTCCTGAACACTGTTCTGTAAGGAAGGGGGTCTTTCTCCCGCAGAACTGGGGAGAGGGGCAGGGGTCGGGGCACGGGTCAGGCTGAGGAGCGCTTAACTGCTGCACTATTGTACGGGGTGAGATCAATCCACACCCCTTATTAATAAGTAAGCCTTTATTAACTGCTGACATGAGAAGGGGCTGTCACCCTGGAGAACACTTTGGACCAGGACAGAGCGCAGGATTGTCACAGTTCTCGGTGGTGGGTGGCTTCAGGGGAGGGGTGTGCAAGCAGCTGCGTCCTTGGCAGGCCGCAGGGTGGGGAACAGCACAGCTGCAGGTAACAATCCAGAACCTAACAGGATAGTTTACATTTGTCAATTGGGCAGGTTGGAGGCATCTTAGAGTCAAGATTTGTCAGGAAATGGACAGGGCAGGGCTGCTAGCCGGGAGTTGAAGGCAGTTTCAAACAAATTGGAGTTGTTGAAGCTGAGCTGGGTTACTGCAGCCCCTCCTGGACCACGGCCCTCACACTGAGCGGCCGCTGAAGTGCCATGA
>NW_022107015.1:2351-3447 GCF_000313985.2 Echinops telfairi
GCTGCAGTGTCAGCCGCTGTCACAAGGTGTCACCAGCAGGCCATTCTGAGTTCTGCCATGGGCAGCAGCAAGCTGGTCCCATCCAGTGGTGCCAAGTTCTCAGCTGTGTGTGTGTGTGTTTTGTGGTGGTGGGGCGTGGGGACATCTTCTCAAAGGAGCTTTTAATTTTGCCGAGAGCCTTGCTAAGCAAGCCGTTGTTGACATTTTAACATCCTACACAGCAGCAAAGCACACCTGCCCCTCTCTGGCCTCCATCGTTCAGCACTGCGTCCGAGGTGCCCCGAGCTGATAGTGGTGAAAAATCAATGTCAAGCTAAGAGCAGACATGGATGGGGGTCCCTTGGCTGCTGCAGACATTGGTGGGGTCATTTCCGTCTGTCGAGGAGTACCCGGACAGTTGTTGGGGTGCTGTCGAGTGCGTTCCTTCCGGCAGAAGGAAGCCCCGCCCAGCCTTGCGCTGCCCATTGCTGCATCTGCCCTCCCTTTCACTGCCCCCCATTTCCCAAGCATGTCCTTCTCCAGGGACTGGCCCCTCCTGGCGACTTGTCCAAAGTCACCATCCCACTTCTGAGGAGCACTCCATCTGGCTGTTCTTCTGTGAGACACATGTTCTTCTTTGGTCTAAGCTCACTTCCATCTGGCAGTCGATTCTACTCAGCTTGACCCTGTAAGAGGGAGCAGAAGAACTCCCTAGGGTTTCCAAGCCTGCACACCTTTAAAGCAGCAGACTGCCTCATCTTTCCTCCCCAGGGCTGCTGGTGGGTTCAAAGCAGGGACCTCTCAATGACTAACTTGGCTTAAGCCCAGTGCTTACCAACAGGGCTCCTATTGTTCTGGCAGCCCGTGGTGTGTTCCACATTCCTCCCCAGCCCCACACTTGAAAGGCATCTGCCCTGCCCAGCTTCCCCACACGTGTGTGTGTGGGGACTGTTGACACTGTGGCTAGGCTCAGGCGCACTTTGGTCCTCAGAGTGACATCTTTGCCTCAACCTTTTAAAGTGGCCTCTTGCAGTGGGATTTCTCCATGAAGAAGGGTCAGCTAGCAGAACAAGTCGTGGCCTGCTCTCTTCTGACCTTCAGACCCATGACCCATTGC
>NW_022107016.1:0-1116 GCF_000313985.2 Echinops telfairi
GTGTTCCAGGGAAACACATTATAAATGTGGGTAACTAAAGAAGTGGCTGTTCATAGAGGATTTGAACCCAACGTACACTGGGTAGGCACAGAGATTCAAATGCTTTTAAAACAGTTCAGTTAGGGCCGACAGAAACAAGGATGGGATATGCATTGTGTAGCTAATTTTGATTCGAGTAGGAATCAAACAGTGAATCAGACAGTTGAATTGCTATGAGGATGAGACACTTGTTTGTCATTGCTATTTAATCTCAAGAAGGGGTCATCGTGAGGTTAAAGTCCCGGCAATCAAAGAGAGTATATAATGGACAGGAAGCCTCTTTCTCATCAGGCTCCCAACCTACCTCTGGAAGCAAATGTTGATAGTTTCTAGATCAGTGGTTCTGAACCATCCTAATGCCGTGACCCTTCAGTACAGTTCCTCATGTGGTGGTGACCCCCCAACCATAAAATTATTTTCGTTGCTACTTCCTAACTGTAATTTTGCTACTGTTATGAATCAGGTGACCCCTGTGAAAGGGTTGTTTGACCCACAAAGGGGTTGTGACCTATAGGTTGAGAACCATTATTCTACAGTATTATGACAGGGCTTTCCTTAACTGAGGCATTGGAGAGGCCTAGACAGCGAGACATGTTTAGGAATTCTGAGAAGGATATGTTTTTATGTAGTGGTCTGCAAAACTTTTGATGGTATAAATAAAGCTGTTTGGAAGAACTCGGCAGAGATTGCTTCCACCAGAACATCTCTCGTGTCTGTCTCGACTGTGTTCAGCGACTCCACACCTGCTTCTGGTATCCAGTTCAACCCTCCCTCCCGGAGCTGGACTCCGACAGACTGTGTATGCATGTCAAATTTGGTAAAGACAGATAAGAAAAGGAAGGAAATAAACCCATTTATAACTCTTCCACTGGAGATAACATCACTGCTAACACTTTACTGAATGCCAATCTACACATGTAGTAATTGCATAGGTTGTTTTATAATGGTTGGGAGTTTTTATCTAGACACAATAGGTCTTTTTAAATATCTGGACATGGGTCTTTAAAAAATGTCCATGTCACTACATTTATTAAATACAGCTTATGTATTATGTAAGCATAATTAATACATTTACCT
>NW_022107016.1:2491-3446 GCF_000313985.2 Echinops telfairi
GGAAACACTGGTGGCCTACAGAACTGTATAAACATAGATGAAGGCTATATCCAGAAACAATAGCTTCACATTTTGATATTTTTAGTAGTGGTTTCTGTGATTTTTTGGTAGCAATATTTTTTGACTTATGCTCAAACCAAATACACTCACTGCCATTGAGTTGACTGTGACTCATAGTGACACAATATGACAGAGTAGAGTTACACCCCTGGCTTTTCAAGACTGAAATTCTTTACAAGAATAGAAAGCCTTTGCTTTCGCCCATGGAGCATGCTGATGGTTTTCAACTGCTGACCTTGGGCGTAGAAGCCCAACGCACAACAAATACACCACCGTGGCTTTGCCCTGACTTATCCTAGGATAGTGGAAATATTAAGTGAGTGCACCGGAAGTTCACAGTGCCATACAACGTGATCTTTAATACCTATGAACCAGCAACTGGCTCACCAGCAATGTTGTTAATAGAAACATGCAATGTGGGAATGATGTTTCAGGATGATTAGAGGGGAACATGATGCCTTGGGCGTAAAAGGAAAATAGTACCAGTGAGTATATTTTAAGCACTTACTGAAGGTAAAAATTTAAACTTCCTTATATTAATCATTTCTATTGCTGATATTTCCATTTTTGTGTCAAAGAGCAGTAACCAAGAGCTATAATTTCTGCTTTTGTCCTAAAGTTCACTTCTTGAAGTAAAACTGCAAATATACTGTTTACTGACTGTAAAGAATGAATGTTCTGCCACGTAGCCATTTTCTTAGCACCTGTTATTTGTCCCCCAGCTGAGGGTTAGTTGGTGTGGAATTGAGTTCAGGAGTATAGCTGGGTTAGGAATATTTATTTGGACGCAGAGTAGATAAATGGAAGCACAAGCTAGGGATCTAGCACAGTGGTTCTCAACCTTCCTAATACCGCGACCCTTTAATACAGTTCCTCAGTTGTGGTGTCCTCCCAA
>NW_022107017.1:0-1094 GCF_000313985.2 Echinops telfairi
TGAGAAGAGCCCAAGGATGGTGTCAAAAGTGTTTTCAGACAGATGACAACTTTCAATAGGGGTAATGAGCAATTCAACATTAGTCGCCTACTTTGTCCACAATTCAAGTGGCAGGTATGTCCCAGACTTGTGTCCTGACCCTCGGTATCTTTTGAAAGCACAATATATAAACTGTACATGTCCTTTGGAGGAGTAAAGACCAAGGAAACCTGCCACACCAATATTTACCCTTTATAATCCCAGGTAACAAGTTATAAGTTATTCCAACTTGTGCCATGGGGACAAAGAAAAATGCAGGTATTGCATTTTTCTGTACAACTCTGAAGTCCAGCTTGTCTTTTGAGAGGACAAGGGGTGTTGCTCAGTAAAGAACAATCACTACACAGTTGTATATAGGGAGGTGTCTGTTATGTATTGATAAAGTCTTATTATGTTCCCTTAGTTTGACATTTATGCTTGTCCTTTAATATAATCAATAGATGAGAAGAACTAAAGAAGTCAAACACAATATAAGCAAGTATTACTCTATATAATTATTTATGCTCATAATTTAAATTATTTACTCATCTGCTTTCTTGCACTGGATGTTGCTACTTTAATTTTTTTAAAGTCCATATCTTAGGAATGTATAAAACAAAGGTTTATTTCTTATTCATGCTCCAATATGGGAGACATCAAGAAAAAAAGATTGTTCAACTTTCTACTTAGCACTTGACCCATACAAAATTTATATAATTCTACTCAAAGGTCACAATTTATGAGACTGAACAAGAAGTATTGGTTAAAAAGTAAAAATTAAATAAACATTCTT
Organism: Echinops telfairi; assembly: GCF_000313985.2. Classification (NCBI taxonomy): domain Eukaryota; kingdom Metazoa; phylum Chordata; class Mammalia; order Afrosoricida; family Tenrecidae; genus Echinops; species Echinops telfairi. Next base: position 812 of record NW_022107017.1, read on the forward strand.
ATTTTATCACCATTTAAGAAAATACCATACATACTCATGCATAAGCCAAGTTTTTCAGCACATTTTAAATGCAGTTTTTTGTGTTAAAATTAAGTGCCTTGGCTGATATTTGGGCCAACTTATACTCGAGTATATATGGTACTTTTTTCCTACTTTTTCAAATTAAGACGTTTTCAAATAAAAACGAAGCAGTCATGTTGGTGAAGTGAGAAAACCTAAGTGTAACATTTCTTCTGTTGGGTATATAATCACAAATCATAATTATATTGCTATGCCCTATTTA
>NW_022107017.1:2290-3395 GCF_000313985.2 Echinops telfairi
TTTTTAATAATATATTTTATTAATACAATATGTAGTAATTTCGACATGTGATTGGCATGTGATTATTAATTAAACATTTTGTATTCTTTTCTGTTTTTTTAATCCTAAGAATTCAAAAGCCTGGTGTCTCTTTTATACTTAGAGCATATCTCAATTAAAACCAGACTACAGTTCAAGTGCTCAGTAGTCTTACTAGATATGAACTTAGGCCCAGGAGATGAATGAATATTGAAGGATCCATTTAATTCATTTATTTTTTAATGTTAATAGAAGCTAATTTATTAAACGTTGAGAGAACTTTTAATAGAAATTTACATGTTTGAAAACATTTACATACTAAAGTGTCATACATCCCTTTGTATGACCAGCTAAACAAGATTCTTACTTTGCACAAATTCGATTATACTATATCAATATATCTTAAGAAATACAAAATTTTAGTTATTTTAAAAAATATTTTAGATGAGTATATAGATTTATCATATTTTTTTATTAAATGATCTTTGGAGGCTCTTACAGCTCTTATAACAATCTATATATACATCAATTGCATCAGGCATATTTGTACATATGTTGCCATCATTATTTTCTAAATACTTACCTTCTAATGACCCCTTAGTTTCAGCTCCTCTTTTTTCCTCCCCCCACTCTCATGACCCCTTGATAAATTATAAATTATTATTATTTTAATATCTTGCACTGACCTCTATCTCCCCTCCCCCATAGTTTCTGTTGTTCATCCCCTTGGCAGGGTGAATGACTGACTTTGACAAGAGATAGGTTACTTGACCCTCAGATTAAATAGAAGTATCCATTAGTGAACATATTTTGCATGAAAGTTTACATTTCTCTCTGCAGCATGTTTCTATCAACTCTAGGGTTTGTTTTTGTGTTTAATTAAAATCTATGAAGGATAATAAAATTTCTTAAATCATACTAAAGTTGAACTTTAGTGACTCTCATTTGTATTTATCTTTTTTTGGTTGGTGATGTTATTCTTAGTCAATAACATTTTTCAATTCTGTTGTGGACTTGAAATTTTGAGGAAAACTGAGTGATAGCATTTGGAAAGTTGAAACTGACACCAGTTTTCATGTCCCTGAGT
>NW_022107018.1:0-953 GCF_000313985.2 Echinops telfairi
AAGCAGTACAGCCAGAATGGTCCTTGGAAGGGAGGATAGTGAGCCTTTGTCTCACATACATTGGCCACGTAACCAGGAAAGGTCAGGCACTAGAGAAGGAGATCAAGTTTAACAACGCAGAAGTTCTCTGAAAACGAGGAAGATAGTTGAACACAACGTCTGCCACCATGTGTGCAAAGACCGCGATGGTGGTGGATATGGGCGAAGACCCAGCACTGCTTCAGTCTGCCATACATAGGTTCACTTGGGGTCAGAACCGACTGAACTGTAGCTAACCACAACATACATATTAAATGTCATATTTAGTATTAAATATTATTAAATAAATCATTAACTGTTAAAACTAGCTAAATAATTTAAGGATTTTAAAATCATCTCTACATAGGTATTTGGTATGCAGCGCATGGAATCTTATTTATAATGGCCTAATGTTTAAAAATGCAGAAGGACTGTGGGGACAGAGGAAGCGGACATTCCAGAAGCCGTCTATCGTTGGGTCTCATCGTCGCTAGAAGAACTGTTCCCAATTCTTCCCGGTCTCTCCAACAGCGCCATATGATCCTGTCAAGGTTGCCTGGGTCGAAAATTCTCACAAAGATCACCTTCAGAAGGGAGATTCCGACCTCAACGTCCTTGGCTGACTCAAGACTGCATTCGTGTGGCCATCCTCTTGGTCTTTTCTCTTTCATCCAGGTCTAAGGGCAGGAAAGTGCCACGTGTACTTGGTTGGCTGCTGGATCGTATTACAAATGGCCACCTTCCAGAGGAAATCCAGTATTTGTAACTTTACTTTTCTAAGGCCCAAAAGAAAGTAGCCAAGTTTAACATGCGACGTCGTCTCTTTAACAGGCAGGATGTAAACAGCAACACCAGAGAAAGGTGCTTTTTCTCCCCAGCGTCCAGGCCTCCCGATTGACACATTGATCCAGATAATCTAATCAGGCTCTCAGCAC
>NW_022107018.1:2039-3400 GCF_000313985.2 Echinops telfairi
TGTACATGCTCTGGTCTAGCTGGATTTGTAAGGTAGAACTGGTCATAATAGCGGTGGGGGGCGGGGGAAGGATTAAAGAACTAGAGCAGTGGTTCTCAACCTTCCTAATGCTGCAACCCTTTAATACAGTTCCTCATGTTGTAGTGACCCCCCCCAACCATAAAATTATTTTCATTGATACTACATAACTGTAATTTTTCAACTGTTATGCATCAGGTGACCCCTGTGAAAGGGTCATTTGACCCCCAAAAGGGTTGAGACCTACAGGTTGAGAACTGCTGAATTAGTGGAATGTTGCATGTAGTGCTATACTGCAGCCTGGCTGACTGTTCCTTCCTTGTGACCGGTCTGTGAGGGGTTATCCAATTGTCTATAGATTGGTGTGGGGTCTCCACCCCAACTGCCCTGTTCATATCAATGATTATTTTGGCTCTCCCGATGCCTGATACCTGATCCCATCGACACCTCTTGATCACACAGGCTAGGCTGTGTGCTTCTTCCATGTGGATTTTGTTGCTTCCCTGATAGATGGCCAGTTGTTTGACCTCAAGCCTTTAAGACCTTATCTAATAGCCAGGCACCATCAGCTGTCTTCACCAAATTTGCATATGCACCCATTTTGTCTTCAGAGATCATGTCAGGGAAGGTGAGCATCCCAAAATGCTGGGTTATTAGAACAAAGAGTTCTTGCATTGAGGGAAGCCTTGAGGAGAGGGCCAATGTCCATCTGCTACCTTAATACTTAACATATAAATATATGTGCCACCAGCCAAAAATAGATTCATGACTAAGGGGCATGTGATAAAACAAGCCAAATAATTTTCCCATCTTACATTCAACATTAAGGGCATCCTCAATAACATATTCAAAGGAGTGGGATCATATCAGATTAAAAGGAGATACGAGGCTAGAGGTAGGGACATTTGCTTCCTGGCTAAAATTTTAGAAATTATTTCTATCACTATGTTCATTAGGAAAAACAAAGATTATTTGTAGGATTGTGGGTACATCTGAATAAAATAATCAATATATGCACAAAACCTGGAAAATAATATATATCTTTAGTCATATGAAAAAACAATACATTTTACATTATGTATCTGAGATTCTTGTGGATCTGAAATTCTATGTGACCCAACTTTATTATTTCATTAATAGGACTGTGAGATATAAATCCTCAACTTAACATGCTCAGTGAGATAACTGCATTCTTTCCCCTCATTTCTTAGTTTGGGGGACGTGTTATCAGAATGATAACATAACAACAGCTTCCCTTGGCCAGTTCCCAGAAGGTCACACATCAGCCTTTTCTTATTGTAACTTCACTGAAGCTGTGAGTCTGGAAGATCATTAGTGTAAGA
>NW_022107019.1:0-1007 GCF_000313985.2 Echinops telfairi
CCTGACCCAAGCCATGGTCTTTTCCTTTGCCTCATGTGCATGTGAAAGTTGGACATTGAATAAGGAAGACCAAGGAAATCTTGATGCGTTTGAATGTGGTGCTGGAGAAGAATATGGAAAGTATCATGAACTGCTAAAAGGACAAATAAATTTGTTCTGGAAAAAGCATGACCAGAGTGCTCCCTGGAAGCAAGGATGGTGAGACTTTGTATTACGCACTTTGGACTTGTTATCAGGAGATACCAATCCTTGGAGAAGGCCATCGTGCTTGGTAAAGTAGAGAGCAGTCAAAAAGAGGAAGGCCCTCGATGACATGGATTAACAGTGGGGGCAGCAATGGCATCAGGCATAGGAACAATTGTGGGGATGGCACAGGCCCCGTCGGTGTTTGTGTACAAGCGTCGACATGAGTCCGAACCAACTCCCTGGCACTGAACAACAACATAATCCCTGCAATGGCCACACGTGACTTACAGACACTATTCACCGTTATGGGAGTAGACGGGGTGGGTGTTAGGGGCGTTAACAGAGGACTACTGTCCAGATCAGTAAACAGTAAGGAGACAGTCGCTGGTCCACAGCCACACCTCTTTTCAGCCAGCAGCCAAGTGGCTCTCCAATCCTAAGTTGCCCAGCCATGTGGTCCCTCCATGGACCCAGAAGCCTGCCTTCTGCTCTGCCTCAAAGTTCCATAGTCTCCATACTGTTCCACGGTTTTCTCAGTGCTTCTCTGCTTTGGCCTCTGGCCTCAGCCTGGCTTCTTTGCTCCGACCCTGTAGTTTCTGTGCCTCTGGTCTTGGCCTTCACCACCATGTCAGACAAAGATCTTGAAGGTGTTCTTCTGCTGGTCATGGGCTGTTGCTCTCTGCTACTTCTTCAAAGATGGCTCGTCCTTCTATCCAGGGACCGGGTCACTAAAACTAACCAACCCCCTCTATTAGTGTAACATGTACTCTATTTGCAGAGTCCCAGCCAGTCATTTGGTGGGAGTTACAGAGAGGTGGGGG
>NW_022107019.1:2323-3442 GCF_000313985.2 Echinops telfairi
GACTTACTGTCTAACAACTCGCCAGTAAGAGGGGACTGCTATTGGATGGCGCCACTTCCCCCTCCTCAAATCCCACAGGCTGATGTCCTGGGACATCACAGAGTGGACAAGGCATCCACCTTGGGAGCTGGTCAGAAACAAAGCCCCCAAGCCCTTCTCTCAATATTCTCAGACGACTTGGGATGGGCCAAGGGTGTGTTTTTATTTTACAGGCTTCCTGGATGCTACTTGATGAGCCTCTTGGAAGGGACTGCCCTCCCTCCCTCTGCTCATTTTCCTTACCGACTCCTCCGAGAACCCTGCCCACAGCGCCCCTCTTCTCATGCCTTCTGGACCTGGGGCAACAGCAGAGCCTCTGGGGGCTTCTCCACACAATGAGATCTCCTTGCCACTTCTCTGCCCCAGTTGCCCAGGACTTTGTCCCTGCCAGCAAGCACACCCTTTGGTCTGGCCACCTTCAGGTCTTGCTGAATAGTATTGAAATTCGACCTGAAAATAGCTCCTTTAATGGCTCTGCACTGCAGCTCTGAGTGTGTGCTTGACTGGAAGGCAGCCAAACTGACTCAGCACAAAAGCTCCTCTCTCCTCTGTCTCCAGAAGCAGGGACTAGGGTGCAAAGGGTTTGTGAGGGCTGGCAGGAGGGCCATCAGCACCCTTTAGAGCGAGTTCCCCACTTCCAAGGAGCACCACTGAGCAAAAGAATCCTCTTCCCGGAGAGAGAGAAACAAGCACATTTGGGCTACTGAACTGAGTCATTTGTGCTTGGAGTGGGCAGGTCCGGGGAGAGGGACTGGTTCTAAAGAACCTTGAAACTTCCTATTCATTTGGAGGTGACCTTGGCCTTCCTACAAGTTAGAGACCCAGAGGAACACCCCAGACTGCAGCCCCTCCACACCTGGGACTTAGCATCTCCTTCCTGTCTTTTTTTTTTTTTAGTGAGTCAGTGAGTGAGTGAGTCAGTGAGTGAATGAGTCATTGAGTGAATGAGTCATTGAGAGAGTGAGACAGTGAGTGAATGAGAAAGACAGTGAGAGAGTGAGACAGTGAGTGACTGAGGCAGTGAGTGACTGAGGCGGTGAGTGACTGAGGCGGTGAGTGACTGAGGTGGTGAGTGAGTGA
>NW_022107020.1:0-1172 GCF_000313985.2 Echinops telfairi
TCAACTAGACTGTGACCTGATTGTCAGGCTAGATTCCACCCCTTCATTCTTGTATCAAGTTGGCATAAAACGGTGTAACCATCGTAACAATGTCTTGCCATCCTTGTCTCTAAGGAGTACTCTGGCCTTACTTCTTTCAACACAGACAGTGTTGAACACAGATAGTGTTCTTTCAACACAGTTGGCCCTTTTAGCGTCCATGGTACTTTCAATATTGTTCTCCAGCACCACCATTCAAATGCATTATTCTACCACGATCTTCCTTTTTCAAAGTCCAGCTTTCACGATGAACACGAGGGTCTAGTGTTTAAGCGGCTCTAGTCGTCTGGTTTGTCTTGTGCTCTTTGTGCACTTGTAGTGTGTTTGTGCTGTACCGAGGAACTCCTACATTTGTCCCTATTTTTCGTTAATTATTTTTGCAGTTTTAGATTTTTATATCAAAAAATTTTGGATCCATGTTAAGTTTATTTATATATAGTGTTAGATTCAAGCATGGTTTCATTTTTTTCCTGCAAATAATTATTTCATTTTGCCAACACCATTGGTTAAGGAGGCTCTTTTTTGGATTCGTGTAACTTTGTCCAAGTTCCTATATCCGCTTACACATTCACTGACTCAGCTTTCCCCCTGCAGTCGGCATCGTTGTGTCTGTTTTGTGAGATGGAGGAGGACTTTGTGGATTGGGGTTGAACATATGGCTTAATGGGTTAATGTTGGACTTGTGGGCTTGGGCAGCACTGGGTTGGGATGTTTTCTTGATGTGCACTTAACCTTTATATAAAACTCTTATACTTATGAGTTTCTGTGGATTTGTTTCTCTAAAATACCCACACTAACACAGCACCCCACTTTGGTGAGTAGTGACCAGAGTCTTAACATCTTGGCAGTGGTAATCTCAGGTGCAGCTATTGCTACCTCCTCATCTGGAGAAAATACAATGAAGAGAGTCTGAGATGTATGGAAATAACTAATTCAATAGACTAATGGACCATATGAACCTCAGCCTCCATAACTCTGATAAAAAAGAACTAGTTGGTAATCGGCTATCACTAGCAACTCTTCTTTAATAGGTAGTATCTGTTATGTTCATGTAGCATATTAGTTTACCCATTGTTCTGTTGATGAGCATTTGTTTCCATTTTTGTGCTACTGTGAATGACTCAGTGGTGAAC
>NW_022107020.1:1925-3425 GCF_000313985.2 Echinops telfairi
GAACCCCCAAAACACATTTACTAAGTGAAAGAAATCATATACAAGAGGCCACACATATGATTCCATTTATATGACTACATTTGTGGAAAGACATGGTGGAAAAATTCATTAGTCAGACCAAAGCAAGGGAGGAGCTGAGGAACAGACCATCGGTAGTTCACGTGCAAGTTCAAGGTGAAGCTAAAAAAATGAAAAGAAGTAATCCACAGTATCCAAAGTGTAGCCTGGATTATATCTCACCTGGATTCTGAGAGCACCCTCAAGACTAGATTTAATTGAACACTAATGATTGACTAGCAGGTGAGTTGTGGGATGACATGAAGAACATCATATGGGGGTGGGGAGGTCATTAAAAAAACAAAAGCCCAACATGGATGGCAAAAAAAACCCATTGAAACTTGTTCTTAAATGTAGAGTAGCTAAAGCAAACAGAAGAAATGATGATGCAAGCTAGCTAACAAAAAATTTCAAAGGTCGGCTCCAAAACACAAAGAAAAGTATTATAATTGTGATGAAGTGAAACTTCTTAACATGACTCTTCTATCCATGTCTCTGTAACTCTCACCAAATTATTGGGTGGGACTATGCAGAGAGCACGTGAAGCACCGGCAGACAGGAATGGTCAGTTGTGCCATTCCCTTGGCTTTAAGAATGAGACATCTTAGCAGCAAGAACAGAGAGATGATTCCCTGGGCCATTAAAGAAGAACAGGCACCAGTGGGGCCTGCTAATGACCCCTACCTGAAATAGTGGTGGCACCAGAGGCCAAGCCCAGCTGAGACAGACGAGAGTCCCAAGACAAAGATACCATGAGACCGAGCAGAGAAGCTGTGCCCAAACTATGAGACTGTGTGGCAGAGCAGTGGACAGGCTTCTTGGCCCCTAGGAAAAGGCAGAGCCCCAGGGATGTGGCTGATAGGTTGCCAACCAGAGAGAGATTTGGCTGTTGGCTGAAGAGATGTACTGCTGTGAAAAAACCAGTGACTGTATCCTTACTCTTTAGTGATCCTGACTTGTGGTAACCTGTTAACTTTCCTAATGACCCCCCGTACCTGTGAATTCTGTGTGACCAGTTCAATGGATTGTTGAACCCAGCAGACAAAGTGTCATGGGAGGAATGATTTGTGTCATGGGAGAAATGACAGGCTAAAGAAAGGCAGCATGGAGTTATGTCTGACCTCTGCCTCATAGATCTAAGCCTTGGACTGGTTTGACGATGGATTCTTCTCCTTTATGTAAGATGCCAGAAGCTGCCTCTGCACTGTTTTTCCCATAATGAAATGTGCAAATATTGGGATTAGAAAATCAGAAGGGAAGACCAGTCAACAGTTCTCAAGTGAAATGAACTGGGGGGAAAAAAGCAAGCCTCAACTTGAAATCTTGAAGGATTCTATTGGGAAAAAATTGAATGATTTAGTAAACATATAAATATGTTAGAAGAAATGCATATCTACTCTACTATAAAGGACTGGTCAATATTCAACCATTTCAAGAGGCAGC
>NW_022107021.1:0-1494 GCF_000313985.2 Echinops telfairi
GGCAGTGATTGCCAAACTTTTTTTTTTTTAAAGGAACAGAGTGCTATTTTCCAATAAATACATCATCTCACGGATCCTTTTGTAGAAGAACCAGTGAAAAGTGGTGTTTTATCAGTGCTGATTTACTGCTTTAGGAGGGAAGTGGGCGTTTACTGATAATGAGCAGGCTGGCAGGGAGGGGGAGCATGTATGGTGCCAATGTGACCCCTGATCCTGTGTATTGGGGAGGCGGGCGTCTGTGCTGTCCTGAAACCCTTGAGAGCGAGCCTGAGAGCAGTCGGAGGGAGCGCCCGGGGATCATGAATGAACAGCCTTGCCAGTGAGCACTGAAGACCAAGTGGCCCTCAGTCCTGTCCCCCAAGCTATGGCCGTGGGAAAGGTGTTCTGGGGGGACTTGGATGGTCCAGCTAGGTTTGGGGTGGGGAAGGGAAGCAGAGGGCAGAATGAGTTAGCTCGCAAGAGTAATGGTGACCCGGACCAGGAGGCCACTGCATTCGGGACGAACTGCCGACGTCTGTGCGAATGGAAAGCACGCAGAGGCCAGGAGGTAAAGAAGTAGCCGGAAGCTGCCACTGCGGCCAACTGTCAGAACAAGTGCCGTGGCCCCGAGGTGCTTCCTCCTAGAGGTCTTACTGGATGTGTCTGTCGCCAAGGGTCCCCTGACCGATGCCAGTCAAACCAGGTCTGGTTACTGGACACTCCCTTGAGGGCAAACATGGGCTCCCAGTGTGGGGATGGAATGATCTGGTGCAAGCACATGCTGGTCTAGATGGTTGGTGAATGGTAGATGGAAATGATTAGATGCTTGCTTGAGTGCTGACTTGTGAAAGGTGGTTGCTTTTAACCAACCCAAGTAACGTCATGCATGATGACAGCCAAGAAACCCCTGTGGGCCACTTCTATAGCCCATGGATGGCTGTGAGTTGACACAGACTTGGGGCACCTACCAGCAGCACAATAGTTAGGAGCCATCGGAATTTACGGGAAGCTGAGGCCAGTGTGGGCTGGCTGGCTGTCCAGGGAGACCTCCACACTGTGGGCCCGTCAGGTCGTCCCTGGAAGAGGCATCCCTGGATTCAATTTAGAGTAGATTAAATTTGTACCTTACAAAGCTTCCTTGCTGATGCCTAGGTTACTGCTGAACAAGTGGAGCGCGCGCGCGTGTGAGTGTGTGTCTGGCTCACAGAAAATTCATAGCTTGGATGCCTTTTACCCTCTGAAGGAAGTTAAGTGGAGCTATTTCATGTCACACGTGGTTTTGTGACAGAAAAAGACTCTTCTGCCTGCTTTTACCTCAGGTGGTGATTGACTACAGGGAGCTTCCCTGTGAGTGCTCCTAGCCCTTGAGGTAATAAAATATGTTAGGTAATGAGTGAGTGGACCAGGAGCGAATTTGACCAAGTTCACCTGTGGCACTGAAGCCACCCTCAATATCTGTGTTATGGTTGTTTTTATTCTTGGTGATTTCTACAGAGTATTAAAGTACCTTCTACC
>NW_022107021.1:1806-3390 GCF_000313985.2 Echinops telfairi
GCCCCCAACTTTAGCCATCACGTATGAGGGGGCTTCAAAGAGTTCGTGGAGAGACAGAATCTAAAGACGATTTTGGTCAGGAATCAGTCAGAAGGCAGCAGGAACGATGCCAATACTTGGGCCAAGAAGAGCTGGAGGCTGGCCCATAGCTTACTCTCCCCGTGCGTTCCGGCCGGCCTCTCTTCTGTTGACCTCCAGCATGGTAGGTCAATCAGGATAGACTTTTTAAAAAATTATTTTTAATGTGACTGCTCATGGCTCTGAAGCAAGTGTTTCTGGGGACTGGGCTTAGAAGGTGCCTGTTTCTTAAAACTTGAGTTGGAAATTGGCGCACCGTGCTTTCCACCATGCTTTGAGTCCTGACAGTCACACAGCCCCGGGAGGTTCAAAGAGACAGAGACCCTCCCCCCACGGAGAGAAGAGCAGAGCATCTTCATCTACCGAGTAAGCCATCTACATTTTCCCTGTATGAACGGATCCGAAGCACTCCGTGCCCCTTTCCAGAATCTGTACTTCTAGGAACTGGGCCCTTGTGAAGGTTACTTTTTTAGGTCACAGTGTTGAAGATTACTCTTCCCTCTTCTACTTTGAGCTGCTGACGGTGCAAAGAGCCTTCCCGTCCCTATTCCCAGCTCCTGGCATCAGACCGCAGCTGGTCTGGTCGCCGCATTGTTAGAATAGCTCATTATCTGGGGCCACTTGGAGAGGTTCCAGTCTAGTAGGTTATTGTTCGGAAATAGAAAGTCCTTAAGAGTCCAGGGACTCCCTCCCGAAGAGAGGTTGTCAGAAAGCACAGCGTCTGAGAGTCCAGCTCAAGGCAATTTAAATCTTGAAGAATGACCAGGCCGACCAGCAGGGGCAGTGCTTCAACACTTGATGGCTGACTGAGAGGTTGGTGGTTCAAACTCACCCAACAGCAGCGGGGGAGAAAGACCTGGTGGTCTGCTCTCGGTACAAATAGACTAGACAACCCTATGGGGCAAGGATTCTCGATCACATGGCATTGCCATGAGTCGGGATTGACCCAGCGGCGTCCAACAGCAGTGGGCCCATCAAGGCCCTGCTCTCAGGGTGCCTCCTTTGTGGGTCTAGCCCAGTAGATACGCGCATAGGTAGAGAGAGCCCACACTTACTGAGTCCTTACGCTGGCTTCCTTCTGCCCCTACCGAGGGCCTGAGGCTTGTGCTCAAGCAAACGCAGAATGGGACATGCCAGTGCCAGACTTTGAACCCACAGTAGTCTCATGATGAGTATCTCTTTCCCTCCCACCCTCCCTCCAAGCCATGCACACGAGCTGATGTCGCCTCCCCACCACATTTTGCACAAGCTCCGCATGGTGCCAGGCAGGGATAGCGCTCGCAACATCTCGGGCAGCATCTGCCCAGATAGCTTATTTTATGTGTAATTCCCAGGTTATATCTGGCACGGAAGGCGGCAATAGGAAGTCTTCATTTTTTGTAGCTTTCGCTTATATTAACACTTTGTCTTATAGAGGAAAATAGAGCACAGAGACAAACAACCAAAACAAATCTGCCCGTGCCTGTAGGTAATGCATGAGTCCGTGGCCTCACTGCTGCAGGGTGG
>NW_022107022.1:0-1594 GCF_000313985.2 Echinops telfairi
GGTAGACACTCCGCAAATAACAGCTTTTATAACCATGAGATCAGGTTGGAGCCACAGCTCAGGCCAGGGAAGTCCCATTGACAACGGGAGGCCAAATTCGTCCCCGTCTGCGACCTCATCAGCTCCCTTCAGGAGGCTGGCGATGCTTGAAGGATTCTGAAGGCGGGAAAGCAGATCGGAGTTCATGCATGGAGGAAAAGAACTGTGTTCATTGGGGGAGGATTTTTGCCCAGGAGAAATGTGAAGGGCTCCTTTCAGCTCATCCGCCTTCCTCCTCAAGAACATCTGACTCTATTGGAGACAATGGACAATGTGTTTCCCACCTCCATCATGGCCGGCTGGGGAGACACCAAGGTGAGAGAGAGAGAAAGAAGGCGTCCATCAACAGGAGCTCATGACTCCGTACGTCCCGAGGGTCTCCAAGGAGAGAGCCACATGCACATGCACATGCACATGCACATGCACATGCACATGGCGAGCAGCGAGAGCAGCAAACTCCAGTCCAGACCCTGAGCATCTGAGATGACTTCCAGACCCTGGACCATCTTTTGGTACCAGGACTTCTCCTCTTGTGTCCTGAATCCTGTATGTTCTAGTTCGTGGTTCTCAACGCAGAACCACTTCGATGTCTACAGCCTGTGCTGAGCACACCCATCTGTGGGTGCGTACCTGTTTCTTCACGTAGTCCATGAATCCATGTGGAGGTCAGCCCGCGCTGGGAGAGACACAGAGAGGAAACCGAGGCAGACCCTCGGGAGGGAGACAAGTCCTTCAGTCAGTATCCCTCTTCTGGAAAACCTCCAGGGGCTTCTCATTGCCTGCATGATGGTGTCCAAACCCGTGAGCAACCAGCCATAGTCAATCAGTCTGTTCCATTTCAACCCAAACCCACCCCTTCTCCCCATCGCTCGGCCCCAGCTTTGCTCGTGTCTCTGGGCATGCTGTTCTGGTCAATCTCACAGACTCCTACACCTCTTTCAAGACTCTCCCAAATACCCACTTCTCCTATATCGTCTCAAGCACCCCTAGGAAAAATTGGTCTCTCTCACGTCTGTGTACCCAGAACATTAGAAACACGTGTTTATTGCAGCACTTATCATATTTGGAGTATTGTTATGCCCCTCCCCCCTCCCCACTAAGCTATGTGCTCTTCGAGGGGGAAAAAGGGTATCTTATTAATATTTTAATAACATAACAGTTCCCAGCATGCTTATTTATTGAGTAGGGGCTCAATAAATGCTTGTCTAATAAAATATAAGAGGATAATAAATACAAGAAAATGTTCAGCCTCCCTCATGTTGAGGGAACTGCAAATCATAACAAAATGAGATTCCGTTTTTAACCATTACATTAGCAGAAATGTTTAAAGATTGATAAGGGTTCTGATGAAGATGTGAGGACATATGCTGGTGGAAGTGGGAATTGTTAGCAAATTTGGGGAAAGAAATCTAAACCTGTCCAGTAACAGAATCTCTATATCTGTTGTATATCTCTTCATTTCATTTGAATTTAGTTAAGTAACCAGCACATAAACTATATTGGCTATCTCTTGCTGCATAACAAATTACCTTGGAAACTTACCAGCGTGTAGCAA
>NW_022107022.1:2495-3439 GCF_000313985.2 Echinops telfairi
CCCACACAACTGCCTCTCGGTCCATGTGCAGGTTCCACAAGAGCACCATGAAGCGCTCTGGAATTCCCATCCTTCTCAAAGCTATCCACAGTTGTTATGATCCACACAGTCCAATGCTTTCGCATGGTCAATCAAACAACTTTCTGGCATCCTCTGCTTTCAGCCAAGCTCCATCTGACATCAGCCATGATACCCCTGGTTCCATGTCCTCATCTGAAACTGGCCTGAACCTCAGACAAGGTACTGTATCGACCTTGTTGCAGGATCTCCCACAAAATGTTCTCTGCATGTGGTATTACTAATATTGTCCCACAATCTGAGCATGCTGATGGGTCACCGTTCTTCAGAACGGACACCAATATGGGTCTCCTCCAGTCAGTTGGTCAAGTAGCCGTCTTCCACATGTCTTGGCATAGACCAGCGAGTGCTTCCAGTGCTTCATCCACTTGTTGAAACGTTTCCCTTGAAGCCTTGTTTGTGACTGCTGCTTGCAGTGCCACGTAGACGTCTTCCTTCAGTGGCTCTTGCTCATAGGCCACCTCTTGAAATGGTTGACTGCCGTCTGCGCTCTTTAGTTCAGTGGCTGTGTATTCTGTCCACGTTCTGGGGGCGCCACCTCCATCATTCAATATTTTCCCTTAGAACCTTTCAATATTGCCACTCAAGGCTTGAGTTTTTCCGTAAGTTCTTCTTTGAGAGCTTTCTTGAGTTCTTTCCATTGCAGATCTGCCGAGCATGTTCTTCCCTTCTGGGTTTCTAACTCTAGATCTTGGCACATTTCATTATAAGATTTGACTGTCTTCTTTTTTTAAGTGAGTGAGAGAGTGAAGGAGTGAATGAGAGAGTAAGTGTGAGAGTGAATGAGAGTGAGTGAATGAGAGAGTGAGTGAGAGAGTGAGTGAGTGAGTGTGTGTGTGAGAGAGTGAGTTAGTGAGAGAGTGAGT
>NW_022107023.1:0-1051 GCF_000313985.2 Echinops telfairi
TTGGGCTGGCATATTTCATATGCATACGAATCACCTGGGGTTCTAGTTCTAAAAAAGTCAGACGGATGTTATGTGAGACGGCTTGAGCTACTGTTGCTGCCTTGAACGAGGGAAGGGGCCACAAGCCAGTGGATGTGGATGACCTCTAGAAGTTAGAAAGGCAAGAAAAACAATTTATTCTCTAGTCTCCGGAAAGGAACGCAATCTTGACTAAACCTTGATTTTAGCCCACGGAGACCCTCACCTAGAGAACTATGCAAAATAAATGTCTTATTATTTTAAGTGTCAAAGTACGTGGTGAATTTTTTCAACAGCAAAACGGAATAGCATAATCAAAACACAATTCAGTGTAATTTCATTGGCACAGTTTAGGATTAGGAAAAACCTCAGTGGCCATCAACAGACAACCAAGCCCACTCCTTGAGTCAATTCCAGCTCAGCAACCCTACGTGGAATTTCTGAGACTGTAAATCTTTATGGGGACAGGGAGTTTCATCATGTACCCAAGGAACGGCTGACTGGCTTGAACAAATTTACAGCCTAACACTTCCCGGCAGCAGCATCATTGGGGTGGGAGGTAGGGGTGGGGGGAGCATATTAAAAGATGATTGAGGAAGGGCTCTATAACCAATAAGGACCGACCCCCTTAGGATGCACTGTCAAGTGCAAAGGGGGAAAAAATCAAGACACAGACAGTTATGTATATAGGAGACCTTTGACGTTTCACTTTGTGAAGAAAGTGTGAGAACAGGCCAGCAATCCATGAATTAAAATGGTCACACAAGTGAGGTATGGGATGCAGGAGCTAGAAAAGGAAAGCTTTAGAAAACATTAAAAAATTTATTTTGACATTTGAACTATTCAGTGTCTTAAATATATTATCTAAATTAAAATAAAAATGAGCTGTGCTGAGGTTCAATAGCTGTGTACGTCCTGTAGTCTAACATCTTTCCTCAGTTTTCCCTCCACTCCTGAATGAATGCTATCACGGGGCAAAATAAATACCCTAGATGGAGAGGCTGCTTCCAGACAGAACTGAGGAAATCACAGC
>NW_022107023.1:2493-3439 GCF_000313985.2 Echinops telfairi
TGGGACACAGGACAAATTGTTAAAAATCAGGACTGTCCCGCCAAAAGCGGGATGTCTGGTCACCTTAACAAGGATGAAAGGAACAGAACCGGTGCTGATGAAAAGCCAGGAAGAAATGGGGAAGTTCACGTACACCCTTCTCGGGAGCTTTAGCAGACGCAGCAGTCGTTTGACCTTCCTGGTTAGCTGATCTGGAGCTCCATCTACCCAAGGAGCCCTGGTGGTATAATGGTTATGTTGGGCTGCTCACAGCAAGGTCGGCAGGTCAAAACCCACCATCCCTCCTTGAATAGAAGACGGGCTTTCTATTCCTGTAAACTAGAGTTACAGTCTCGGGAACTCACGGGGCCAGCGAGCGTGGTTTGTTTGTGTGTGAGGGTTTTTGGGTTATTTTGGTTTGGGCCCTACCAAGGTTGTCTTCCGGAAGTTACCTTCTCTTCTGGCATCGGCTACCACCTTTGCGGCGGATTTGCTCATTACGTGCACGATGTAGAGCGGGCAGTTGACGACGCTGGCTATGGTGATGGCTCTCATGGTGGCCTCTGCCTCCACGGCTTCAGGGCGGCACAGCTCGTGGCCCTCAGGGCCAGTGATCCCCAAGGCCAACATCTTCTTCGCCCCCTGGAAGATGCCAAAGCCAGGTTTACTAAAGATAAAACACCACTGGTTCATTTCATGGCAAATGCACTGCCCTGGTTTCCAGATGTGTTAGGTATGGGTCTGCGTGTATGAGCACGATTGTGTACATACGCAAATACAACCTAGGCGTATTTAACCAAAATAATGTTAATACTTGATAGAGTAAGGAGTCCTGGTGATGCTATGGGTTAGGCGTCGGGCTACTACCCACCTGGCTGAGGGTTTGAATCCAGCAGACACTGTGAGGGGCAGGGAGGAGCTTGCTGCTCCTGTAAGAATTTAGTCTCAGAAAACCACGTGGGGGGGG
>NW_022107024.1:0-924 GCF_000313985.2 Echinops telfairi
CGTAAACCACCATGGAATCAATTCCAACCCACAGAGACCCTGCAGGACAGGGTAGAACTGTATGTGTGGAGTGGAATGTTTCATCTTTCTCCTGAGGAGTGGCTGGTGACTTGGAACCACAACCTGCGATTAGTAGCTCAATACCAAATCCACTGTGCCCCTAGAAAAATACACACGATGCATTTGTTATGATATGAACTTTTATGATAAAGATATTGAGGTCTGTTGATAATAATCCAAAATAACACTATTTTCTCATTGGCCTTTAATAACCTCATCGGGAAATGTTGGAGACTTCTCGTCTTGCAGAGAGAGAGGTCAAGACAAGATAGTTAAAGGACAGATATATTCCAAGACGACTACCATCTCTTCCAGTCTACATCTCATATGCACTTTCATGATGGTATGCTGCCATGCACCCATGACATGGTATCATGTGACTCATCCCTGTGGAAAATAAAATGCTGCTGCTTGACTTTTGATGCTCGATCTGTTGAAACTTGCAGCGTTTTGGATGATAGATTGTGTCAACTCTGTCTCTTGGAAGCTATCTGTTATGCTGAGGCAAGCCAAAGGTATATTGAGAGGCCATCTAAAATTATATAAGTGATCATTCCTGAATGATATCAAAGAAGTTTTCTTCTTGAATGGAGAAAGGAATAAGAGGAGAAGGAGCAAGAAAACCTCAAAGTCTGATCATTTGAAGAAAGGAGATTATTTTAAACCAGAAGAAATGGAGATATACTTAAACCGACAATTTTAAGTTCTTGACAGTATCAGAAGAGATCAGCAAAAGACCCCGAGGGCCTTAAATTTTGTTCACTCATGATTTCTGCTGAATGAAACTGATGTTTTCTCCTCATGATCTCCCATTCTCTTATGTTCCCAACATTTATTTATTGTGTCATTTATTCATTAATTTAA
>NW_022107024.1:1767-3380 GCF_000313985.2 Echinops telfairi
GAAGATTGGTTTTGCCACCACCACAATACAAGAATGCACCTGCTCATGCAGCCATCTCAGTGCTCCAGTTTTTGGCAAAACAAAAACAAAAACAAAAAAACCCATCATGCCTCTCTTGACCCATGCACCTTACTCAATTGACTTTACTCTGTGCGACTTCTTTTTGTTTCCTCGAGTGAAGAGGACATGAAAGGACAGTCATTGACATCTTAGAAGAGGTGAAGAATAAAGGAAGGGGATGATGTCAGCCATCAAAACAGATGAGTTTGAAAAATGTTTCCAAGAATGGAATCTCAGATCTGACCAAGTATTAAGTGTAATGGAGAGTACTTTGAAGGTGATAAGGTTGTTTTGTAAAAAAAAAAAAAATTGTCTACATAGCTTTGAAAATTTTTTTTCTTTTCTTGGGAGGGTTTCCCCTTGTATCTTCTTCCTAGAACCATTAATAATAATCTATAAAATGCCATATCAGAGCAGAATAATATAATTAAAAGTTCATCATTTTGTTCCAACATAAAGCACTTTCATTTACATACCAAAGAACAATTTCAAGATTAAACACTGCTTATGCTTGTGGGAAGGCTGAATTTTGTAGTCAGGGGAAAAAAGAGAGAGAGAGGTTTAGTCATTATTGAACTTCTTCACCCACAGATTCAGTAAATAAAACAGAATTACATGTGAAAAGTTCTTAGAGAATAGGAGATTTGTGTTTCCTAGTTTCCCATTTGCCTTAGTCTCAGCATACTTATATTCCTTTTATGTCACAGTACCTTATTTGATTAAGTGCACTTTACAAGATACCCTCTTGCCCCAAAGGATTTACCTTTACTCATTCCATGGGCTTGGGAGCTCATTGGGGTCTTTTTCATGCTGTTGGCTCTGCTGCCTCTGAGGCTGCCGCTTCGTGAGCAGCTCTCTGGTTCACAGTGCTCTGTCTTCCAGAATGAGGCAGTTATTGCACAGGGGTCTTGGCATCTCAAAGATGCACTCGACTCCTGACTCTTCCTTGTGAATGGTAGTGAGATACTGCATTCCTGCTTCAGAAATGGCTCATTTAAGGATGCCATAGAAGGATTCCACAATGTACACATTCCCTTGTGATAGTTAAAGTTGGTGTCAAATTGACTTAGCCAGAATTCTTGGTGATTTAGAAATTAAGGCCCAGTAATCCCCCATGATGAAGTCAACTGCACCATAAACATTTTCATAATGGGATCTGCTATGAGTGAGCAGTCAGTCAATTGATGCAAAATGTCCCCAGGGGTGTGGCCTGCTTCCAACATAAGTGGATAATTTGGGAAAGCTTTCTTACTTTCTTTTTTTCCCCCTTGGGTTTAGATCCTTCATGTGGCTTGTTGACTTTCAAACTTGTGTCAAGCTTGCTGTATTGTTAGCTGATTCTGGGAGTCTCCACTTGCCTGTATTCTTTCCTGACAATCTTGAGTTCATTCAGCTTTACACCCATCACTCTGACCTGTTGACCTCAGATTAGCTTGCCTTTACAGTCAGAAGCTGTTTGTCTTCCTGCCAATCTTGTGTTCACTCCCCCTTTCCTTCATTGTAGCGAAATCAAGATATACCTACAGCTTAACATCTGATCTGTGGGCTTGGAA
>NW_022107025.1:0-1139 GCF_000313985.2 Echinops telfairi
CTGTTTGAATAGCTTCCACTATTTTTCACATTAAGGATTCTTAAAATTATCAAAAGGCAGACCAACATATTTATGGTATTATCTTACTAGATCTTATACAACAAACATCTGATATTACCACAAATATCAGAAGTTCACCTTCAGAAGTTCTTCTCAATCCATCTTGGGTTCCTAGCAGTTCCATTGATCTAGAATTAAAGGTGTTTATAAGTTATTTTCAGCATCATTTTATATTTGGGTCATAATAATAATAGTTTGAACATTTGAAGATTATTTTAAATGTCTCCTTTATAGAATTCACATTAAAATGCACATCCACCTCTGTGGACAAGTACTTGCTTTCCATATTTGGGAGCATAGACAATTTCCAAATTTAAATGTGTTTGTTTAGCCATGTAGATCAGTCAATCATTGAAATGTTGTTTATCCATAATAATGCACAGCACATTTGAATTTTTATGCAAATTGTTCATTTCTTTCTTTTGTTTTTATTTTTTTTAATCGTTTTATTAGGAGCTCATATGACTCATCACAATCTATACATACATCAATTCTGTAAAGCACATTTGTACATTCATTGCCCTCGTCATTTTCAAAACATTTGCTCTCCACTTAAACTCCCGGCATCAGGTCCTCTTTTGTTTTTAAAGAACAGGTTCCCTTTTTTCCAGGTTTGTTTTCCTTCAGCTTCCAACCTTTGCTTAGGCATTGGAGATAGTCGTGGGACAGTACCTGTAGGTCTAAAACAGGGTGGGAAGGTTTGGACCTTCTGGGCTTCATGTGACCGGTTCCTGAGAACCTTGCTGTAAATAGCACAACTCACAAAATAATGTGACATCACTTACAGTTAGGAAACACATATGCACTAAGGCACTTACTATGGAAATGTCTCTGAAGGCTGTGGTCTCCACTATTTCTTATGACAAACTTCTTAATGGCCTTGTCTCTTGGCTCACAGCAGGTACAGTTGATGCAGCGAATAGTGTGCACACGGCCATAGGCTTTCTTGGCATAACCATTGTTATGCCTTTTATTTTTTATCTCTGAAGAGAAGACGCAAGAGAAAGTGAAGTGCCAGCTCCTCTATTTCTTAAGGATATGATAGCTCCTCAAATGGTTGATAAGAGGCCTAAAACAAA
>NW_022107025.1:2180-3340 GCF_000313985.2 Echinops telfairi
TCTATCTAGTAATTCAGGTTCATAGTTTTAATTTTGGGAAGACCTGGAATCCATTCATACTCTGAGATGAAGAAAAACCTCCTGTCTGACATGAATGTCAATTAAGTGGGGCTGAAGAAAAGAAGAGTGTGCCCTGTAAGTTGAGAGTAGGTCCTGTATTTAATGCAAACACATTCAGACTAGAGCATGGTCCTGAGGCTAAGAGGCACCACTTAGGGTAAGAAATGCAGGCCAAGAAACGAACATGCCTTACTCAACATTATCTACTACTATGTTTCAGGTCACAGATTTGTCAGAGAGAAATACCATCCAGTTGAGGAAGCTAAAAACCTAGGATTACTATCTTTCAATTTTATGGACCACAAGGAAAGATTTCAACATTTGACTGGTCAGTGAACCAAATTCATTCACCCAACTCCAGCCTTCTTAGGCTTCTGCTTCTTGTATGTAGAGAATGTATTAATTTGACTTCAAGAAGTTTGAGCTACAAAATGGTGAGTATTAAAGAGACCTAGGATGTTTTCATATACACATAAAGGTTAGATAGGACTTGTTGAGAACATCATGTCCAATACTTGAGGGTGGTCTATAATGAAAGCACATGACAGGGGAGGGGGAGCGAAGGACTGGGCTTTATGAAGTTTTATGATACCTGTTGCTATCAAATGCATATATGATATAAACCGCTGGATTACTGCGATGATCTTCCTTATGTGACTTGGGGCTGGTTATATAAGGTGTAAACATCTGAGTTTGGGCCTTGGTTCATTGGGATGGGTAATAGAACTTCCTGAGTTAAGTCTGCCAGAGGACATGGATTATCAGGTTTTCTACTGTCACTATTTCTCCATTCCTATGGTTTTCTTTACTCCCTTCGTGCAGTGAAACATTTTCTACAGACTTCTAAAAATAGAAGATTGAGCTTTTTCACTGTTTAGAAATTGAGTTCTCTCGTGGCTTCATTAAAAGAATTAATCTGATGAAAATGTATTCAGTTGGTCAATATGTGGGAATTATTTTTATTGATGGTGATACTTGGGCTGGTAGAAGCACTCCTCACTCACAATAACCCTTTGCACAGCAGAAGGAAATCCTGCCCAGCCTTTCACTATCTCCACAATACCTGATAAAATTAGTCCCCTTATTGTTAAAATACAGCA
>NW_022107026.1:0-1223 GCF_000313985.2 Echinops telfairi
TTTGGCAAAGCACTCTCTCCTTTTTGAAAACAGTTTTATTGGCAAATAATTCACAGATCATGCAATTCAATAGTTCAATAATATCAAGAAGAGTTGTACAATCATAACCACAATCAACTTTAGAACATTTTCTTTGTTCTTGTACTCATTGTTATTATCTCCCCATTCCCCCCCCAAACTCCCCTGCCATACCCCCTAGAGACCATTACTACAGTAATGTTTCTATAGATTTACCTATTTTGAATTTCATATACAGAAAAACATAAAATAAAATAAAACTGACAATAACAAAGTAAAGCAGAGAAAATCCTCAATCAAAAACAAAGTAGAAAATATAGAAAATTATATCAACTTGAACATGAGTCAAAAGCGAGGTAAAATAAGAGGTTAAATTTTAGCCTAACTTCATCTGCCATAATCTACTTCTCAATGTACTCTGCACAATAGTGAGGCTACTAACACCCTTGTTCTATGGTCAGAGAGAATTCACCAGAGGCTTCATTCACATAGATTTCCTCTTCCCCTTTTTAAATAGAAATACTTTAAAATGGGTCAAAGAGGAGATGAAGTAAGATATTACATTTTAACTTAACTATACCTACCACAATCGACTTTACAAATTACTCTGTCTGATTACAATGCTATCAGAGGGATCCAGTGGAGGCTGAATCTATGCGTGGCCCTGAAATGGATTGTGAGCTTCCACTGTGCTCCATAGCTTTCTGAAAACCAGGTGTTCACAATATAAGCTCTGATACCATTCCCTCCATTGGATTTGGAGTATATTATTTGCAATTCTTGGATCACATAGGCAAGTGTGCTTCTTCTTCTTTTTTAAAATTTTAATCATTTTATTAGAGGTTCATACAACTCTTACCTCAATCCATACCTACATCAATTGTGTAAAGCACACTTGTACATTCATTGCCCTCATCAGTCTCAAAACATTTGCTCTCCACTGAAGCCCCTGGCATCTGGTTCTCATTTTTCTTTTCCCCTCCCTCCCCACTTCCCTTTCCCTCATGAACCCTTGATAATTTATAAATTACTATTTTGCCATATCTTGCCCTGTCCGACATCTCCCTTCACCCACTCTTCATATAGACTTTGTTGATGCCTCACTTAGATAGCTGCTTGCTTGAAGCTAAGTCTTTAAGAGCAGATGCTATTCTTTCTGAGAGCTGGGAACCACCTAGTTTCTTCACCTCACTTTTCTGTAGTAC
>NW_022107026.1:3147-3370 GCF_000313985.2 Echinops telfairi
ATTAGAACTGTCCCTTTGGTTATCTGAAGCTGTAAATCTTTATGGAAGCAGATTGCCTCATCTTTCTCCCAGGGAGTGGTTGGTGGATTCAAACAGCTGACCTTGTGGTTCACAGCTGGATGGATAACACACTATGATACCAGGGATCCCATAAAGATTGAAACCTAGAGGATTCATTCTATCCTATAGGGTCCCTATAAGTGCAAAATGACTGGATGGCGCA
>NW_022107027.1:0-852 GCF_000313985.2 Echinops telfairi
GGTGATCTGCTTCAGATGGACATGTTCTTGAAACCCCCGTGCAGTAGTTCTACCCCACCCTGTACATGTGGGGTCACCAGGACTTGGAGTGAAATAGCTTATAATTACAGCACCTATTCCAGCTTAGGTCTGAACTGAGGTTGGTGGCAAAGATAGAATATATTATGTAAAAAATATGTGCACATAACCAAAGAGAGTCCGTGATAAGTACTTAATCAACATTGTAAGAGATTAATTCTCTAGGAGACCACAGGGCAGATAATATTTAAATAGGTTAAGAGGAAAGAAGGAAGGAATCCCCCAAAGGGATTCATATGAATGAAAGTATAGGGTCAGAGATCATTTTAACAAACAGTGAATGGATTTTTCTATTTGAAAAGTTAGGAAGATAGGTTGTGATCAGATTGTGGAGAGCTTTAAATACCAAGTTGATAAATGTGGGCTTTATATTCAGTGGGGAACAATCATAGACTTATTGATAATAACTATGGTCCTAACTTTGTCACTAGCATCAGATTTATTCACCTAACTCAGGATTTCAGAAGTTGTTGCAATGAAAAGAACGCTAAAGTTGGTTGGCCATTCCACCACACCCATCTTCGGTTTCACAGCTTAAATCGTGAGGAGAAAAAGAGAATCTGTCATAGAGAGATTCCTTTCTCCTACTTGTCAAGGCAGAACGATGTACATGCAATGCACCTTTGGGGTATGTGGTCCCAAAGTAGTAGAATCCCATTTCAAAATTGAATCTGAGGGATGTGGCAAGTACACCGACAACTCTCCTTTGAACTTTGAAGAAAAATGCTTACATTTTTTCCCTAGTGTTATGAATGTGTCTAAGACCCAACACAA
>NW_022107027.1:2507-3373 GCF_000313985.2 Echinops telfairi
GAAGGTGAGCATTACAGAATGCCAGGTTATTAGAACAAAATGTTCTTGCATTGAGGGAGTTCTTGAGTAGAGGCCCAATGCCTGTTTACTAGCTTAATGCTTAGTACATAAATAAATGTTTATAGACCTATATCCCTGTCATTATATATTAATATATTTACATACGTGCATGCCTATATTTATAACTCTATAAATGTCTTTTGCTTTCTAGATATTTCCTCTATTTCTTTTTACTTTCCTCCCATCCCACTATCATGTTTGACTTTCATTCAGTTCTCAGTACATTCTCTTGGCTACATTGCACTCGATCAAATCCCAGCAGGCATTCTATGCCTTACTTGCCATTGATAGTTGATCTCTTATTGTTCCCTGTCCCTGCTTTGTTGACTACCTTCTCCCTTTCTCCCACCTTCTCCTCTCCCATGTCCCTCCACAGCCATTGGCCCATGATTTTCTCCCCGGGATTGTTTATCCTATCTATCTTATATGGATAGACATGAGAAAAAGAAAAAAAGAAAAGACAAGAAAAGCCTATAAATAGTTCCAGGTCTGTCTGCTGACTCTTATGAAAGTTTTCCAATCTGGTCTGGTGAAGTGTCAAGTCCTGTCCACCAAAAGTGAAGTCTATTTTTGGGATTCCTCAGGGACTTCATTGCTTTGCTCCCCTTAGCTCTGTTGCACGCCATTCCTGTTTTGATCCAGTGTGGGGGTCACCAGACACAATTCCCGCACTGTGTCTCCAGTGCTGTCCCCTGTAGTGCTGTGTAGGTTAGTGAAGGAGCGTCATGTCTGGTGGGGGGCCAGCCTTGCGGTCCTCTCTGTACATTGGCTGCTCAGAACGGGAATATCATCCTCGAGGCTTGGTG